>NC_074701.1:33233336-33553220 GCF_029448725.1 Salvelinus fontinalis | reverse complement strand
CACCAAAGAGACTGTATTGAGGGAATGTGGGTCTACTATTTATACAGCGTGGATGGGAAAGTCCACTGGTCTCCATGTGTGTTTGTTTTGAACTATCTTTTTGGGTGAGGGACAAGATATCGACCACTCTGTATGTAAACACTTTCCTCACAATGTGTTTTCCAGACACCACCCCATGATCCCCATGATGTAAGAGTGGAGTTTCCAAGGTGTCAGCCAAAGGGAACCATTGTTTGAAGCTCACTGTATGCAGTACAGAGGGTCAAATATTACATACAAATACTAGATGTGTAACGCAGACACTGGGAGTTAGGAAGCAAGTACAGGGGGTGAATTTAATAATAAATAGAACAATACAAAACAAGAGTTTAGCATCTGGACATGAGAAAGATAACTAATACTGCCTGGGGAAACAGCCAAAGGGAATGACAGATATAGGGGAGGTAATCAGAAGTGATGGAGTCCAGGTAAGTCTCATGAGCTGCAGGTGTGCGTAATGATGGTGGCAGGTGTGCGTAATAATAAGTAATGATGAGGGGGGAGCAGGAGTAGACGTGACAAGATGTGACATGCATTGCTCCCCGGTGGCATAACATTGGGGTTGAGTATGAGCAACACTGTTCAATCAAACTGGGCAGAAAGCCCAGTTAAGGATCGGAACCTTTTTTAAATTTCCGACTAAAATACCCAAATCCAACTGCCTGTAGCTCAGGACCTGAAGCAAGGATATGCATATTCTTGATACTGTGGGCGAGCGGTTTGCTGATGTCAACGTTGTAAACAAAGTGCCCCATGGTGGCGGTGGGGTTATGGTATGGGCAGGCATAAGCTATGGGGAATGAAAACAAATGCATTTTATCAATGGCAATTTGAATGCACAGAGATATCGTGACGAGATCAAGGAGATGTATGACACAGCATGAGGCAAATGGTGGTCACACCAGATACTGACTGGTTTTCTGATCCACACCTGTAACTTTTTCGTTAAGGTATCAAATCAAATCACATTTTATTTGTCACAAATGTAGACCTTACAGTGAAATGCTTACTTACAAGCCCTTAACCAACAATGCAGTTTTAAGAAAATACCTACAAAAAAAGTGCTGTAGCAGAGAGAACAGTCTATGACTAGGGTGGCTGGAGTCTGACAATTTTTAAGGCCTTCCTCTGACACCGCCTGGTATAGAGGTCCTGGTTGGCAGGAAGCTTGGCCCAAGTGATATACTGGGCCGTACGCACTGCCCTCTATAGTGCCTTGCGGTCGGAGGCCGAGCAGTTGCCATACCAGGCAGTGATGCAACCCATCAGGATGGTCTCGATGGTGCAGCTGTAAAACCTTTTGAGGATCTGAGGACCCACGCCAAATCTTTTCAGTCTCCTGAGGGGGAATAGATTTTGTCGAGGCCTCTTCACAACTTTCTTGGTGTGCTTGGACCATGTTAGTTTGTTGGTGATGTGGAAGCCAGGGAACTTTAAGCTACCCTTACCCTTCAGGAAGTCCAGGATCCAGTTGCAGAGGGAGGTGTTTAGTCCCAGGGTCCTTAGCTTAGTGATCAGCTTTGAGGGCATTATGGTGTTGAATGCTGAGCTGTAGTCAATGAATAGCATTCTCACGTAGGTGTTCCTTTTGTCCAGGTGTAAAAGGGCACTGTGGAGTGCAATAGAGATTGCATCATCTGTGGATCTGTTGGTGCGGTATACAAATTGGAGTGGGTCTCGGGTTTCTGGGATAATGATGTTGATGTGAGCCATGACCAGCCCTTCAAAGAATTTCATGGCTACAGACGTGAGTGCTACGGGTCGGTAATCATTTAGGCAGGTTACAATAGTGTTCATAGGGACAGGAACTATGGTGGTCTGCTTGAAACATGTTGGTAGTACAGACTCAGACAGGGAGAGGTTGAAAATGTCAGTGAAGACACTTGCCAGTTGGTCAGCGCATGATCGGAGTACACGTCCTGGTAATCTGTCTGGCCCTGCGGCCTTGTGAATGTTGACCTGTTTTAAGGTCTTACTCACATCGGCTGCGGAGAGCGTGATCATACAGTCATCCGGAACAACTGATGCTCTCATGCATGTTTCAGTGTTACTTGCCTCTAAGCGAGCATAGAAGTTATTTAGCTCGTCTGGTAGGCTCGTTTCACTGCTTCCCTTCGTAGTCTGTAATAGTTTGCAAGCCCTGCCACATCCGACGAGCGTTGGAGCCGGTGTAGTGACCAACAGATGCATATCTGTATTCCCAGTCATGTGAAATACATAGATTAGGGCCTGATACATTTATTTCAATTGATTGATTTCCTTATACGAACTGTAACTCAATATGTTGCATTTATATTTTTGTTCAATATAAAGGGCTCAACCGTGAGTCTCTGCCATGCTTTGGGGAAATAGGATGCAGGCAAAGGGGAGATTTATTTTGAATTCAACCTAGTGCTGTTGGAATTCACCTAGCTTCTACATAGGGGAGAAACTCTGAGAAATTCTATATGTGATGCCGTCTTATCAGGTGAAAGACAGCACAGTATGTAAGAATAGCTGGAAACAGAAGTGCTCTTCAAATAGAATTTATTGCTCAGCGCATTCAGGCATGATCAAATCACATTATCAACCATTCTCATTATCATCCCTATGCACATTATCATCCATTGGTCAGAAGTAAATATATACAGCAAAATACAGCTTTTGGTTTGTTATATTCAATATTACAGTACGTCTCTCTTGCAGGAGTTCATTAATTGTGCCTCATAATCAGGGGCGCAACTTTGATTTTAGAAGTGGGGGGGATGTTATTATTATTGTAAATAAAATAAAAATATCCAGTCGGATAAACACTCCAAACAGCCTACCCGACCACTCGGAGGCATCCACATGGTCCAAAAGCACACCTATGCCTCGTTTTGTAACACATTCCAATGATAAAACTGGGGGGGACATAAATACAAATTCAGAATGCGGGAGTGGGACATGTCCCCCCGTCCCCCCGTCCCCGTCCCCAGTGAAAGTTGCGGCCCTGGTCATAATTGACAGTCACGAATCATGATACTTTACATATTAAGCGTCAGTTAATATTTTAAGGGGGAGCAGTTCTCATATTGCTTTAAAGCCTTTCACTAACCATGCAGTTTTACAGAAAACCTCTACTGACCTCTAAATCGAGTCATTCAAAAAGAGGTTAAGTCTCAAGTTTTAGGTTTAGCTTGCTTCTCTGCGATTGGCTCAGCAGCTTGTCCGGTAAAGCAGTTCTCGTCTATTTAAAATGTATCTTGTTCTGTTATCTTCTCATCAACTGTCTGATCTTTCAAACCCACGGCTGATACATCCTGTTCTTTCACTGGTAATGTATTTGTAATAGATATCTCAACTTGTTCAGATTTTAACTCAGAGGCCTTGGTTTTCACACTCTCTGTCTTTGGGGTTCCATCTTTGGGATCTGTAACCTTCTCAGGCTCTTTGTCCATACTTTCCTCTTGTTTCTCCTGAGTTGTGTTGCTTTCTGGCACCTCCCTGTGGGAGTCATTGCTCTCTGCAAATGCAGGCATCTGTTTCTCTGGTGGTGTGATTGTCTTAGCTTTGTCACCACTGCCCGTCGTTTCACTCTCTTCCGTAGGGGTGGTCATTGATTCTGGGGTGAGGGTTGAGTATGGTTTAGGGATGGTCGTTGATTCTTGGGTGAGGGTTGAGTCTGGTTTAGGGATGGTCGATGATTCTGGGGTGAGGGTTGAGTCTGGTTTAGGGGTGGTCGTTGATTCTGGGGTAAGGGTTGAGTCTGGTTTAGGGGTGGTCGTTGATTCTGGGGTGAGGTTTGAGTATGGTTTAGGGGTGGTCGTTGATTCTGGGGTGAGGGTTGAGTCTGGTTTAGGGGATATTTCCTCTTTAGGGGTGATGGTTGAGTTTGGTTTTGGGGAAGTTTCAAATTTAGGGGTGACTGCTGGTTCTGGTTTTGGGGAAGTTTCTTCTTCAGTGGTGACTGCTAGTTCTGGTTTAGGGGATGTCTCCTCTTTAGGGGTGACAGTGGGGAATGATTTAGGGGATGTCTCTTCTTTAGGGGTTACGGTTGGCTCCTGTTGTGGAGATATTTCCTCTTTAGGGGTCACAGATTGGTCCGGTATTGGGGATGTCTCCTCTTTAGGAGAGACAGTTGGCTCTGGATGCGGGGTTGTTTCTTCTTTAGGGGTCACAGTGGGGTCTGGTTTAGGGGATGTCTCTTCTTTAGGGGTGACGGTTGGCTCTTGTTGTGGGGATGTCTCCTCTTTAGGGGTCACAGATTGGTCCGGTATTGGGGATGTCTCCTCTTTAGGAGAGACAGTTGGCTCTGGATGCGGGGTTGTTTCTTCTTTAGGGGTGACAGTGGGGAACGATTTAGGGGATGTCTCTTCTTTAGGGGTTACGGTTGGCTCCTGTTGTGGAGATATTTCCTCTTTAGGGGTCACAGATTGGTCCGGTATTGGGGATGTCTCCTCTTTAGGAGAGACAGTTGGCTCTGGATGCGGGGTTGTTTCTTCTTTAGGGGTCACAGTGGGGTCCGGTTTAGGGGTTGTTTCTTCTTTAGGGGTCACAGTGGGGTCCGGTTTAGGGGTTGTTTCTTCTTTAGGGGTCACAGTGGGGTCCGGTTTAGGGGATGTCTCTTCTTTAGGGGTGACGGTTGGCTCGTGTTGTGGGGATGTCTCCTCTTTACTGGTAACTGCTGGATCTGGTTTAGGGGATGTTTCATCTTTAGCTGTGACTGCTGGTTCTGGTTTTGGGGAAGTTTCTACTTTAGTGGTGACTGCTAGTTCTGGTTTTGGGGAAGTTTCTACTTTTGGGATGACTACTGTTTTTGGTTTTGGGGAAGTTTCTACTTTAGGGGTGACTGCTTGTTCTGGTTTTGGGGAAGTTTCTTCTTTAGGGGTGGTGGTTATATCTGGTTTTGGGGAAGTTTCTACTTTAGCTGTGACTGCTATTTCTGGTTTTGGGGAAGTTTCTACTTTGGGGGTGACTGCTGGTTCTGGTTTTGGGGAAGTTTCTACTTTAGTGGTGACTGCTAGTTCTGGTTTTGGGGAAGTTTCTACTTTAGTGGTGACTGCTAGTTCTGGTTTTGGGGAAGTTTCTACTTTTGGAATGACTACTGTTTCTTGTTTTGGGGAAGTTTCTTCTTTAGGGGTGACTGCTTGTTCTGGTTTTGGGGAAGTTTCTACTTTACTGGTGACTGCTTGTTCTGGTTTTGGGGAAGTTTCTACTTTAGTGGTGACTGCTTGTCCTGGTTTTGGGGAAGTTTTTACTTTAGGGGTGACTACTGTTTCTAGTTTTGGGGAGGTTTCTACTTTAGGGGTGACTGCTTGTTCTGGTTTTGGGGAAGTTTCTTCTTTAGGGGTGGTGGTTATATCTGGTTTTGGGAAAGTTTCTATTTTAGGGGTGACTGCTGTTTCTGGTTTTGGGGAAGTTTCTACTTTAGTGGTGACTGCTGGTTCTGGTTTTGGGGAGGTTTCTACTTTAGTGGTGACTGCTAGTTCTGGTTTTGGGGAAGTTTCTACTTTTGGGATGACTACTGTTTCTGGTTTTGGGGGAGTTTCTACTTTAGGGGTGACTGCTTGTTCTGGTTTTGGGGAAGTTTCTTCTTTAGGGGTGGTGGTTATATCTGGTTTTGGGGAAGTTTCTACTTTAGGGGTGACTGCTGGTACTGGTTTTGGGGAAGTCTTCTCTTTAGGGGTGACAGTTCGGTCCGGTTTTAGGGCTGTTTCTTTTTTAGGGGTGACAGTGGGGTCTGGTTTAGGGGATGTCTCCTCTTTAGGGGTTACGGTTGGCTCCTGTTGTGGGGATGTCTCCTCTTTAGCGGTGACAGTTTGGTCCGGTTTTGTGGTTGTTTCTTCTTTAGGGGTGACTGCTGGTCCCTGTTTAGGGGATGTCTCTTCTTTAGGGGTGACAGTGGGGTCCGGTTTAGGGGATGTCTCCTCTTTAGGGGTTACGGTTGGCTCCTGTTGTGGGGATGTCTCCTCTTTAGGGGCAACAGTGGGGTACGGTTTAGGGGATGTCTCTTCTTTAGGGGTGACAGTTTGGTCCGGTATTGGGGATGTCTCTTCTTTAGGGGTCACAGTGGGATCCGGTTTAGGGGATGTCTCCTCTTTAGGGGTGACTGTTGGCTCCTGTTGTGGGGATGTCTCCTCTTTAGCGGTGACAGTTTGATCTGGTTTTGTGGTCGTTTCTTCTTTAGGGGTGATTGCTGGTCCCTGTTTAGGGGATTTCTCTTCTTTAGGGGTGACAGTGGGGTCCAGTTTAGGGGATGTCTCTTCTTTAGGGGTGACAGTGGGGTACGGTTTAGGGGATGTCTCTTCTTTAGGGGTGACAGATTGGTCCGGTATTGGGGATGTCTCCTCTTTAGGAGAGACAGTTGGCTCTGGATGCGGGGTTGTTTCTTCTTTAGGGGTCACAGTGGGGTCTGGTTTAGGGGATGTTTCTTCTTTAGGGGTCACAGTGGGGTCTGGTTTAGGGGATGTTTCTTCTTTCGGGGTCACAGTGGGGTCTGGTTTAGGGGATGTTTCTTCTTTAGGGGTCACAGTGGGGTCTGGTTTAGGGGATGTCTTAGATTCTTTCCCTTTTTCCTCACCCATTGAGACATCTTTTGTGACCTTTTCACTGCCATTATGTTCATTCTGCACAACACTTTTTACAATATCATCCTTGCTGCTCACTTCTGGCTCTGTCGGACCCACCTCCTTTTTAAGAGTCTTTTGCACAGGCTCTTCCTTACACTCACTTGTTGTGCTGATAATTCTGTCTGGCATTTTACCTCCTACTGTTTTCTCATCTTGTGTCATTTCTACACTAGAATCATCTGGTGACTTCACCTGCTCCACTGTCTCCTTGGTTGGACTGCTCTTCAGCTCTGCAGTGATATCAGGGGATTCCATGTCCTTCTCTGTGGGCTCAGGGAGATCCTCTTCTTGTGTTGTCACAGCACTCTCTGCCTCTTGAGGTTGGTCTGACTCTCTGTGCTCCTTCTGAACAGGTTTCTGCTCCAGTGTTGGGGCACTCTGATATAAATGTTTTCTCTCTTTGATGGGACTTTCTTTTGGGCTGTCTTGATGTTGCTCTGTTGGGGCACTCTCCTCTTTCAGATCTACCTCTTTTTTCTCTTTTAAAGGGCTTTCTTTTTTTCTCTCCTCTGACACCTTTTTGGGTTCTTTGGAGATGTCCTCTGTGGGGACCTGTGGTTCACCCTTTATTGAACTTCCTGTTTTGCTATCCTCTGACTCTGAAGTTTTGGGTTCTGTTGAGATGGGAATCTCTGGTTGGGATTCACCATGTTTTGGGGTGTCATCTTTTTCTAATGTCCCCTTTATCTCGCTGTCTAGCTTCTTTGTTGTGTCCAGTTTTTCCTTCTCTCCGTCACTGGTGGCCTCAGCTGAGTTGACTTCACTTTGTGTATTTTCACCTCTGTCAATGTCCTCTGTCTTTTTGATTGCATCTGGCTCACCCCCCTTTTCCTCCTCTCTTTCATCCTCTCCCTCCTCTCCATTTTCTCCCTCGCTATGGCTAACTCCATCTCCATTTACCTCGACCTCTGCTGATGTTACAATCTGCTGTCTCTTAGACTCTTCCTCCTGTTCACCCTCTTCCTCCGGGGCGTCCACTTCAACATCCACTTTACCTCTATCTTTCTCTTTCTGCTCATCCACCTCTCCCCCACTCCTCCTCTCAGCTTTGTCACTCTCTTCTCCCTGCTTCTGTCTCAACTCGTCTCCCTCTCCCCGGACCGTCTCCTCGGAGCCTGTCTCCTCGATCTCGGACATCTCCATGTCTCTGGTGGTCTCAGTGATGATCTCCTCAACAAACTTGTACTGGGGCTCAGACCTGCGTGTGGGCCCTCCCTGCCGGGCCAGGCAAGGCAGGGTGTAGACGGGGGACTGGCGGTAGATGCAGGGCATGGAGATGTGGGTGTCAGAGATGGTGTACAGGCGGGACTCCTCACCCTCCAGGAGTTTCCTATAGGGAGGCAGAGAGACGTGTTATTACTGCCATGACTATAATATGGATATGTCCCAATGTGTTAGCCTCGTAAATGCCAGACTGATCACCGCTGCACACATCCATGTCAGCTCGTGAGAACAGTGTGTGTGGATATGTCTGAATATCCATATCATGATTAAAGTGTCATTCTGTGTTGTGATGTGGTCTATGTTCATTTGATGTTAAATATGAAATCAAACTATTTCAATAAAATGTCTACTGTTTCATTTGTTCACCATTGACTGTGTTTTGTAGTAATCTCTCACCATCGCTATGACACTTTTGCACAGTTTTTCTCTAACACAGCACTAAGTTGAATCAGATGTGTTAGCGCTGGGCTAGAATAAAATGTGCACACCCTGGTTATCCTCAGAAATAGATCCAGGAACACACTATTAACTATATGGTATTTTCCTCAGTCAATGATTTTATATATGGGAGAGAGTTGATGTCTCTTACCTATAAGAGAGAATCTCCACATCCAAAGCCATTTTGACATTCAGCAGGTCCTGGTACTCTCTCAGGTAGCCAGACATGTCTAGTTTAGCATTGGTCAGCTCATTCTCCAGCTGCCTGATAGTGTCCTGGGCAGAAAAGCATACACAAGTCAATAATAGGGTCAAGCAGCCACTTTGGTTGGTATGACAACAAGGAGAAATTTAGGGGGGGGTATAGTGTTCTACTCCTATAGGCCTATATGAGGAAATTATGTTCCAGTAATGAAATAGTTCACATGGGGCCTATATTTGTGGAATACACCTACAGCATAGCCCTGAATACAAATATGAATCGTAAAAATGTGTATGTTTACTTACAATTGTTAGAGGTACAAAATAAACCAAAGTCTACCTGGTAATGAATCATTTCCGCATAGTGACGCTCCTCCAGCTCTTGTAGTTGTTTTTCCAGGGCCTCTCTCATTCCTTTCCCACAGTCCAGTTCAATTGTTTTCCCCTGCAGGCGCCTTCTATTCTCCTGGATCTCCTGCTGGGTCGCCTTCAGCACCTCTCTGTTGCTCTCTGCCGCTTTGGTTAACTTTGCGAACTGGATACGGAAGCCCTCCTCGGCCTGCTGAAAGTCGGAGGTGGCGTGACCTTCTAACTGCACACGGATGTCCCGGAGAGCTGCAGTGATGTCAGGTTTGCCAAAGTCGTGCGCCTTGACCGTTACTTGAGCCTCTTGGATCTGGGCCACCATTTCTGATACCTCGTCCTCATGGTTCTTCTTCAGGAAGTGAATCTCGTCCACCAGAGACTGCGCTTTCTCGTCCAACTGAAGTTTGGCGAGGTATGCATCGTTGGCGTCCTTTTTCAGCACAAGGATGCCGTTCTCTGCATCTGAGCGGTCACGTGCCTCCTGCTCGTACTTGTCTCTCAAGGTGAGGAAATCTTCCTCCAGGTTCTGATGCTCTATCTCGATCTGACGCTTCTGAAGGGTGATGTCATGAACTAGATTCCTCAGGTCCATATGCTCCGGCTCGTGCTCCTGGGCCAGAGACGCAGGGGACTGTGCCTTTAGTTTGATTTCCTCGATTTCCCTCTCAAACAATTCATTTTGCTGCTCCAAATGACGCACCTTCTCTATGAATCCGGCGAAACGGTCGTTCAGCCCATGGAGCAGTTCTTTCTCATTCATTTTCGTCAACACCCCGGTAAATGGGCCTGATAAATCGAAAAGGCTCTGCGATGATCTCGGAATGGATCCGAATTCGCTCTTCAGCATCGTCACATATCCTCTGTTCCTGTACGCAGTAGTCGACTCAAAGCCAACGGTCCTGGACGCAGAGGGGGATCCGGTCAGTTTAGGTTGATAGCAGCAATACTCAGCTTGAGCTGCCCTATGCGGAGAACCCGAAAGATTGTCCATTCTGAGGCTCATATTGCCTCAGTAAACTCAGCCGTGTTGGTGTGCAGGCTAAGCACCGAGGCTCCTACCTTTTATACTCCCTCTGTCTGCTCGCGCTGCAGAATGGAACTGTCCATAGTGCTGAAAATGTATAGAATCAGCTGTAGGCTTGACTGTCTGCCAACGCGTGCATCCTCACCTGTGTTCTCTCTCTCTCCATCTCTTTCTCTCCCTCATCGTTTTGTCTCAGACAGCATTGACGCATAGGAAATCATTTCACTTTGAAACGCCAGCAGTCTACAATGACACCTCAAAGTTACAAGTCATATGTCTTTAATACATTGTCAGGTGGTCAAACTATTGTTTTATCCAAAGGGCTATATCTTTCCTTAATTTTTTATATATTATAGAAAGGGGCCGCAGATTCTGGTTTGGCTGAATGTGCTTGCCTTGTAATATAACTGTATATTACTGTATATAAAAGACTGTAATGCAAGTGTAAAATAGTCATGTAAGAATGACCCTAAGCCTAGACATAACTGCTCCCATTTCTCAGTCAAGCAGCACTTCTAAAGGGCATTTCAAACACTTTTCAACCTCATATTCATCATCTCCAGCACCAAACCAGTGAAAATTAGGTTGAAAACGGGTGGAATTGCTCTTTAATCTTGCACCTTTTTACAAATGTCTACATGAGGAAAATGCATGGGTCTGCTTGGCTTAGCGGAGACAGGCTGGCTGAAAAGGGTTGGCCTGGATGTGTTCCAGTGATACAGCTTTCATTTACACCTCACAGTATACGGTAGGTTGCTCATAGAAATCAATGGTGTATTTCAGTGAATAATGTGAATAGGATATCAGAATATGATATTTACTCTTTTTAATCAGACGTGAAAACCTCTATAGAGAGAGATTAGTAAATAGAAAATGTGACTAAACAATGTCTCAGCAAACATATTTTTTATTGTAAAATAGTGTATCACCACTAAAACAAGCACTACATTAACTCCGTGTCACTTGATAGATGTTTGTTAGAAAAGGATACACAGTGATTCACATATTTTAACCTCTAACGCCTCACAAACCCGGATCCGGGATCCCCCCCATCACAAAAGCTGACTAGCATAGCCTAGCCTAAAGTTACAGGGATATCATAAAATAAAATGTTCATGAAATCACAAGTCCAAGACACCAAATGAAAGATACAGATCTCGTGATTCAAGCCATCATCTCTGATTTTTAAAATGTTTTACAGGGAAGACACAATATGTAAATTTATTAGTTAACCACGTTAGCAAAAGACAACAATTTTCTTACTCCACCATTTTCTTACTGCATCAGTAGCTATTACAAATTCGACCAAATAAAGATATAAATAGCCACTAACCAAGAAACAAACCTCATCAGATGACAGTCTGATAACATATTTATTGTATAGCATAGGTTTTGTTAGAAAAGTGTGCATATTTCAGGTATAAATCATAGTTTACAATTGCAGCCCCCATCACAACTATCACTAAAATGACTAGAATAACTACAGAGACCATCGTGTATTAGCTAATTACTCATCATAAAACATTTCTTAAAAATACACAGCGTACAGCAATTGAAAGACACAGATTTTGTGAATCAAGACAATATTTCAGATTTTCTAAGTGTTTTACAGCGAAAACACAATATAGCGTTATCTTAGCTTACTACAATAGTCAGTCACACAGTAGCATTGATTCAAGCCAAAAATAGCAATAACGTTATAAACCACCAAACGCTATTAATTTTTTCACTAACCTTCTCAGAATTCTTCAGATGACAGTCCTGTAACATCATATTACACAATGCATATAGTTTGTTCGAAAATGTGCATATTTAGCCGCACAATTCGTGGTTACACAACGTGTTTAGTGGGCAAAAAATCAAGCAATCTGTCCGGCGCCATTTTGGAAAGGCACCTAATCTTATCGAAAACTATTCATAAACTTGACAAAAAAAATACAGGTTGGACAGCAATTGAAAGACAAATTAGTTCTTAATGCAATCGCTGAATTACATTTTTAAAATTAAACTTACTGCGCAATACTGGGTACAATACAGGGTGCGATAGCGCAACGCTACACGGAAAATAATGCATTTTACTTTTTCAACAGAACAACGTTTTATCAGTATAAATAGTACTTACTATTAGCTGAACTCCCATCAGAATCTTGGGAAAGGTGTCCGTTGGCCAAAAGAATCGTTGCTGGGTTGGAGAATGTTTCCTTTGACGTTGCAATTAGCAGTACAGAATGGCATTCGAGAGAGAGATACCCAAGTTCCTACAGCGCCATGGAAATAAATACCTGAAAATCGCAATATACTGACATAAACTGGTATAATTCGGTTCAAAATAACAAGATTATGATGTCTTTAAAGCCTATAGCGAATAAAAACAGAGCCGGATACATCTAGGAGCTAAAACCAGAGGTTCTAAAAAGACATGCCAAGACCCTTTCTGCGTCAGCGCGAAGTCCCAAAAGGCCGGACACCTCGGTTCCAACCAATTTATAGACTTTCTGAACCGTGTAGAAACTGCATTTCAACTCTCCCTATTCGCTAACAGCCAGGGGAAGGCGTATGCAGTGCATCTCAACCAATAGAAGACAGGCAAAGTTAAAGACAGGTCTCAGAGCAGATGATAAAATTTGCCATTCTCATACAGACATAGGAAAAGTGCTCTAAGTCGAGTTCTGTTTCACTTACAGACATAATTCAAACGGTTTTAGAAACTAGAGAGTGTTTTCTATCCAATATTATTAATAATATGCATGTTGTACGAGCAAGAATTGAGTACGAGGCAGTTTAATTTGGAGACCAATTTGTGCTATGTCGAAATGGCACCCCCTAGTGGCAAGAAGTTTCAACACATTTCACATTCAACATTTTTATAATTTCAGGGTATTGTAATATGTAACCCCTAACTGCCCCCACCCCACCCCCTATGCAAAAAATGTGTTGAGAAAGTGCTTTCAGATCAGGTGAAAGTTACTCAGTAGATACACTGACTGTACACAACTTCCTAATATTGCGTTGCACTCAAGTTGAAAGCGTTCCACAGGGATGCTGGCACATGTTGATTCCAATGCTTTCCACAGTTGTGTCATGCATGCCATGGAAGAACTGGGCCATTTTTAGCTTCCAGGAATTGTGTACAGATCCTTGCGACATGGGGCTGTGAATTATCATGCTGAAACACTCTGTTCACACCGTTGACATGAGCAAACCACTCGCCCACACAATGCCATACATGCTGTCTGCTGTCTGCCCGGTACGGTTGAAACCGGGATATATCCGTGAAGAGCACACTTCTCCAGCGTGCCAGTGGCCATCAAAGGTGAGCATTCGGCCCACTGAAGTCGGTTACGTTGCCAAACTGCAGTCAGGTCAAGACCCTGGTGCGGACGACGAGCACGCAGATGAGCTTCCCTGAGACTGTTTTTGACAGTTTGTGCAAAAATGCTTTGGTTGTGCAAACCCATAGTTTCATCAGCTGTCCGGGTGGCTGGTCTCAGACGATCCCGCAGGTGAAGAAACCGGATGTGGAGGTCCTGGGCTGGCGTGGTTACACGTGGTCTGCGGTTGTGAGGCCGATTGGACGTACTGCCAAATTCTCTAAACGATGTTGGAGGCGGCTTATGTTAGATAAATGAACATTCAATTATCTGGCAACAGCTCTGGTGGACATTCCTGCAGTCAGCATGCCAATTGCACGCTCCCCAAAAACTTGAGACATCTGTGGCATTGTGATGTGTGAGCTCAACTGTGAATGGTCCTGGAGCACCAAAAAAAACATGTTAAGGGAAGCCAGTTTGCATTTGGTTTCACTCCAATCATATCACATTGAGAGCAATACATCATTTTCCAAAACCCCTTGAATAGTTGCTTTTCTGTTGTGTTGTTGTAGCTAGCTAGCTACAATTGACCCTTTACTAAATTAGCCATGGATGGAGATAGGGAGTTGGACTTGTGGTTTTACTCAATTCCAGTACTAGCCAATGATTATAATAGCGATTCTGATCTATCCAAAAATGCATACATTGTTGTGCCCCGGGCCAGAGGACGGAAGTTTAATATGTAGCTAGATGTAGAAGACAAATGTTAACTATCACAGTTAGGCTAGTGAGCAAGCATTGTAGCCAGGTGGCCATGGACAACCAAAACTAAAAGTGAATACTGTATGACAGAGTCATAAACCGTTTTGTCAACATGACAAAGGATGGCATTGACGTTTCTCTACAAGTAGGTTGAGTCAACATGTTTTTTCAACTTGCACGAACGCATGTACACACACATAAAAATAAATCAGAACCTACAGTCTCACTCGTGCCATAATCACTTCCCTTTCTGTCAACCAATGGGCATAAATCCAGGGGAGTATGTCAACTCACCCCTTGTGTCTCACTTGATATTTTGGAGCAAAAGTCTTCCAAAGACCTCCCACCTCTCCACCAGCATGTAACCTGGAGAGCCGTCATCGCATCCCTCTTCTCCCAGCTGGAGGGTTTCGATGCCAGCTGTCCAGCATAGAGCAATCTGTTATCAGCATCTGGTTCTGTGGAGCATTCCTCTGAGACGAGGCCTACCCCAAAACTACCACATGGTATTCTGTTGTCATTCAGTTAAGCCTGTACTCAATTGAAATCTAATAAACAATTATTTTAGTCACACCCTGAAAAAACCTAAAATCTCTGGGAGTGAAAGGTAGTTATTTAGCTCTTACTGAGACAGAGGCTGACATGCTTTCGAATTTCAAGTAAAAAGTGAATCTCACTCGTACACGTACAGTACTTGTTGAAAATAGCATCTATTTATTCCAGCCCTTCATGTTTACCACATCTCAAATAAATCCCAAATAAATCACAGTGGGTTTGGAGTAAGCATGGGTTAAGCATTTGTCATCAGAGGTTAGTATGAGTTAGCATGGGTTATCGTTAGCGTTTGATGGCCAGGGTGAGTCCGTCGCCCACAGTGAGCATGCTCAGATCGATCCTCTGGTCCGTGTGGAGTTTCTTGTTGAGCTTGTCCAGAGCCTGGGAGGTCAGGTCATCAGGAGCAGGGTCCACCACTTTACCACTCCAGAGTACCTGGGGGGAGAAGGTGGGGGGATCAGAGATACAGGTGAGGTGTCCTGTGGTCACAAGGTCAGAAAGACAGGTCAAGGAAGGGTAATTAGATAGACAGGTGATAAATAGGTCAAGGAAGGGTAATTAGATAGACAGGTGATAGACAGGTGATAGACAGGTCAAGGAAGGGTAATTAGATAGACAGGTGCTAGACAGGTCAAGGAAGGGTAATCAGATAGACAGGTGATAGACAGGTCGAGGAAGGGTAATCAGATAGACAGGTGATAGACAGGTCAAGGAAGGGTAATCAGATAGACAGGTGATAGACAGGTCAAGGAAGGGTAATCAGATAGACAGGTGATAGACAGGTCAAGGAAGGGTAATCAGATAGACAGATTAGAGGAGTGAGGTGAAGTGGGAGACAGGTGAGGAGAGAGGCTCAGACTGAAGACAGAGGTGATACGTTTCCCAAAGATTGGAAAGCTGCCGTGGTCATCCCTCTCTTCAAAGGGGAAGACACTCTAGACCCATTATGCTACAGACCTATATCTATCCTACCCTGCCTTTCTAAGGTCTTCGAAAGCCAAGTCAACAAACAGATTACCGACCACTTCGAATCCCACCGTACCTTCTGCGCTGTGCAGTCTGGTTTCAGAGCTGGTCATGGGTGCACCTCAGCCACGCTCAAGGTCATAAACAATATCATAACTGCCATCAATAAGAGACATTAATGTGCAGCCGTATTCATCGACCTGGCCAAGGCTTTCGACTCTGTCAATCACCACATTCTTATTGGCAGACTCAACAGCCTTGGTTTCTCAAATGACTGCCTCGCCTGGTTCACCAACTACTTCTCTGATAGAGTTCAGTGTGTCAAATCGGAGGGCCTGTTGTCCGGACCTCTTGCAGTCTCTATGGGGGTGCCACAGGGTTCAATTCTCTGGCCACCTCTCTTCTCGGTATACATCAATGATGTCGCTCTCGCTGCTGGTGATTCTCTGATCCATCTCTACGCAGACGACACCCCTCTGGCCCTTCTTTGGACACTGTGTTAACTAACCTCCAGACGAGCTTCAATGTCATACAACTCTCCTTCCATGGCCTCCAACTGCTCTTAAATGCAAGTAAAACTAAGTGCATGCTCTTCAACCAATCACTGCCCACACATGCCCGCCCGTCCAGCATCACTACTCTGGACAGTTCTGACTTAGAATATGTGTACAACTACAAATACCTAGGTGTCTGGCTAGACTGTAAACTCTCCTTCCAGACTCACATTAAGCATCTCCAATCCAAAATTAAATCTAGAATCGGCATCCTATTTCATAACAAAGCATCCTTCACTCTTGCAGCCAAACAAACCCTCGTAAAACTGACCACCCTACCGATCCTCTACTTTGGGGATGTCATCTATAAAATAGCCTCCAACATTCTACTCAACAAATTGGATGCAGTTTATCACAGTGCCATCCGTTTTGTCACCAAAGCCCCATATATTACCCACCACTGCGACCTGTACGCTCTCGTCGGCTGGCCATCGCTTCATACTCGTTGCCAAACCCACTGACTCCAGGCCATCTACAAGTCTCTGCTAGGTAAAGCCCCGCCTTATCTCAGCTCACTGGTCACCATAGCAGCACCCACTTGTAGCACGCGCTCCAGCAGGTCACCCCCAAAGCCAATTCCTCCTTTGGCCGCCTCTCTTTCCAGCTCTCTGCTGCCAATGACTGGAACGAACTGCAAAAATCTCTGAAGCTGGAGACTCTTACCTCCCTCACTAGCTTTAAGCACCAGCTGTCAGAGCAGCTCACAGATCACTGCACCTGTACATAGCTCATCTGTAATTTGCCCATCCAATCTACCTCATCTCCATACTGTATTTATTTATTTATCTTATTCCTTTGCACCTCAGTATCTCTACTTGCACATTCATCTTCTGTACACCCTACCATTCCAGTGTTTAATTGCTATATTGTAATTACTTCGCCACCATGGCATATTTATTGCCTTACCTCTCTTATCCTACCTCATTTGCACATGTTGTATATAGATTTTTCTATTGTATTTTTGATTGTATGTTTGTTTATTCCATGTGTAACTCTGTGTTGTTCCATGTGTCGAACTTCTTTGCTTAATCTTGGCCAGGTCGCAGTTGTAAATGAGAACTTGTTCTCAACTAGCCTACCTGGTTAAATAAAGGTGAAATAAAAAATGTATAAATAAATCTTTCTCTGTGTTTTATATGTAGGCCTATCTTTTCATGCATCTTTACCTTAGTTAGCTTAAGAGATCAAATCGATTGCATGCTGGCATTATTCAAATCATATTCAAAATCACGACTCGCTTGTAGGAATAAAAGTTTGGGCATAGGCTACTCACATTATCGATGGCAATGATGCCCCCTTGTCTCACAAGCTCAAGAGACTTCTCGTAATATCTGTCATAGTTCCGTTTATCCGCATCGATGAACACAAAGTCGTAGGTGCCAGCTTCCCCAGCAGCTATCAACTCATCTAGGACAAACAAAAGATCACGTTGAAAAGGATTCACCCGTTTCACAACGGAATCGTGTTTGGGTTCTTTAAAATCAGTCACCTACCCAGTGTTTTTATACACATTTGAAGACGGACATTAATTTTATCCTCGACTCCGGCCTAGAAAAGAGAAAGGATGACAAGGGTAGTTAGTCTAGGCATCTCTACTGTTAAGTCCATTTAAATGTTTCTATGTGCTTTAAATAAAATGTTGACTTGATTTCGAGTTTAGATTGTTTGAAGCAGATAATACCAACCATTTTTTTTTAAGAAGCTCTAATTTGGCATTGGGAAAAACACGAGATGAACTGTTACAAAAAAGACCCGCTTAAGCTAAAGAACACTCCGTAATGTTCACAACCACATATACTTTGAACTCACGAAAAGTGGGAGGTGTGGTCAAGAAACACTGGTATATTTTATCATCAGACCCAGCTTTGCCGGCTGAATTGAAAAATCACTCACTTATTGTGTATAGGAGAGGAATTTACGCAATAAATTGGTTCATGCCAACTGCCAGCCACAAAAGAAAATGTGTGTGAATATTGTGTGAAAGTGTGAATATTTCTGCCACCCACACACAGGAAAACGGTTCCAAATAAATGACATTATTATGTGTTCCACCACCCATGTTATTTACATGATTAAATGTCCATGTGGGCTCAGCTATGTCAGTAAATCATCCCGCTCTCTCAAACAGAGAATTAGTGAACATAAAAGTTCAATCAGGAGAAAGGAGAGGGATTATCCAGTCGCTGTACATTTTAATGACCTAAAACATGACATTTCCACCTTTAGATCTTGTGGCAGAGAGAAAGTTAAGATATCAGACAGGGGAGGTGATATTAATAATAGTCTGAGTAAAAGAGAATGTTTTGGGATTTTCACCCTCCAGACATTATTTCCTAAAGGACTTAATGATGAAATGCCTATGTATGTTATGTTGTGAATTTGAATATTTGAATATGTGTGCCTATGTGCCTACTCTGATGTTTTCCGTACGATGTACCCAATGACTAATGAAAACTTGCTATGTCCTCATTGTGGTTTACAGACGTGTATAATACGTCTTATTTATACACTTTTGTAATATTTATGCAATGCATATTGTTATATTTGGTGGCACTTATTTGTTTTTCCTTTGCCTCCAACCCCCTTTGATGTGTGGAACGGATGTGGGTGGGGCTAGGTGTAAATTAAAAAAAACACAAAAGCTCTGACGAAGGCCGTGAGGCCGATACGTAACCTTATTAAATATCAGTGATACTATCAAGAGCAGTGTGCGGTTTCCTTTTTCCTTCATCTTGTTCAACTGTTGCCATGCAGCTGTAAATAAGATTGTTCAGATGTGCGAGTGCCTTTTGAATTTTTTAACAGACAATACCAACCATTTTCTGTCTGTCACAATTTTCTGTCACCTGTGTTGTGTACAGTAGTATTTCTACTGTTTGGAGGGGGGGCATTACGTTCATTGTAGGGATTCTCTGCTGCTTGGCTTTGCACCTTTTCGTAGACACTTACTTCTGAGCAGACGGCCTCACTACTCCACCCACAGCACTTTGTGAAGTCTGACTGACAGATGTTAGATACTGAATATGCTGTATTGAAGCTTTTGGAGAGACAATCAATGTTTCTGAATTCCAACGGGTTGAATGGGTTTAGATGTTGTTTTGGGGTTGAATACTGGACAAACAGATCTAATTCCTGTCTAGAGGAATATTGGAGCAAGTAAACTAGCTGAATGACTAGAGGAATGTTGATCTGACCTCTTTAAAGAAAGGTTTAGCAATGTTCACGTATTCGTCGTCTATTTCACATGCTACCACTTGACCACTCTCTGGTACAACCAACGCCATGTTCAGGGTGTTGTACCCCGTGTACATCCCTGGAGAGAGGAAAATATTGACATTAGTCTCTTCTGATATTAGAATGAGGGCAGTTCATTCAGAATTAGTGAATGTTGAAAAGATTGGCACAATGAAAGATGTTCCAAATAATAGAGTAACATTAAATGTTTTCAGGATGAAGCTTGTTTTATCATTACATACCAATTTCAATGGTTTTGCTGGCGTTAATCAGTTTGGCCAAATTTGCCATCAGTTGTGCTTGTTCACTAGCAACCAGCATGATGCTCCATGGGTCCTCAAGGGTTTTCTGCAACATGAAGGAAGGAGAATTTTTATTTTATTTAACCTTTATTTAACTAGGTAAACCAGTTAATAACAAATTCAATGATGGCCTATCAAAAGGCCTTCTGCGGGGACGGGGGCTGGGATTCATGTTTTTTTATTTTTTTAAATATAGGACAAAACACACATCACAACAAGAGAGACAACACAACACTGCATGAAGAGAGACCTAAGACAACAACATAGCAAGGCAGCAACACATGACAACACAGCATGGTAGCAACACATCATGACAACAACACAACATGGTAGCAGCACAAAAATTATTGGGCACAGACAACAGCACAAAAGGCAAGAAGGTAAAGACAACAATACATCACGCAAAGTAGCCACAACTGTCAGTAAGAGTGTCCATGATTGAGTCTTGAATGAAGAGATTGAGATAAGTGTCTAGTTTGAGTGTTTGTTGCAGCTCGTACCAGTCGCTAGCTGCAGCGAACTGAAAGACGAGCGACCCAGGCATTTGTGTGCTTTGGGGACCTTTAACAGACTGTGACTGGCAGAATGGGTGTTGTATGTGGTGGACGAGGGCTGCAGTAGATATCTCAGATAGGGGGGAAGTGAGGCCTAAGAGGGTTTTATAAATAAGCATCAACCAGTGGGTCTTGCGACAGGTATACAGAGATGACCAGTTTACAGAGGAGTATAGAGTGCAGTGATGTGTCCTATAAGGAGCATTGGTGGCACATCTGATGGCCGAATGGTAAAGAACCTCTAGCGAGAGCATCCTTACTTGCCGAACTATCAATTACATCTCCATAATCTAGCATGGGTAGGATGGTCATCTGAATCAGGGTTAGTTTGGCAGCTGGGGTGAAAGAGGAGCGATTACGATAGAGGAAACAAAGTCTAGATTTAACTTTAGCCTGCAGCTTTGATTTGTGCTGAGAGAAGGACAGTGTACCGTCTTGCCATACATGACCTTTGTTGTGGAGGTGTTCAGAACAAGGTTAGGGGTTGAGAAAGCTTGTTGGACACTAAGAACGCTTTGTTACAGAGCGTTTAACACAAAATTTGATTTCAAACATCGACAAATAAAGACAAAAACATGACTTTTTTTATGACATAATCTAATCGAACCATGTAATTACACCGTATTGCTGACTGCAGCTTCTCAGCACAGTGTTTGTATAGTACTGTGCTGACCTCTAGTGGTTATAGTAGCCTATTGAACTGTCCTGATACTGTAGAAAACCAGTGTCTGTCTACACATCTGGTTTGTATGTACAGTACATTCCTGCTTTTCATCTCATAAACACCCTGGTTCTCCCTAGTCTTACCAGTCCAACCCTAGCCCTAGTTTCATGTCCTCATCCCGGTTCAACCCTAACACTAGCCTCAACCTCAACCCTAACCCTGGCTCTAACCCAGTCCAGTCTTACCAGTCCAACCCTAGCCCTAGTTTCATGTCCTCATCCCGGTTCAACCCTAACACTAGCCTCAAAAACAACCACAACCCTAACCCTGGCTCTAACCCAGTCCAGCCTTACCAGTCCAACTCTAGCCCTAGTTTCATGTCCTCATTCCGGTTCAACCCTAACACTAGCCTCAACCTCAACCCTAACCCTGGCTCTAACCCAGTCCAGTCTTACCAGTCCAACCCTAGCCCTAGTTTCATGTCCTCATCCCGGTTCAACCCTAACACTAGCCTCAAAAACAACCACAACCCTAACCCTGGCTCTAACCCAGTCCAGCCTTACCAGTCTGAGTTTGGTCATGACAGGATGTTCTCTCAGTGAGTTGTTCACGACATACTGCAGCACTGGGTCGTTCTTCCCTCCACTGTGGCTCTTACCTGGCAGGGCAGATCCTATTCCTGTGCCTGACCAAAAAAACATCAGTTACAAATTTAGTTTTGCATGGTAACCCATCTAAACGTCATTTTGATTGTCAGCCCCAAAGCCGTGTTCGCAACCACGGCAAATATTGATTACAGCGGGTTCAGGAATTAGCAAGTTAACCTTTGTAAAGAATTCTTTACTGTCAACATCAGGATAAGAAATTGCAGTGCTTAAAGATGTTAAAAAGATGGATATTCTCTGAGTCTGTGCCCTTGTTTGGCCTGTAAGGAAAAAACAGAATGGTGTGGGCTTACTGGTCAAAAACAGCTGATTTTGCAGCTCAGCCAATGAGATGTGCATGCACTTGGATATTCAAATGATCTACCAACTCAGAGTTCCATGTGGGGTCAAGCTGCTCTGGCTGCCCCTGATGTCCAGCATGCAGACTTGCCTTTGCAGCTTGTAAACCACGTTGTGTGGAGGCTCTGTTTTGACACTCTTTCTTGTTGGTTAGCCGTCTATCTACGTTTGCAGCGATTGCTAGCATGCTAGCTAAGTGCTTCTTAACAGCCAACTCTTATTAACCACATCATTTGAAAAAGTGATTGGCGAGATAGTTGTTGCAATCCTGGGGCCTCATTTATAGCCATTGCGTAAATTGCACACTAAACTTGGTGCATGGCATGCATATGTATGTTTCCTATTTACTAATCAGGCCCGTCCTGAAACTGTGTGCGTATCAACAAACATTAAACCCCCGCCTGAAAATGCCCATCGTTCACCTTTTATTGTGACAATAACGCCCTTTTTCCTGTATACTTTGGAACAAGGCCAAGGCATTTTTCTAAAGGAAATAGCGAACTTGATCAAATGTCTTTGAAGGTGATGACAGAATGTTTAACCTTTGCAGTGACATTTGCTGTAGGCCGTGGCTATCTGACAGACAAAAAGTTTATGTAAGACAACAACAAAGGCAAATAGCTGTGGACCTGTAAACAGACCGTTTGAATTCAATAGGACCTAATGTTTTGCATTTACATTTTCTCCAACCTACGCTGCTGCACTGTGTAAATTCTAGAACATTGTCTACTCACAGTGATGGCCATAACTTACACACTTCAATGCAAAATGTCATATGTCTGTTCACCTGTTAAATTCTACTGTATGTTATAAACCAGCTTCCTTTCTGTGCATAGAGCAAAATACTTGAATTAATAGCGTATCTAATAGGCCCAGTTAAATGAGACATGCGCATGGTAATTACATTTACATTACATTGTTTGTAGTCTGTGGCTACTTCGGGAATATGAACCCATCATGGCCAAAAAAGTGTAATAATTTATTCTGCAATGCTTCTGAAAATATGTATTATGTGTATAAACGCAATATTGTCTACTAGAGAAATGTGAAATGACAGTATTCAGAGGAAAACTACAGAAGTAACCTACAACCGTCTGTGCCACCGTTAATAAACTGTGCTCTGGATCTGAGCTCTGGATCGGGTGATTTAGAGTCAAATAACTTGTCTATTTACTACTATGAAGTGGGTGCAATTAAAGGAGATATGGGACAAATAGTATACAGTACTTGTTCTAGGACTATGTGCTAGCAACCTGGTGAGTATGAAACCATCACAGAAAAGGTCAGGAATTTATTATGCAATGATCATGGAAATTAAATAAATAATAGCCTAGAAAATAGATGCCTATTTGTAATTATTTTCAAATGCAAAGATAAATAGATTTTCTCTCTTCTCACTAACAGCAAATGATTGCATCTTATTAACCTGTTCATTGTTATGAACAAACGTGTCTAGTATATCCATAATTTGCACAATATACTAATCTAATACTTCAACCAATAGATAGCGTGTACAGTGGGGCAAAAAAGTATTTAGTCAGACACCAATTGTGCAAGTTCTCCCACTGTCACGTTCCTGACCTGTTTTCTGTTATTTTTGTATGTGTTTAGTTGGTCAGGGCGTGAGTTGGGGTGGGCATTCTATGTTTTGTGTTTCTATGTTTAGGTCATTGGTAATTAGCCTTATATGGTTCTTAATCAGGGACAGGTGTTTGACGTTTCCTCTGATTGAGAACCATATAAAGGTAGGCTGTTCACACTGTTTGTTTGTGGGTGGTTGTCTTCCGTGTTTGTGTCTGTGCACCACACGGGACTGTTTCGGTTTGTTCGTTCGTTTTAGGTAGTCTGTTCCTGTTTCATGCATTCTTCGTGTTTATGTAAGTTCTTGTTCAGGTCAGTCTACGTCGTTTGTTATTTTGTAGTTTGTTTAAGTGTTTTCGTCTTTACTTTAATAAACTTCATTATGTCCACATTCCACGCTGCGCTTTGGTCCAATCCTCGTCCGAAGAGGAGGAGGACAACCGTTACACCCACTTAAAAAGATGAGGCCTGTAATTTTTATCATAGGTACACTTCAACCATGACAGACAAAATGAGGAAAAAAAATCCAGAAAATCACATTGTAGGATTTTTAATGAATTTATTTGCAAATTATAGTGGAAAATAAGGATTTGGTCACCTACAAACAAGCAAGATTTCTGTCTCTCACAGACCTGTAACTTCTTCTTTAAGAGGCTCCTCTGTCCTCCACTCGTTAGCTGCATTAATGGCACCTGTTTGAACTTGTTATCAGTATAAAAGACACCTGTCCACAACCTCAAACAGTCACACTCCAAACTCCACTATGGCCAAGACCAAAGAGCTGTCAAAGGACACCAGGAAAAAAATTGTAGACCTGCACCAGGCTGGGAAGACTGAATCTGCAATAGGTAAGCAGCTTGGTTTGAAGAAATCAACTGTGGGAGCAATTATTAGGAAATGAAAGACATACAAGACCACTGATAATCTCCCTCGATCTCGGGCTCCACGCAAGATCTCACCCCGTGGGGTCAAAATGATCACAAGAACGGTGAGCAAAAATCCCAGAACCACACGGGGGGACCTAGTGAATGACCTGCAGAGAGCTGGGACCAAAGTAACAAAGTCTACCATCAGTAACACACTACGCTGCCAGTGACTCAAATCCTGCAGTACCAGACGTGTCCCCCTGCTTAAGCCAGTACATGTCCAGGCCCGTCTGAAGTTTGCTAGAGAGCATTTGGATGATCCAGAAGAAGATTGGGAGAATGTCATATGGTCAGATGAAACCAAAATATAGCTTTTTGGTAAAAACTCAACTCGTTGTGTTTGGAGGACAAAGAATGCTGAGTTGCATCCAAAGAACACCATACCTACTGTGAAGCATGGGGGTGGAAACATCATGCTTTGGGGCTGTTTTTCTGCAAAGGGACCAGGACAACTGATCCGTGTAAAGGAAAGAATGAATGGGGCCATGTATCGTGAGATTTTGAGTGAAAACCTCCTTCCATCAGCAAGGGCATTGAAGATGAAACGTAGCTGGGTCTTTCAGCATGACAATGATCCCAAACACACCGCCCGGGCAACGAAGGAGTGGCTTCGTAAGAAGCATTTCAAGGTCCTGGAGTGGCCTAGCCAGTCTCCAGATCTCAACCCCATAGAAAATCTTTGGAGGGAGTTGAAAGTCCGTGTTGCCCAGCAACAGCCCCAAAACATCACTGCTCTAGAGGAGATCTGCATGGAGGAATGGGCCAAAATACCAGCAACAGTGTGTGAAAACCTTGTGAAGACTTACAGAAAACGTTTGACCTCTGTCATTGCCAACAAAGGGTATATAACAAAGTATTGAGATAAACTTTTGTTATTGACCAAATATTTATTTTCCACCATAATTTGCAAATAAATTCATTAAAAATCCTACAATGTGATTTTCTGGATTTTTTTTCTCATTATGTCTGTCATAGTTGAAGTGTACTTATGATGAAAATTACAGGCCTCTCATTTTTTTAAGTGGGAGAACTTGCACAATTGGTGGCTGACTAAATACTTTTTTGCCCCACTGTATATGCGGTCTAAAGTTTGCTGGAAGGTGAGCACATTTTCAAGTCAAGTTCAGTTTTTATAAATGCTAACTTTTGTGTGAAAACTGGTACACGCATATTTTTGGTTATATTTTGTATGTAAGCACAGTTTATAAATGAGGCCCCTGAGCCTAAGTCCCCTAGTCTCCTTCTCTCTCATGGAAAAAAACAAACTTCTGGTCATTTGCATAATTGGGTCTTTAACAAATGACAGATGGGGCTATCTCGGCCAAAGAATGTGAGGTCACATCACAAGAAAATCATAAGCATTTTTTTAAACAGTCTGTTTCAAAAACAAGTTTGAAATAGGGTTTTACTGAGTGGTTTTATGAGTCAACAACATTATTTGAGCACGTTAATATGAGCTTTAAAATTAGATTTTCATTGTACTTTGCATTAAATTTTATTAATTATTAATTATAATGATTTTAATTGCATTAAAATATGATTCCAACATGACAAGCTATCCTACTACCAACATATTAAATCATTTTTGTGTCTCATATCCACATTGCATATCATAGATTATTTGTGACAGCTGTAAAACAAAAGTTTACTGTACTTCTAAGCAATCCATTATAATATCAGTTTGGTATGGACCACATCATTCTACAGCGTGATATTTACCTGTTAGTGCAAGAACAAGCTGAATGCAGAAATACATCTTGATATCTGGAGCCATTTTGGAAGTTTGTCTATTCAGCTATATAGAGTGAACACCAAAGAGACTGTATTGAGGGAATGTGGGTCTACTATTTATACAGCGTGGATGGGAAAGTCCACTGGTCTCCGTGTGTGTTTGTTTTGAACTATCTTTTTGGATGAGGGACAAGATATCGACCACTCTGTATGTAAACACTTTCCTCACAATGTGTTTTCCAGACACCACCCCATGATCCCCATGACGTAAGAGTGGAGTTTCCAAGGTGTCAGCCAAAGGGAACCATTGTTTGAAGCTCACTGTATGCAGTACAGAGTGTCAAATAATACATACAAATACTAGATGTGTAACGCAGGCACTGGGAGTTAGGAAGCAAGTACAGGGGGTCAAATAATACATACAAATACTAGACCTGCCATGCATTCCTCCCTGGTGACATAACATTGGGGTTGAGTATGAGCAACACTGTTGAATCAAACTGATGTTAAAGAGTTTGTTAAAGAGTAAGTTCACCCTAACATCAACATTTCTCAGATGATTTCCTATCTAAAATCGGCCTTAGTTGAGCTGAATCTATATTACATAATAAATATTTCCTGCAGATGTCATTTAGTGTTTAGGCCTCAGTCCCAACTGAATGAGAAAGATTGGCACCATTACATTACAGCTAACATTACAGCATACTGTACTTTACATCTTCCTATTTTCTGTTTCGCTGGGTTAAGACATCAGACCAAAACAGTATGGTTTTAGTTTGCAAGTCAGTCACACTGTTTTGCTGCTACCTGCCTGTGTGTTTCCCTTTAACTGGCTCACAACCTGCTGTGTCGTGAAACAACAACTCTAGTTTAACTTCTAGTGGAAGGGGGGAGGGGTACTTTTCAAAACAGTTCGGGGGGGATGTGAGGTCTCTCCAAGGACACCAAGCTTCCTCTGTCTTCCTCTGTCAATTCCCCATTTATGGATGCAGGGATACAAACAAAACCTATTTGCCAACAACTACACATAAATGAATTGAGCCATGACCTGAACTGTCTTTGGAGGAGAGATTCTCATCCGAGATCTCTGAGTGTTGACTGGTATAGGAAAGGGAAGGGATGCCTTGGATTGAGCGTGCAGCACTGCTCAGCTCAGTTCGTCTCAGGGCTTCCCAGCGATGCCTTGTTGTTTCCCACAATCCTCCTTTCTACCCCCCCCCCCCCACCCCCCACCCCCGTTGCGCTGGCCCTCTGCTTATGTGACGCTAATTGCTCCTGCTACTTGTGCCAAGAACTGACTGTTCCCTGGCACATTCCACAGACAGAACTGGGTTCCCTCAGCTGCTCTTTGTGTTTATGGAACGTGAAGATGCGTGTTGCCATGTGCAGCAGGCTTCCCAACTCCTCGCTCCTCTTCCTCCTCACCGGTGATGTAGTGGTAGAGAAAAGGTGGGTAAGCTGTAAACTCCAATGGGTGTTCGAGATAAGACAAACAACAATTTTATCAGGAAACCACATTTCAATTTCAGGGTACGCCACAAGCTTGGGAACCACTGTACTAACCTCTATGTCAGCTTGAATGCTTTTTGTCTGTCTCCTCTGCCTCCTCCTGCATTGCAGCCTGCCTCACCACTGTCTGTCTCATTACTCACGGTAAACAAAAGTTATTCTGTTATGAAAACGTATAGTAGCATGAGGAGTCTTCACGGCCCCCTTGGCTAATAGCGCTTCACAGCGATACACCACACACGGTCACACTGTGATACACACACACACACACACACACACACACACACACACACACACACACACACACATTGCAATATACAGTTGAAGTCGGAAGGTTACATACACCTTAGCCAAATATATTTAAACTCAGTTTTTCACAACTCTTGACATTTAATCCTAGTAAAAATTCCCTGTCTTAGTTCAGTTAGGATCACCACTTTATTTTAGGAATGTGAAATATCAGAATAATAGTAGAGTGAATTATTTATTTCAGCTATTTTTTCTTTCATCACATTCCCAGTGGGTCAGAAATGTACATACACTCAATTAGTATTTGGTAGCATTGCCTTTAAATTGTTTAACTTGGGTCAAACGTTTCGGGTAGCCTTCCACAAGCTTCCCACAATAAGTTGGGTGAATTTTGGCCCATTCCTCCGGACAGAGCTGGTGTAACTGAGTCAGGTTTGTAGGCCTTCTTGTTCACACACACTCTTTTAAGTTCTGCCCACAAATGTTCTATAGGATTGAGGTCAGGGCTTTGTGATGGCCACTCCAATACCTTGACTTTGTTGTCCTTAAGCCATTTTGCCACAACTTTGGAAGTATGCTTGGGGCCATTGTCCATTTGGAAGACACATTGCGACCAAGTTTTAACTTCCTGACTGATGTCTTGAGATTTTGCTTCAATATATCCACATCATTTCCCTTCCCCATGATGCCATCTATTTTGTGAAGTGCACCAGTCCCTCCTGCAGCAAAGCACCCCTACAACATGATGCTGCCACCCCTGTGCTTCCCGGCTGGGATGGTGTTCTTCGGCTTGCAAACATCCCCCTTTTTCCTCCAAACATAACGATGGTCATTATGGCCAAACAGTTATATTTTTGTTTCATCAGACCAGAGGACATTTCTCCAAAAAGTACAATCTTTGTCCCCATGTGCATTTGCAAACTGCAGTCTGGCATTTTTATTGCGGTTTTGGAGCACTGGCTTCTTCCTTGCTGAACGGCCTTTCAGGTTATGTCGATATAGGACTCGTTTAGCTGTGGATGTAGATACTTTTGTACCTGTTTCCTCCAGCATCTTCACAAGGTCCTTTGCTGTTGTTCTGGGATTGATTTGCACTTTTCACACCAAAGTATGTTCATCTCTAGGAGACAGAACACGTGTCCTTCCTGAGCAGTATGACAGCTGCGTGGTCTCATGGTGTTTACACTTGCGTACTATTGTTTGTACAGATGAACGTGGTACCTTCAGGTGTTTGGAAATTGCTCCCAAGGATGAACCAGACTTGTGGAAGTCTACAATTTTTTTCTGAGGTCTTTGCTGAGATCCTTTGATTTTCCCATGACGTCAAGCAGAGGCACTGAGTTTGAGGGTAGGCCTTGAAATACATCCACAGGTACACCTCCAACTGACTCAAATGATGTCAATTAGCCAATCAGGAGTTTCTAAAGCCATGACATAATTTTCTGGAAATTTCCAAGCTGATTAAAGGCACAGTCAACTTAGTGTATGTCAACTTCTGACCCACTGGAATTGTGATACAGTGAATTATAAAGGAAATAATCTGTCTGTAAACAATTGTTGGAAAAATTACTTGTGTCATGCACAAAGTAGATGTCCTACCCGACTTGCCAAAACTATAGTTTGTTAACAAGAAATTTGTGGACTGGTTGAAAATCAAGTTTTAATGACGCCAACCTAAGTGTATGTAAACTTCCGACATCAACTGTATACACACACACTCTCTCTGTCTCTCTGTGTCTCTCTTTCTTTGTCTCTCTTTGTCTCTCTTTGTCTCTCTTTGTCTCTCTCTGTCTCTCTCTGTCTCTCTCTGTCTCTCTCTGTCTCTCTCTGTCTCTCTCTGTCTCTCTGTCTCTCTGTCTCTTTGTCTCTTTGTCTCTGTCTCTCTGTCTCTCTGTCTCTTTGTCTCTTTGTCTCTTTGTCTCTTTGTCTCTTTGTCTCTGTCTCTCTGTCTCTCTGTCTCTGTCTCTCTGTCTCTCTGTCTCTCTGTCTCTCTGTCTCTCTGTCTCTCTGTCTCTCTGTCTCTCTGTCTGTCCGAGGTGAGGGATTGCAGTGGATGAAAAAAGAAAGAACATGTACAACTTTTTTAAATATAACACAAAAGTATTCAGGAGCATCCTGTTTTGATGTCTTCAGAAGAATGTGGTGAGTAGAGTGCAGTTCAAACTAATGCGCAGTGGTGGTAGTGTAGGCCCAAACGGAATACCACAACTTTTGAGATTGATGTTCATGATTCCTTAAACTCCCCAAGAGACCGAAGGTGTTTTGTACCTGTGATATAATCTCATTGTCTTAGAAGGTGAATCCAGAAATGCAAATATTCTAAGAAACTAGACGATGCAGATATAGGCTACACCCCTCAAACTCAACACTGGGCCTCAAAGACCATTCCTCTGCATGTTTTTATTGTTCCCCTCTAATCAGGTGGGTGCAATTAACTATCAGGTAGAACAGAAAACCAGCAGGCTCCGGACCTCGTAGGGTAAGAGTTGAATGCCCCTGGGCTACACTATCAGCATTGTACTATAGACCTATAGGCCCACTGTAGGCCTATATGTCTTTTTTACAGGCGTTGTAGTGTATTACCAGCAATTCACCAGCAAGTGGCAATATTGTCTAGTAAATCTGCAGTTCTCCCAGAGCCAGCGATGCCTCTAGTCCTGTCTAATAATGGGAAGGACAGACTACAACTGCTATTCTGTAGCTTTGAAACGTGTCTTATCGGCCTTGATGAATTCAGTCAATGACATCATCAGTTCAAGTATTGGACATGCCTGTAACGGCACGCCGATGACACCATCAGTTAGAGTTGTATTATGGGATGTCTGTGATGTATCGCTTAGTTACCGCAGTCAGTTTTGTGTTCAACGCACCACCATCCTCTCAGCAGTCAGAAAGGTCTTCATGCATGTTAATCGTAGCGGAGTAGAACGTCAAGACGATTGATAGACATTTTCTCTTCCTTTTTCTGATGGGAGTTTCAATTGACATGTTTAGAGTTGCCCTGCGTTCGTCAGCTGATGTCTCCTAACATGACAGGGCTGCTTAGAGATACCTCTACACCAGACACTGTGGGAGACAGGCTTGTTGATGTTGATTTGCTCCAACTACACTGGGTGACTGTGACTGCGCCAGACCTGGGCTGAAGCCTGTGCTTTTTCGGAGCCCGCAAAAATTGCAGAAGAATAAGTGCACACAAGCGTGTACGCACACACACACACACACACATACACATACACAGATGCATGCACGCACACACATACACTGCACACTCACAAAGGACCTCTGCTTTGCATCTAGGTCATTCTGCAAGAGTTCGCTGAATTTAGATTGAGATGTAATAAAATTACTTCAAAAACATCCTGGAATCTGGAATGATAGCTCTATAGAAATATCGAGGAATTAACCAATTCAATTTACAGCACAATCATCCACCCTTTGTATTTTTAAACCCCATTGTAACAGTGATAGGGAATCTGCCACAGCATAAAACCAGGTTTGTATTTTAAACCCTATTGTAACAGTGATAGGGAATCTGCCACAGCATAAAACCAGGGTTGAGTGGCAGGTGGGGTTGTTTGACTTTCATCTTTGTTATTAACCTGGCATGTAAATAGATACAGATTTCAATTTCCATGGAGTCACGCGAGGAGCTGACAGACCTCAGAAACATCAAACAGTGTGCTGGGGGGCACCGGAGGCCCTGTGAAACCTGAGGTACAAGCGAGAGGTGCTGAGGTGCTAACACCTTGAGCAAGGAACCCAGGAAGACAAAATTACATTTCTTCAGAAACAATTAGTGGTCTCTCGGAATTGAAGGCAGCGACTCTTGCGGCTGTCTAATCTAACCCCCTGGCTGACTGGCAGCGCTATCGGTGTCTATGTCAGTGACACTTGGAGGTTCTACGAGGTAGAGATATATCTGCTATTTCTGGATATGCTGAGACTTGTCTGAATATTAAGTGTCACAGGAATATCTCATAATAACTATAATTTTTTAGGAGAAAGGAACATATTCTCTCTCCATCAGTCTGCAAATCCTTTGTCCTGCTTGTGATATGAATGAACTCATATTGCCCCTCCAATCCTCTCCAGTCAGACTATCTCTCTCGCTAATGATAATCTTATAACTCAGATCAATTTGCTATGGCCATTGGACCCTCTTAATTGACTTGATTATGAGCTCTCTCAGAGAGATGGACCCTCTGGACTGGCTGAAGGGATGAATGGTGTGATGGAGAGAACAGAGAGAGAGAGGGGGGATGTCGAGAGAGAGAGATGGAGAGAACAGAGAGAGATGGAGATGAGAGAGAGAGAACAGAGAGGAAAAGAGAGAAAGAGAGAAAGAGAGAGAGGGAGATAGGGACCGAGAGACAGGAGAGAGAGAGAGAGACAGGAGAGATAGAGAGAGACAGGAGAGAGAGAGAGACAGGAGAGAGAGACAGGAGAGAGAGAGAGAGAGAACAGAGAGAGAGAACAGAGAGGAAAAGAGAGAGAGAGACAGGAGAGAGAGAGAGAGAGAGAGAGAGAGACAGGAGAGACAGAGAGAGACAGAGAGAGACAGAGAGAGACAGAGAGAGACAGAGAGAGAGAGACAGAGAGAGAGAGAGAGAGAGACAGAGAGAGACAGACAGAGAGAGAGAGACAGAGAGAGACAGAAAGAGACAGAGAGAGACAGAGAGAGACAGAGAGAAGAGAAAGGGAGTGAGATGGTATTTTAAATTAAATGATCAAATATACAGACCCCAAATTCAAATTGGCTACACTCAAACTCCTCAACATTGCAGGTATTTCCCCCAATATTTGGAACAAAGGATTGATCACACCAATCTATAAAAATGGAGACAAATTTGACACAAATAATTACAGAGGAATTTGCATTAAGAGTAACTTGGGGAAGATTCTGTGCAGTATCATAAATAGCAGAATACTTCATTTCCTTGATGAACACAACGTCCTTAGCAGAAGACAGATAGGATTTTTACCAAATTACTGCACAACAGACCACATTTATACCCTCCACACTCTAATTGACAAACAAGTAAACAAAAACAAAGGCAAAAGCATTTGATTCATTTAGGCACAAAGTATTTTTTATTAAACAAATAGAAAGTGGTATTAGAGGGAAAACATATGATTCTATTAATTCAATGTACACTAAAAACAAATGTGCAGTTAAAATTGGCAACAAGCAAACAGACTTGTTTGCAAACATCCCTCTTCTCTCAGGGATGGGGAGTGAAACAGGGCTGCTTAATAAGTCCAACACTATTTAACATCTACATTAAAGAATTGGCAAAAACATTAGAAGAATCTGCAGCACCTAAAACAACACTGAAATCAAGTGTCTGCTGTACGCAGATGACCTGGTGCTGCTGTTTCCCACTAAGGAGGCGTTACAGCAGCACCTAGATCATCTGCACAGGTTCTGCCCGACCTGGGCTCTGACATTTACCTAAAAACGAAAAGAGGTCCGGAAATCAGGATCACAAATATAAATTCTATTTGGACACAGTTCTATTAGAACACACCAAAAACTACACGTATCTAGGACTAAATGTCAGCAACACAGTTAGCGTTCACATGGCTGTGAACGAGCTGAGAGACAAAGCAAGAAGAGCATTCTATGCCATTAAAGGGAATATTAAAATTGGAATTCCTATTAGAATCTGGCACAACATTTTCCAATCAGTTATAGAACCAATCGCTCTATATAGCAGCGAAGTATGGAGTCCACTCTCTAATAATGAATTTACCAAATGGGACAAACATCCAGTCGAAATTCTGCATGCTGAGTTTTACAAGAGTGTATTGTAATTGCAAAGAAAAACTCAAAATAACGCATGCAGAGCAGAATTGGGACAATGCCCCCTCCTTATTCAAATAGGAAAAAGAGCCATCAAATTTTACAACCATCTAAAAACAAGCGACCCCGAAACATTTAATCACACAGCTCTACAATGTCGAGATGAAACAAGAGAAGAGAGCCCTCAGCCAGCTGATTCTGAGGCTCAGTTCATTAACCCAAACAAACCCCATAGAGCCTCAGAACAGCACTCAGAAAATCTGGCCCAACCAAATCATTACAAAGCAAAGAGAAAAATATATCACTCATCACCCACACCACAAAACAATCTAAGAAATTGCTACTTGGCTCTAAACAGACAGTACATGGTGGCAGACTATCTGACCACTGTGACTGATAGAAAACTGAGGAAAACACTGACTAGGTACAAACTCAGTGAGCACAGCCTGGCTATAGAGACCAGTCATCACAAGCAAACATGGCTGCCCAGAGAGATAGAGACAGAGCGGCATTTCCAATTACTTTGTGACATATACTCAGATCTAAACTACCCTTCAAAAGTTTGGGGTCACTTAGAAATGTCCTTGTTTTTTAAATAAAAGCACAATCAATTAAATTCAATTAAATAATATATAAAATTGATCAGAAATACAGTGTAGACATTGTTAATGTTGTAAATGACCGTTGTAACTGGAAACGGCAGATGTTTTATGGAATATCTACATAGGCGTACAGAGGCCCATTATCAGCAACCATCCCTCCTGTGTTCCAATGGCACGTTGTGTTTGCTAATCCAACTTGTGTTAGCTAATCCAGTATCTGGAGCCTCAGCAATTGTGGGTTCGATTACAGGCTCAAAATGGCCAGAAACAAAGACCTTTCATCTGAAACTCGTCAGTCTATTCTTGTTCTGAGAAATGAAGGCTATTCCATGTGAGAAATTGACAAGAAACTGAAGATCTCGTACAACGCTGTGTACTACTCCCATTCACAGAACAGCGCAAACTGTCTCTAACCAGAATAGAAAGAGGAGAGGGAGGCCCTGGTGTACAACTGAGCAAGAGGGCAAGCACATTAGTGTGTCTAGTTTGAGAAACAGACGCCTCACAAGTCCTAAACTGGCAGCTTCAATAAATAGTACCCGCAACACACCAGTCTCATGTCAATAGTGAAGAGGCGACTGGGATATTGGCCTTCTAGGCAGAGTTCCTCTGTCCAGTGTCTGTGTTCTTTTGCCCATCTTAATCTTTTATTTTTATTGGCCAGTCTGAGATATGGCTTTTCTTTGCAACTCTGCCCAGAAGGCCAGCATCCCGGAGTCGCCTCTTCACTGTTGACGTTGAGAAAAAGGACATTTCTCAGTGACCCCAAACTTTTGAATGGTAGTGTAAGAGAATCTTTCTTTACCAAAATGATCAATCAGTAAAAAGAATTTGAAACTATAAAATATGAAGAATAAATCTAATATTTATTGGGTGAATAGCCAAACTGTGCAGCAAAATATGTGTCCTCCTGCCACAACCTGAAGGACAGCCAGTGAAAAGTACAATGTAATGCCTAAAACATTTCCCATTTTGTTTTGGATTTCATACCATGCCATGTGGCTTTTCAGTCATTTGAGAGTGGTCTACTACTATTGCTTTATGTATTGTTATTCTCATTAATATTTTTGTTGTAGTTGCTGTTAATAGCAATTCCATTTCCACTACTACTACTACTACTACTACCTCCACTACTACTGCTACTACTACTACTAATAATAATACCACTACTACTACCGCCAGTGCTACCACTACTACTGCAACTGCTACCTCCACTATTACCACTACCTCTACTACTACTACTACCACCACTACTACTACTAGTACCTCTACTACCACTACTACTACTACCACTACTACTACTACTACCACTACCTCTACTACTACCTCTATCCCTCCCAACCCCTCCTGTCTCAGCCTCCAGTATTTATGCTGCAATAGTTTAAGTGTCTGGGGGCTAGGGTCAAAATCTGGAGTATTTCTCATGTCTTACCCGGTGTACAGCACTACTACTACTACTACCACTACTACTACCACGACTACTACCACCTCTACTACTACTACTACTACTACTACATCTACCACTACCACCACTACCAGTACTACCACTCCTGCCACTACTGCTACTACCACTACTACTACCACTCTACCACTACCACTACTGCTACTATTACCTCGACTACCACTACTACTACCGCTACTACCACTACCACTACTGCTACTATTACCACTATCACCACTACACCTACTACTACTACCACTACTACTACCACCACTACTACTACCACCACTACTACTACCACTACCACTACCACCACCACTACTACTACCACCACTACTACCACCACTACTACCACCACTACTACCACTACTACTACCACTACCACTACTACTACCACCACTACTCTACCTCTACTACCACCACTACTACTACTATCACAACTACTATTACCTCTACTGCCACTACTACTACAACCACTCTACCACTACTACTACCACCACTACTACCACTACTAGCACTACTACCACCACTCTACCACTACTACTACCACCACTACTACTACCACTCTACCACTACTACCACCACTACTACCACTACTATCACTACTACTACCACTACTATCACTACTACTACCACTACTATCACTACTACTATTACCTCTACTACTACTACCTCTACTACTACCACTACTACCACTACTACTACTACTACTACCACCACTCTACCACTACTACTACTACTACCACCACCACTACTACCACTACTAGCACTACTACCACTACTACTAACACAACTACTACCACCACTACTCTACCTCTACTACCACCACTACTACCACTCTACCACTACTACCACCACTACTACTACTATCACTACTACTATTACCTCTACTACCACTACTACTACTACCACCACTTCTAGCACTACTAGCACTACTACCACCACTCCACCACTACTACTACCACCACTACTACTACCACTCTACCACTACTACCACCACTACTACCACTACTATCACTACTACTATTACCTCTACTACTACCACCACTCTACCACCACTACTACCACTACCACCACTACTAGCACTACTACTACTACTACCACCACTACTACCACTACTACTACCACCACTACTACCACTACTAGCACTACTACTACTACCACCACTACAACCACTCTACCACTACTACCACCACTCTACCACTACTACCACCACTACTACTACTATTACCTCTACTACCACTCTACCACCACTCTACCACCACTCTACCACTACTACTACTACAACCACCACTCTACCGCTACTACTACTACTACCACCACTACTACCACTACTAGCACTACTACCACTACTACTACCACTCTACCACTACTACTACTACTACCACCACTACTACTACTACCGCCACTACTACCACTCTACCACCACTCTACCACTACTACTACCACTCTACCACTACTACCACCACTACTATCACTACTATCACTACTACTATTACCTCTACTACTACCACTACTACCACTCCACCACTACTACTACTACCACCACTCTACCACTACTACTACCACCACTACTAGCACTACTACTACCACTACTACTACCACTACTACTACCACTACTACTACCACCACTACTACCACTACCACCACTACTACCACCACTACCACTACCATCACTACTACCACCACTACTACCACCACTACTACTACTACTACCACTACTACCACTACTACTACTACTACCACCACCACTACTACCACTACTAGCACTACTACCACCACTACTACCACTCTACCACTACTACCACCACTCTACCACCACTACTAACACCACTCTACCACTACTACCACCACTACTACCACTACTATCACTACTACCTCTATTACCACTACCACTACTACCACTCTACCACCACTACTACTACTACCACCACTCTACCACTACTACTATCACTACTACTATTACCTCTACTACCACTACTACTACCACTACCACTCTACCACCACTACTACCACCACTACTCTACCACTACTATCCCTACTACTACCACCACTCTACCACCACTACTACCACTACCACCACTACTAGCACTACTACTACTACTACCACCACTACTACCACTACTACTACCACCACTACTACCACTACTACTACCACACCTACTACCACTACTAGCACTACCACTACTACCACCACTACTACCACTCTACCACTACTACCACCACTCTACCACTACTACCACCACTACTACTACTATTACCTCTACTACCACTCTACCACCACTCTACCACCACTCTACCACTACTACTACTACAACCACCACTCTACCGCTACTACTACTACTACCACCACTACTACGACTACTAGCACTACTACCACTACTACTACCACTCTACCACTACTACTACTACTACCACCACCACTACTACTACCACCACTACTACCACTACTACCACTACTACTACCACTCTACCACCACTCTACCACTACTACTACCACTCTACCACTACTACCACCACTACTACCACTACTATCACTACTACTATTACCTCTACTACTACCACTACTACCACTCTACCACTACTACTACTACCACCACTCTACCACTACTACTACCACCACTACTAGCACTACTACTACCACTACTGCTACCACTACTACTACCACTCTACCACCACTGCTACCACTACTACTACCACCACTACTACCACTACCACCACTACTACCACCACTACCACTACCATCACTACTACCACCACTACTACCACCACTACTACTACTACTACCACTACTACCACTACTACTACTACTACCACCACCACTACTACCACTACTAGCACTACTACCACCACTACTACCACTCTACCACTACTACCACCACTCTACCACCACTACTACCACCACTACTACCACTACTATCACTACTACCTCTACTACCACTACCACTACTACCACTCTACCACTACTACTACTACCACCACTCTACCACTACTACTATCACTACTACTATTACCTCTACTACCACTACTACTACCACTACCACTCTACCACCACTACTACCACCACTACTCTACCACTACTATCCCTACTACTATCACTACTACTATTACCTCTACTACCACTACTACCACCACTCTACCACTACTACTACCACCACTCTACCACTACTAGCACTACTACTACTACAACTACCACCACCACCACTCTACCACTACTACTATCACTACCACTACTACCTCTACTACCACTACTACTACCACTACTACCACCACTACTCTACCACTACTATCACTACTACTATTACCTCTACTACCACTACTACCACCACTCTACCACTACTACTACCACCACTCTACCACTACTAGCACTACAACTACCACCACCATTACTTCCACCGCTACCACTACTACCGCTACTACTACTACTGCTACTACTACCACTACCGCTACCACCACTACTACCGCTACTGCCACTATTACTACAACTACTACTATTATTATTGATGTGGTCCCAAAATTGTTGTTATATGTATACTTTGACAACGTACGTAATTTAATTTGGCATTTCAATACAGTTTACTGAATTGAATTGAGAGGGAGAGAGATGGATGGGATGGAATAGAGAGAGAGAGAGAGAGAGAGAGAGAGAGAGAGAGAGAGAGAGAGAGAGAGAGAGAGAGAGAGAGAAGACAAATCTATGGCCATATTAGAGACACATATTTCCCTCAGATTACACAAACCCACAAAGAATTCCCAAACTAATCCAATTTTGATAAACTCCCATATCTACTGGGTGAAATACCAGTGTGAATCACAGCAGCAAGATGTGTGACCTGTTGCCACAAGAAAAGGGCAGCCAATGACGAACAAACACCATTGTAAATAGGAACCATATTTATGTTTATTTATTTTCCCTTTTGTACTTTAACAATTTGCACATAATATGACATTTGAAATGTCTTTATTCTTTCAGAACTTTTGTGAGTGTAATGTTTACTTTTCATTTTTATTGTTTATTTCATTTTTGTTTATTATCTACTTCACTTGCTTTGGCAATGTTAACATATGTTTCCCATGAATATAAAGCCCTTTGAATTTATTTGAAAAATAGACAGATATTGATAAAGAGAGTGATAGATGGAGGGTACAGAGAGAGATGGAGGGAACAGAGAGAGAGAGAGACAGAGGGATGGAGGGAACAGAGAGAAGGATGGCGGAGACAGAGAGAGAGAGAGATAGAGAGCAAGATGGAGGGAAAAGAGAGAGAGAGATGGAGGGAACCGAGAGAGAGAGATGGAGGGAACAGAGAGAGCGAGATGGAGGGAACAGAGAGAGAGAGAGATGGAGGGAACAGAGAGAGAGAGATGAATGAACAGAGAGACAGATTGAGTGAACAGAGAGAGAGATTGAGTGAACAGAGAGAGAGAGATGTAGGGAACAGATAGAAAGAGAGAGGAAACAGAGACAGAGATGTAGAGAACAAAGAGAGAGAGAGATGTAGGGAACACAGAGAGAGAGAGGAAACAGAGAGAGATGTAGAGAACACAGAGAGAGATGTAGGGAACAGAGAGAGAGAGAGAGACTTGGACTTCTTGTCTTTCCTTAATGAAACAGTCTCTTTTCATTAACCTAACTACCACCCCCCTTAAAATAAAACACCAAAATATATCCTGTACTGCATACATGTACCATACTCACCTTTCCCTCAACCAAACGATACAAAACACACCACACATCACAATAACCAAAAAACCTCACCACTTCTACAACCGTATATCCAAAACATCTTCCCCAGCTATACAGACAGCCCTCCAACACACCATATCTCCTGAAACATCTTCCCCAGCTATACAGACAGCGCCCCCAACACACCATATCTCCTGAAACATCTTCCCCAGCTATACAGACAGCCCCCCCAACACACCATATCTCCTCAAACATCTTCCCCAGCTGTACAGACAGCGCCCCCAACACACCATATCTCCTGAAACATCTTCCCCAGCTATACAGACAGCCCACCCAACACACCATATCTCCTGAAACATCTTCCCCAGCTATACAGACAGTCCCCCAACACACCATATCTCCTGAAACATCTTCCCCAGCTATACAGACAGCCCCCCTGACACACCATATCTCCTGAAACATCTTCCTCAGCTGTACAGACAGCCCCCCAACACACCATATCTCCTGAAACATCTCCACAATTTTTATCATTTTATACAACTCAAATTCTACCCTAATGCGCGCAGAGACCATCCGATTAAACAATAGTAAAGGGTCTGTTATCCCCCCACCTTTGACCCTGTTCCTCCTTGTTAGCCAAATAGCCAACTTTGCCTGAGCAAACAGAAAATTCAACAAAACACATTTGGCCTTTTCCTTATTTGAATACCTGTACCCCATTTTAACATCCCAACAGTAAAAACCACCCCCAACCTCTCACACAGACATTCCAACAGAGACATTAATGGCATTAACCTGGCGCATACAGAAAACACATGAATCACAGTTTATCTCATAACACAGAAAGGACACCCCTGCCTGACTCCAGGTTCAACCCGAGCCAACCAGCTGTTAGTGGCCAGGGCTCCTTGTAGAACCCTCCACTGGAGGTCCCCTGACCTCTTTGGTACTGGGGGTTTGTAGAGCCCCCTCCATCTAAAACCCACCATACTCTCCTCCCCACATACCCCCTACCACTGATGTGCCTTCACTCCTGTTAGGCTTCTAATGTTCCTCATCTTAACCCTCCATCATAGAAAATACAAATTTAAAGAAAAGACCAAGGACAGAATCAAGAAAATTAGTTAGGACAGAGCCCTCCACACCAAACACCAAACACTCAAACTCCCCAAAACTCCCAGCATGCACTGCGAGAGAGAGAGAGAGAGAGAGAGAGAGAGAGAGAGAGAGAGAGAGAGAGAGAGAGATGGAAGGAACAGAGAGAGAGAGATGGAGGGAACATAGAGAGAGAGAGAAAGATGGAGTGAACAGAGAGAGAGAGAGAGAGAGAGATGGAGGGAACAGAGAGAGAGAGAAAGATGGAGTGAACAGAGAGAGAGAGAGAGAGAGAGAGAGAGAGAGAGAGAGATGGAGGGAACAGAGAGAGATATGGAGGGAACAGAGAGAGAGAGAGAGAGAGAGAGATGGAGGGAACAGAGAGAGAGAAAGAGAGAGAGAGAGAGAGAGAGAGAGAGAGAGAGAGAGAGAGAGAGAGAGAGAGAGAGAGATGGAGGGAACAGAGAGAGAGAGAGATGGAGGGAACAGAGAGTGAACTCCTGATATATTTCAGTTTTTTTGTTTTTAGAATGAGATAAACACTCAAATCTAAAAAGAATTCAAGACAAGAAGTAATGAACAACAACTCTATTCAATCAAAATTTAAAAAAAGTTACTTTTCTTCTCAAATTAAGAAGTGTTGACTCTAGCTAGCTAGCTACACAACAAAAACCTAGCCAGCAGACTAACAAGCAAGACAGAAAAACTTGAGTGAGTAAACCAAAAAGGAGCACGGACTCTAACTTGAAACATATCTTCTGGGTTTTTTGAGTGAAGATGTTTCACTCTTTTTGCTGGTTTTTGAGCTAATTTAGAGCTAGCTAGCAATAGCAGCAGGCAAACAACCCGGTTGCCATGGCAACGAGGTAGCAGAACAGAGCCGCAGCAGCAGTAGTAGCAGAGCCCACAGACACCATGTCCCCACTCCCCCTCAGCGCTGAATCCATTCTCTACCCTCCAGAGGCCAAAGATGACACACCGAGGAAAGCTTTTAAATAGAAACTACTAAAGGCGAGGCCAGAAACCCTTTTTGCAGACCTGTACAAAAACGGTGATGTGAGTAATCTCATCTTTCTCACTGACCAGCCAAATGCTTGGCGCTCAGCAATCTGCTCTCACTACCCATCCATAAAGAAAGAGATTATCTGTAATGGATGGAAGCTGAAAGTCAAAGAGACAGACGACCCTGACAGCACCATGACAACAATCAACCTCTACAAGACTGGGACTGTCATGGTGCAAGGTAATCTTAGGCTGTTTGAGGAGAGAGCAGAGAGAGAAGGACACCACCAGTAGGTTGCCCTCCCACGAGACAAACTCCACCAGCACCACCCTCACCTCTACTATCCCCACCCAAAAAGGCACATCCAGCTCCTCTCTTCCCACCCTAGTGGAGGACACGCCAGGCCCTCCTCACCACCATGGCTGCCATGAGGGATGAGTTCACCAAATTGGAGGGGGAGGTGGTCCTGCTGAGGGAGAGAGTGAGCAAACAGCAACCAGACATCCACACCTTAGAGGAGCTCCTAACCAAGGTGTTAACAGAAACCAGACATCCTCACCTTAGAGGAGCTCCTAACCAAGGTGAGGACAGAAACCAGACATCCTCACCTTAGAGGAGCTCCTAACCAAGGTGAGGACAGCAACCAGACATCCACACCTTAGAGGAGCTCCTAACCAAGGTGTTAACAGCAACCAGACATCCTCACCTTAGAGGAGCTCCTAACCAAGGTGTTAACAGCAACCAGACATCCTCACCTTAGAGGAGCTCCTAACCAAGGTGTTAACAGCAACCAGACATCCTCACCTTAGAGGAGCTCCTAACCAAGGTGTTAACAGCAACCAGACATCCTCACCTTAGAGGAGCTCCTAACCAAGATGTTAACAGCAACCAGACATCCACACCTTAGAGGAGCTCCTAACCAAGGTGTTAACAGCAACCAGACATCCTCACCTTAGAGGAGCTCCTAACCAAGGTGTTAACAGAAACCAGACATCCTCACCTTAGAGGAGCTCCTAACCAAGGTGTTAACGGCAACCAGACATCCTCACCTTAGAGGAGCTCCTAACCAAGGTGAGGACAGCAACCAGACATCCACACCTTAGAGGAGCTCCTAACCAAGGTGAGGACAGCAACCAGACATCCACACCTTAGAGGAGCTCCTAACCAAGGTGTTAATGGCAACCAGACATCCTCACCTTAGAGGAGCTCCTAACCAAGGTGTTAACAGCAACCAGACATCCACACCTTAGAGGATCTCCTAACCAAGGTGTTAACAGCAACCAGGCAACCACACCTTAGAGGAGCTCCTAACCAAGGTGCGGACAGAGCAGGACAGCAGCCTTGCAGCACAGCTGAAAGAGGTTCAGAAACCAAGAGACAGACTCACAGAGACCAGCCAGATCCCAGCTCCAACACCCACCAGCCCCCCCTCTACCTCCTCCAGTCCAGAAGAAACAGACCAGCCACACCCCAGCTCCAACACCCACCAGCCCCCACTCTACCCCCTCCAGTCCAGAAGTCACACTAGCTGACATTGTCCTGTTGATGGACTCAAATGGGAAGTTTGTTTAAGAGAATAAACTATTCCCTAGACACAAAACGATTAAGGTGCGGTGCCCAACAACACAGAGTGCCATGGAGCTGCTTGATAAAGCCCAGCTCGGGTCGCCAAAACACATAATCCTACACACCGGAAGCAATGACCTGCGTTCTCAGCAGGAGAGGGTGGCCACTTCACTATGGGGAGTGATTGAGAAGGCCTCCGCAATCTTCCCCAACTCAAGGATAGTGGTGTCAACCCTTCTACAGAGGAAGGACTTCCACCCTGTCACAATCCAAGGAATAAACGCCAGCCTCTCCCGGGACTGTGCCCTGCGACCCAATGTACACCTGGCCCACCGTCCCACCCTCCATCTGGACTGTCTCTATGACCATGTTCACCCCATCCTTGCCAAGACTCTCAAGTTATTTGCTTTAAACCTTTTTACTAGGATTAAATGTCAGGAATTGTGAAAAACTGAGTTTAAATGTATTTGGCTAAGTTGTATGTAACCTTCCGACTTCAACTGTATGTTTCCCATGCCAATAAAGCCCATTAAATTGAATTGAAATTGAATTTGAATTGAGAGAGAGGGAGAGGTCGAGGTCGAGGTCGAGGTAGAGAGAGAGAGAGAGAGAGAAGGGGGCCCAGCCTAGCAGATATAAAATAAATATGTTGCTAGACAGACTCTTTTTTTTCTATATTAAAGTGATGCTCCTGAACTTTTGTGTAATTCAGCCGGAGGTTTTGAAAGTGGGTCTCATGAGCCAAAACAGGTCCCTGTTTTTTGTGTACTACGTCATCCAATTGTGTACTATGTCACCCATTTCTGGAAAATATATAAATAAATATAAATATATACAATTCGTATGGTACGTTACAAATCCAATTTGTACAATATGTTACTAATTTGTTGTGCTTAAGATCCTGGCCAGAGGGGCCTCCCGAGTGGCGCAGTGGTCTAAGACCCTGTATCGCAGTGCTAGCTGTGCCACTAGAGATTCTGGGTTCGAGTCCAGGCTCTGTCGCAGCCGGCCGCGACCGGGAAACTCATGGCCCAGCGTCGTCCAGGTTCAGGGAGGGTTTTGGCCGGCAGGGATATCCTTGTCTCATTGTGCACTAGCAACTCCTGTTGCGGGCTGGGCACGGTCACCAGGTGTATGGTGTTTCCTCCGACACATTGGTGCGGCTGCCTTCCGGGTTGGATGGGCACAAGAAGCAATGTTTCGGAGGATGCATGGTTCTCGACCTTCGCCTCTCCCGAGTCCGTATGGGAGTTGCAGCGATGAGACAAGACTCAAACTACTAACAATTGGATACCATGAAATTGGGGAGAAAAAAGGGGTAAAAAAAAGAGGAATAAAAAAAAAAGGATCCTGGACAGCATCTTTAACTCCTGGAAAAGACCAGTTCTCAGGCTGAATCCTTCTGTTATTTTCCATTGTAAGGAGGTATCTTTAACTCCTGGAAAAGACCAGTTCTCAGGCTGAACCCTTCTGTTATTTTCCATTGTAAGGAGGCATCTTTAACTCCTGGAAAAGACCAGTTCTCAGGCTGAACCCTTCTGTTATTTTCCATTGTAAGGAGGCATCTTTAACTCCTGGAAAAGACCAGTTCTCAGGCTGAATCCTTCTGTTATTTTCCATTGTAAGGAGGCATCTTTAACTCCTGGAAAAGACCAGTTCTCAGGCTGAATCCTTCTGTTATTTTCCATTGTAAGGAGGCATCTTTAACTCCTGGAAAAGACCAGTTCTCAGGCTGAACCCTTCTGTTATTTTCCATTGTAAGGAGGCATCTTTAACTCCTGGAAAAGACCAGTTCTCAGGCTGAACCCTTCTGTTATTTTCCATTGTAAGGAGGCATCTTTAACTCCTGGAAAAGACCAGTTCTCAGGCTGAATCCTTCTGTTATTTCCATTGTAAGGAGGGAGTGCTGAGACATATTGACATGATGTGTTTGTAGCATAGACATCATGTTGATTCCTCCAAGCCAAGAGATTATGGAACTCAGAGAGACTGGTTGGACACAAGTTTTGTACGATGGAAGATCTGCTATACCTCTAGTCAATTTCAGATCGACAGTGACAACAGTGAAAGTTGAAATTTAGCGGAAATTTCTGCCTGAAATGTTCACCTAAAAATATGTGTTTTTTTATTTCATTTTTTTGTCACAGACTGATGGAACTGGTTGGACACCAAACCAAAGTTTTATATGATAGATTAGATCTCCAGTGCATTGGGAAAGTATTCAGACTTTTTCAAAATGTTGTTGCGTTACAGCCTTACTCTAAAGTGGATTAAATAGTTTTCCTCCCCTCATCAATCTACACACAATACCCCATAATGACAAAGCAAAATCAGGTTTTTAGAATTTTTTACAAATGTATTAAAATATATACACTGCTCAAAAAAATAAAGGGAACACTTAAACAACACAATGTAACTCCAAGTCAATCACACTTCTGTGAAATCAAACTGTCCACTTAGGAAGCAACACTGATTGACAATAAATTTCACATGCTGTTGTGGAAATGGAATAGACAAAAGGTGGAAATTATAGGCATTTAGCAAGACACCCCCAATAAAGGAGTGGTTCTGCAGGTGGTGACCACAGACCACTTCTCAGTTCCTATGCTTCCTGGCTGATGTTTTGGTCACTTTTGAATGCTGGCGGTGCTTTCACTCCAGTGGTAGCATGAGACGGAGTCTACAACCCACACAAGTGGCTCAGGTAGTGCAGCTCATCCAGGATGGCACATCAATGCGAGCTGTGGCAAGAAGGTTTGCTGTGTCTGTCAGCGTAGTGTCCAGAGCATGGAGGCGCTACCAGGAGACAGGCCAGTACATCAGGAGACGTGGAGGAGGCCGTAGGAGGGCAAAAACTCAGCAGCAGGACCGCTACCTCCGCCTTTGTGCAAGGAGGACCACTGCCAGAGCCCTGCAAAATGACCTCCAGCAGGCCACAAATGTGCATGTGTCTGCTCAAACGGTCAGAAACAGACTCCATGAGGGTGGTATGAGGGCCCGACGTCCACAGGTGGGGGTTGTGCTTACAGCCCAACACCGTGCAGGACGTTCGGCATTTGCCAGAGAACATCAAGATTGGCAAATTCGCCACTGGCGCCCTGTGCTCTTCACAGATGAAAGCAGGTTCACACTGAGCACATGTGACAGACGTGACAGTCTGGAGATGCCGTGGAGAACGTTCTGCTGCCTGCAACATCCTCCAGCATGACCGGTTTGGCGGTGGGTCAGTCATGGTGTGGGGTGGCATTTCTTTGGGGGGCCGCACAGCCCTCCATGTGCTCGCCAGAGGTAGCCTGACTGCCATTAGGTACCGAGATGAGATCCTCAGACGCCTTGTGAGACCATATGCTGGTGCGGTTGGCCCTGGGTTCCTCCTAATGCAAGACAATGCTAGACCTCATGTGGCTGGAGTGTGTCAGCAGTTCCTGCAAGAGGAAGGCATTGATGCTATGGACTGGCCCGCCCGTTCCCCAGACCTGAATCCAATTGAGCACATCTCGGACATCATGTCTCGCTCCATCCACCAACGCCACGTTGCACCACAGACTGTCCAGGAGTTGGCGGATGCTTTAGTCCAGGTCTGGGAGGAGATCCCTCAGGAGACCATCCGCCACCTCATCAGGAGCATGCCCATGCGTTGTAGGGAGGTCATACAGGCACGTGGAGGCCACACACACTACTGAGCCTCATTTTGACTTGTTTTAAGGACATTACATCAAAGTTGGATCAGCCTGTAGTGTGGTTTTCCACTTTAATTTTGAGTGTGACTCCAAATCCAGACCTCCATGGGTTGATCAATTTGATTTCCATTGATAATTTTTGTGTGATTTTGTTGTCAGCACATTCAACTATGTAAAGAAAAAACTAATTAATAAGAATATTTCATTCATTCAGATCTAGGATGTGTTATTTTAGTGTTCCCTTTATTTTTTTGAGCAGTGTATATATATATATATAACATTTACATAAGTATTCAGACCCTTTACTCAGTACTTTGTTGAAGAACCTTTGGCAGTGATTACAGCCTCGAGTCTCCTTGGGTATGACACTACAAGCTTGGCACACCTGTTTTTGGGGAGTTTCTCCCATTCTTCTCTGCAGTTGCTGCACAGCTGTTTTCAGGTCTCTCCAGAGATGTTCGATTGGGTTCAATTCCGGGTTCTGGCTGGGCCACTCAAGGAATTTCAGAGACTTGTCCCGAAGCCCCTCCTGCGTTGTCTTGGCTGTGTGCTTTGGGTGGTTGTACTGTTGGAAGGTGAACCTTTTTCCCCAGTCTGAGGTCCTGAGTGCTCTGGAGCAGGTTTAATCATTGATCCCTCTGTACTTTGCTCCATTCATCTTTCCCTCAATCCTGACTAGTCTCCCAGTCCCTGGTCCTGAAGAACATCCCCACAGCATGATGCTGCCACCATCATGTTTCACCGTAGGGTTGGTGCCAGGTTCCTCCAGATGTGACGCTTGGCCAGAGAGTTTAGTCTTGGATTCATCAGACCAGAGAATCTTGTTTCTTATAACAAAGGGTCTGAATACTTATGTAAATAAGGTATTTCTGTTTTTTATTTTGAATAAATTCGCAACATTTTATAAAAACTTGTTTCACATTGTCATTATTGGGTATATTGTGTGTAGATTGATGAGGATCTTTTTCTAATGTAATCCATTTTAAAATAAGGCTGTAACATCACAAAATGGGGAAAAAATCAAGGGGTCTAAATTCTTTCCGAACACACTGTATATGGATGTGTTGTGCTTTCAATATTTGATACAACTTTTCATTGTTTCAGGTGTTAGTTGAGGTACTGCCATAATGCAAAAATGTATCTTAATGATCAAGGAATAGCTAGCTACCATTGTAGACACATCTGGGTGATACCATGCTCTGTCCCCTGTTTGTCTTAGTAGATCTTATGCTAACTACACCACTGTGTATTCTGCTGAAGCAACTGAGATAGAAACAAACTAGGTGAATATAACAAGAGAAACTGTGTGCTACAGTATTATAATATCCCGGGGGGGGGGGGGGGGGGCTGAGACGTGCTGCATATTATATAGTTTCACTAACAGTAAAAAGGCCCCAAACTAATAGGTGTCATATAATACTTGGAGATGCTGCCTAGCGGAGCGTTGTGCTTTTCCTTTTGAGAGGCACGAAACATATCAAATCAAATATGGATGCTCACACAGGCTCCTAAGCTTCAGTGCTCCACACATGAGCCGATGTAACATTTTAAAGGACTATTTACTCTCTTCATTTCCTGGGTGTATTTCCGAGGCGGAGGAAGAGGGAGGGGGGGGGGGCTGCGGGAGCGGGAGGGGGAGGGGGGAAGGGGAGCGGCGGGAGGGAGGGAGGGGAGCGGCGGGAGGGAGGGAGGAAGGGGAGCGGCGGGAGGGAGGGAGGAAGGGGAGCGGCGGGAGCGGGAGGGAGGAAGGGGAGAGGCGGGAGCGGGAGGGAGGAAGGGGAGAGGCGGGAGCGGGAGGGAGGAAGGGGAGTGGCGGGAGGGAGGGAGGGAGGAAGGGGAGCGGCGGGAGGGAGGGAGGAAGGGGAGCGGCGGGAGCGGGAGGGAGGAAGGGGAGAGGCGGGAGCGGGAGGGAGGAAGGGGAGTGGCGGGAGGGAGGGAGGGGAGCGGCGGGAGGGAGGGAGGAAGGGGAGCGGCGGGAGGGAGGGAGGAAGGGGAGCGGCGGGAGCGGGAGGGAGGAAGGGGAGAGGCGGGAGCGGGAGGGAGGAAGGGGAGTGGCGGGAGGGAGGGAGGGGAGCGGCGGGGCTCTTTGTATGAAAACAGGGCTGAGGCTAATGTTCCATGAAGACCATGGTGAATTCATATTGATGGGAAAGCAGCCTCTGAGGCCAGGCGGCCATTACTTTTTCATAAAGCCGCCAGGAACAAGAAGTCAGTCAGCTGACAGGTGCTAACGCCGCAGACGCAGAACAGAACAGAGCTGTGGAGAAGAGATGGGACACGCAAGAGAGAGACAAGGAGAGAGAGAGTGAGTGCGAGGGGGAGAGGGGGAGAGAAGAGAGAATAGAGAGAAAGAAATAGACAGGGAGATAGAGAGAGAGCGAGAGAAAGGGAGAGAGAGCACAGCAGGTTTGTCTTTTCAAAACGCTTTTCATAACACAATCCGTCCTGCTGTGCAGTGTGCGTTGTAATGTGTGTGTTTGCTCACTGCACCCTGAATATCGCAGGAGAGGATTTCACGGCAGAGAGACTGTGCAAACACCAGAATGCATGTCAAATATGATGAGTCTTGATAGCTGTAAAACATATCCAAGGACAACTCCTCACTTATTATGTGCAGCAACGAGATGCCTGCAGCTACTTCAACTGTATCTTCCTGCATCTCCTCTCCGCTCTGCCTTCTCTGCTCACACGTCAGGGCCACAAGGCCCTCTCTGGAAAGCATTGATTATTTTGGCATGAGAAAGGGAGGCGAGGTGTGATTTCTTTTGTGTTTACTCAGAAAAAAAATCTGGAAAAATAGAAGCACATTGGGGAGAAATAAAGATGATGGATTTGCCGGTTGATGTTGATGTTGATGTGTGTGTGCATGTGTGTGTGTGTGTGTGTGTGTGTGTGTGTGTGTGTGTGTGTGTGTGTGTGTGTGTGTGTGTGTGTGTGTGTGTGTGTGTGTGTGTGTGTGTGTGTGTGTGTGTGTCTGTGTGTGTGTGTCTGTGTCTGTGTGTGTGTGTGTGTGTGTGTGTGTGTGTGTGTGTGTGTGTCTGTGTCTGTGTCTGTGTCTGTGTCTGTGTCTGTGTCTGTGTCTGTGTCTGTGTCTGTGTCTGTGTCTGTTTCTGTGTGTGTGTGTGTGTGTGTGTGTGTGTGTGTGTGTGTGTGTGTGTGTGTGTGTGTGTGTGTGTGTGTGTGTGTGTGTGTGTGTGTGCGTGCCTGTAGGGCCCCGGAGATTTTATACGAGCTTTCACGGGCGATCGTGTGCGTGCATGCGTGCGAACGAGTGTGTTAATCATATTGTAATGGAAATATATACAGTCATTTTAGGTATCAACAACAGTCAAAAACTTTATACTGGAGCATACTGTAAATGATGGTGCATTGTGGGAAAAGGTGTTGTATTTTGAATGGTCCTTTAATTCCACAGAATACAGTACCCTATCTTTGGAACGCCAAAAACATTTTGACCACAAGTGGATGCATGGCACTGTTGTTGTAATTAACATATTTTGAGGCGTGTCTTGTAATATGCTATATTTGTTGCACCTGTGAGTGAGAATGCTGTACCAATATAACTCTGATGTGGTTATAGTGCCAATCAATTGAAAATGTATAGAGGACAGATTGGAGTGGCAGCTAGACTTAAACCTTAAATGGTTGCCATGTCCTTTAGGTCTGTTTTGCCCTGTAGTCACTGCCAGTTTGGAAGCCTTTGTTAAGGCCTCTAGAAGTGCAAGTGATATAAAACACCAAATATTCATTAATATGCTGTAATGTGTAAACACTTTATCAAGCAGCCAGCCTGCTTTCACCAGTCGCTTGTAATTACAGTAAAATACTGTGAAATACAAACCCTCCCCTCAATGAATTTCATTCATTCATCCATTCATTCATTCATCCATTCATTCATCCATTCATTGCGATTATGGTAGCATTTACTTTTTTAAAAACAGTATAATATTGCCCATTTTACAGTATTGTACTATGTGTTATCACACAGTACTTGCTTTGACACCATATTTATACTACAGTAGGTATACTGTAATATAAAATATGGAATTTTACTCACCACCGAGTTGCCTGTAAGATACTGTCAAATTCATTGCAACCCCTTTACAGTGCACATGTCTCCTCAGAGGGCCTAGCTGCATGTCTGCCAACCTGCGGCCATGGCTGGGCTCCTTCAGTCAACTTTACTGCCTTCATCTAGGCTGACGAATGGCTGGCTGCCTTATGAGCACCTCTCCCTGCAGGCCCCCGGGGGCTCCCAGGATCACAACACTGTCCACAGCCTCCAGAGGTCATACACGTACACCAGCTGGAGAGAGAGGGGGAGGGATAAAGGGAGGGAGGAATGTATGAGGAGGAACAAAGGTAGGGAAGGAGGGAGGGAGAGAGTAGAGGAGGGAAGGAAGGAGAGTTAGAGGGGGATATGAAGGTAGGAATGGAGGGAGAGAGTAGAGGAGGGAAGGAAGGAGAGAGAGGGGATATGAAGGTAGGAAAGGAGGGAGAGAGTAGAGGGGGAAGGAAGGAGAGAGTGGGGATATGAAGGTAGGAAAGGAGGGAGGGAGAGTGAGAGTAGAGGAGGAAGGAGAGAGGGAGGGGGATATGAAGGTAGGGAAGGAGGGAGAGAGTAGAGGAGGGAATGAAGGAGAGAGGGAGGGGGATATGAAGGTTGGGAAGGAGGGAGAGAGTAGAGGAGGGAATGAAGGAGAGAGGGAGGGGATATGAAGGTATGGAAGGTAGGGAAGGTAGGGAAGGAGGGAGGGAGAGAGTAGAGCAGGGAAGGAAGGTGAGCGGGAGGGGGATATGAAGATTGGGAAAGAGGGAGGGAGAGAGGGAGAGATTAGAGGAGTGAATGAAGGTGAGAGGGAGGGAGATATGAAGGTAGGGAAGGAGGATAATTGAAGGAGGAAGGACGGAAGGAGAGGAAAAAGGTTTCAAGGTAAGAAAGGATATACAGTTATGAAGGGAGGAAGAAAGGAGAAGTCAGAGTTATGAAGGGAGGAAGAAAGGAGAAGTCAGAGTTATTATGAAGGGAGGAAGAAAGGAGAAGTCAGAGTTACTATGAAGGGAGGAAGAAAGGAGAAGTCAGAGTTATTACGAAGGGAGGAAGAAAGGAGAAGTCAGAGTTATGAAGGGAGGAAGAAAGGAGAAGTCAGAGTTATTATGAAGGGAGGAAGAAAGGAGAAGTCAGAGTTACTATGAAGGGAGGAAGAAAGGAGAAGTCAGAGTTATGAAGGGAGGAAGAAAGGAGAAGTCAGAGTTATTATGAAGGGAGGAAGAAAGGATAAGTCAGAGTTATTATAAAGGGAGGAAGAAAGGAGAAGTCAGAGTTATGAAGGGAGGAAGAAAGGAGAAGTCAGAGTTATGAAGGGAGGAAGAAAGGAGAAGTCAGAGTTATTATGAAGGGAGGAAGAAAGGATAAGTCAGAGTTATTATAAAGGGAGGAAGAAAGGAGAAGTCAGAGTTATGAAGGGAGGAAGAAAGGAGAAGTCAGAGTTATGAAGGGAGGAAGAAAGGAGAAGTCAGAGTTATTATGAAGGGAGGAAGATTGTAGCTTTGGGAACAGATGGAAGCTAGCATAGGTACAGCATGAAACTCCAGGTCCGGGGTACAGGTCTCCACACAGCTACCCAGCACAGAGGCTCCAGTCTGGGGAATACACACACTCAGCCCAGCCTGGCCAAGCACACATCCATCAGACAGATATTACAGTAATCCAGACGTGATTATATTAGACCAGGTGGCAGGGGGACAGTGGGTGTTTGTGATGGATACCTCCCTCCATCGCTCCACTCGCTGACTTACAGCGGCCACTCATCTCCTCTGCTTTCCTCTCATCTCTCCTCCACAGTAACATTCCACTACCGCTAACCATTTTTTGCTTATGCTGTTATTTAAATGTATTCTAAGGTAATACAAGCCATATTTTATTCTTAATCACACTGCCCAAAGGATTGAGACGTATTTCCGCCAAAGAGAGTGCCGTAAAGTTGCCACGCTCTTATGAAAACAATACATGACTGAGGCACTTAGGTGAAGAGGAGCGATGGAGCTACTCTCACCGTGCTCGCGGTGCCTTTCTAAGACTAGTGTCTCTGTGGGGCCTCGACCAGCCTAACGCCATCAATTATGGCAAAAGCTCTATCTTAACTTACATAAATCCTACCTTAGGGTTCTTATGAATATCATTTTTTCCCCCCAGTTATGTTTACTATTTTGTTTTATGGTTTATATCCCTTATTAAAATGTGTGTATCTTGTTCTTCTGAGAAGGATGGAAACTGCATTTAGAGTTGTGCCAATAAACAGACAGATAGATTTCAGGTACATCTTAAATGTTTAATGAGTGATGAATTCACTAGTTCAGCAGGAGGTGCAAGGACAAACGCTGAGTGTTGACAGCAGTTCTTATAGTCAAATACCCATCCAGCCATCCAGCCCAGACAGAGAGAGAAAGATAAAGAGAGAGAGAGAGAGAGAGAGAGAGAGAGAGAGAGAGAGAGAGAGAGAGAGAGAGAGAGAGAAAGAAAGAGGTAGGCTATCATATGGCTAAATACATGGCTAAATACAGTATGAGGACCTAAATACAGTATGATGACCTGTGCTGTCTGTGTTGTGTGTTTACCTGAAAGACAGGTTAGGGCAGGGGGAATGGAAAAACATTGTTGGCAGGAACATCTCTCCTCTCCAGGGCTCAGAAGGGTCTTCTGGATAGAGTCAGAGTCACCCTTTTGGTGACTAATAGAGAGAGGTGTGGTGTGGGAACTGGGAACCTAGAATGATGTTCTGGTCAGGATGAAAGGTAGACAGTAGAATATAATATAATAATTAGAGAGATATGCCTTGTGTACAGAAGGCTACATCCAATGTTAATTGTAGCTGTAGGTGAAATGTCTCAAGGTAAAAACCTAGAGAATCATACAATTATAGAATAGGCTGAGTGTGGTGTCATTATTTAGAATGCACAGGGACCTAGATGTTTGGAAATGGGGGGTACATGTGGATTTCCTGTCGCCCTCTCTTTCGTCTGTCTGTCTGTCTGTCTGTCTGTCTGTCTGTCTGTCTGTCTGTCTGACTGACTGACTGACTGAGCTGGTAGCAGGGGGACAGTGGGTGTTTGTGATGGATACCTCCCTCCATCGCTCCACTCGCTGACTGTTACAGCGGCTTTGATAGCCTCCATCCTGTGCCAAGATGATAATATCAAAAAGACCAGACTGACAGCAGCTGTCTGACAGACGTCTCCTGCCTAAATACACTCCTGGTCCCCAAAGCCAGAGCTCTCTGTCTTTCTGTGTTTCTCTGGCTTTCCGTGTGTGTCTCTCTCTCTCTGTCTATCTGTCTATTTCTCTCTATTTGTCTCTTTATCTCTCTCGCCCACTCTTTCCTCCTCTCTCTAAGTCTTCAGGTGAAAGTAAGAAACTCAAATATAAAAACAATGGATGTTTTAAACTAGCACCTGTCACTGTGAGACATTGTTTTGCTTAGTGCAACGGGGAACATGGATCCTATGAGAATCTACTTATGCCAACTTAAAACTATTTTCCTACATCCATGTCCAATTACTGGCATTTCAACAGAATGTATCTGATTATATACCGCTGATTGTTCTCTCAGTGCTGTCTTGCTATGTGAAGACAGCTAGCCTAGTTAGCTGTGTTGGCAAGGGCTTGTCGTCTCAATGTGAAACGGTGTGGCAACTGCTCGGTCTCCGACCGCAAGGCACTACAGAGGGTAGTGCGTACGTCAGAGTACATCACCGGGACAAAGCTTCCTGACATCCAGGACCTCTATACCAGGCGGTGTCAGAGGAAGCCCCTAAAAATTGTCATAGACTCCAGCCACCCTAGTCATAGACTGTTCTCTCTGCTACTGCACGGCAAACGGTACCGGAGCGCCAAGTCTAGGTCCAAGAGGCATCTAAACAGCTTCTACCCCAAGCCATAAGACTCCTGAACATCTAATTAAATGGCTACCCAGACTATTTGCATTGCCCCCCCCCCTCTTTTACACCGCTGCTACTCTCTGTTGTTATCATCTATGCATAGTCACTTTAATAACTCTACCTACATGTACGTATTACCTCAATTACCTCAACTAACCGGTGCCCCCACACATTGACTGTACTGGTGCCCCCCTGTATTTAGTCTCGCTATTGTTGTTTTACTGCTGCTCTTTAATTATTTATACATTTTATTTCTTATTCTTATTCGTATTCTTATTATATTTTTTAAACTGCATTGTTGGTTAGGGGCTCGTACGTAAGCATTTCACTGTAAGGTCTACACCTTTTGTATTGGGCGCATTTGACTAATAAAAATGTATTTGATTTGATCTGCCAGACACAAACACAGAGGGAGATCTGGTGTGGGCACACACACTCACTCATGCGCACATGCGCACACACACACTCACACACACACACACACACACACACACACACACACACACACACACACACACACACACACACACACACACACACACACACACACACACACACACACACACACACACACACACACCCACCCACCCGCCTTGTCCTCTGGATTTCTCAGTTTGTCATTGTGTTTCGTCAGCCTCAGTGAGACTGTCCGATCTTAACTAACATTGTCAGATGACACACTTAGACTGCCTTCAGGAACTATTCATACACCATGACTTTTTCCACATTTTGTTGTGTTACAGCCTGATTTTAAAATGGATTCAATTGAGATTTTTTGGTCACTGGCCTACACACAATACCCCATTATGTCAAAGTGGAATGAAGTTTTTACAAATTAATTAAAAATTAAAAGCTGAAATGTCTTGAGTCAATAAGTATTCAACCCCTTTGTTATGACAAGCCTAAATAAGTTCAGGAGTAAAAATGTGCATAACAAGTCACATAATAAATTGCATGGACTCACTCTGTGTGCAATAATAGTATTTAACACCTATTAGTAGATGGGTAAAAAATGTTTTAAAGCAGTCATTGAATATTACTTTTGAGCATGACGAAGTTATGAACTACACTTTGACTGGTGTATCAATACACCCAGTCACTACAAAGAGACAGTCATCCTTCCTAACTCAGTTGCCAGAACGGAAGAAAACCGCTCAGGGATTTGACCATGAGGTCAATGGTGACTTTGAAATAGTTACAGACTTGAATGGCTGTGATAGGAGAAAATGGATCCACAACATTGCAGTAACTCCACAATAGTAACCTAATTGATAGAGAGAAAAGAAGGAAGCCAGTACAGAATACAAATGTTAGAAAACATTCATCTTGTTTGCAACAGGGTAATAAAGTAATACTGCAAAAAATGCAAAAGCGTTGAACTTTTAGCCCTGAATAAAAAAAGTGTTATGTTTTGGGCAAATCCAACACAACACATTACTGAGTACCACTCTTCATATTTTCAAGCATATTGGTGGCTGCATCAGGGTATGCTTGTAATTGTTAAGGACTGAGGAGTTTTGAGGATAAAAAGTCAACAGAATGGAGCTAAGCACAGGCAAAATCCTAGAGGAAAACCTGGTTCAGTCTGATTTCCACCAGACACTTGCAGATTAATTCACCTTTCAGCAGGACAATAACCTTAAACACAAGGCCAAATATATACTGGAGTTGCTTACCAAGAAGACAGTGAATGTTCCTGAGTGGCTGAGTTACAGTTATGACTTAAATCTATTTGAAAAGCTATGGCAAGACCTGAAAATGGTTGTCTGGCAATGACAGAGCTTCAAGAAGTTTGATAAGAATAATGGGCAAATGTTGCACAATCCAGGTGTGGAAAGCTCTTAGAGACTTACCCAGAAAGACTCACATCTCTTCCAAATGTGATTTTACAAAGTATTGACTATGGGGTGTGAATACTTATGTAAATGTGATATTTCTGTGTTTCATTTTCAATATATTTGCTAACATTTCTAAAAATATGTTTTTGCTTTGTCATTATGGGGTATTGTGTGTAGATGGGTGACAAAAAAAATCTACTTAATCCATTTTAAATTCAGGCTGTAACACAACACAATGTGGAATAAGTCAAGACCCAGTGGCCTCATGGGTGGAATGTTATTCATATTTTTCATAATTAATAATCATTATTTGAAAAAAGCCAATGAAAATCCGGGGTTTCTATGTCAAATGTTTTTGATATATTTCAGTCTTCTGTGATGTATATAAAGTGTAATATTGGGATGCAAACTCAAAATCGAATACATTTCAACTCTATATCTGACACGTCTTTTTTTAAGCCCATAACCTCGTGTGTGAGGTGTATACTTTTGTTTCAAAGTAGATTTGTTTAAGTGTGTGACCCTGATTTAGCCCACACTCTGTGTGACCCTGATTTAGCCCACACTCTGTGTGACCCTGATTTAGCCCACTGCAGTAAAAGGTTAATACAAGCTGAAAGAGAAGAGCTTTGCACGTCTCATCTGTCAGCAGTCTCTCCACACTTCTTTCAACTACATTGCCTTATATAAGAGAGCCCTTACCCTAGTTCATCGTCATAGTAATACTTTATATACGTAAAATATGTGTCAGCTTGGGTGACAAATACCAAAAATTGCATTTTGACAAATGAGACCATGTTGGAATGGAAGCAGCCGAGACCTCAGATATACCTCCACTCTCTAACTAGGTATCCCCTAATGTGTCTTAATGTGTCTCCTGCCCTTTCAGGGCCCTGGTTGCTTACTCAAATAACCCCATTTAGTCTCTACTTCTCTGCTCCAGCACTGAGCGCTAAGCCCAGGCTGTACAGGACCATTAGGGTGTGTTGAAGAGAAGAGACACAGGGGGCATATTAAGTTTCTCCCTTGAACAAGCCCCAGCCCAGAACTCTTAATATAGTTAATGAGAGAAGGCCAGGCTCCATGGATCCTCATAAGGCTGTAATTGTGACCTTTCCCTGAGAGAGAGAGAGAGCGAGAGAGAGAGAGAGAGAGAGAGAGAGAGAGAGAGAGCGATAAAGAGAGAGAGAGAGTGTGTGTGTGTGTGTGTGTGTGTGTGTGTGTGTGTGTGTGTGTGTGTGTGTGTGTGTGTGTGTGTGTGTGTGTGTGTGTGTGTGTGTGTGTGTGTGTGGTTTATTATACACACACACACACACACACACACACACACACACACACACACACACACACACACACACACACACACACACACACACACACACACACAAACAAACATGCACACACACACCTGCACCCACACACTTATACCCTAGGGGTTCAGGGGTTATACTCGATCATGGTGAAGTAATCTACTAACCTCTCAACTAGAACAGGGAATCCTCTATTAAAAGTCCCCCAGGGGTGTCTGGCACAACATCCACAGACCCATCACACATACAGTACACATGGACTGGTTTCAGCCTTAAACACGTATATTATGGCTTTGTTCAGTTGCCCCAGTAAACTCTAAACGCTGTTATTGTGAATTGGAAACATTTAGGAGCAACAACAGCTCAGCCGCAAAGTGGTAGGCCACACAAGCTCATAGACAGGGACTGCAGAGTGCTGTTCCGTTCAATCGTCTGTCCTCGGTTGCAACACTCACTATCGAGTTACAAACTGCCTCTGAAAGCAACATCAGCACAATAACTGTTCGTCGGGAGCTTCATGAAATGGGTTTCCATGGCCGAGCAGCCGCACACAAGCCTAAGATCACCATGCGTAATGCCAAGTGTCGGCTGAGTGGTGTAACGCTTGCCGCTATTGGTTTCTGGAGCAGTGAAATGCGTTCTCTAGAGTGATGAATCACACTTCTGGTAGTCCGACGTGCAAATCTGGGTTTGGTGGATGCCAGGAGAACGCTACATGCCCCAAAGTATAGTGCCACTGTAAAGTTTGGTGGAGGAGGAATAATGGTCTGGAGCTTTTTTTCATGGTTCGGGTTAGGCCCCTTAGTTCCAGTGAATGGAAATCTTAACACAACAACATATAATGACATTCTAGATGATTCTGTGCATCCAACTTTGTGGCAACAGTTTGGGGAAGGCCCTTTCCTGTTTCAGCATGACAATGCCCCCGTGCACAAGCGAGATCCATACAGAAATGGTTTGTCGAGATCTGAGTGGAAGAACTTGACTGGACCGGAACAGACACCAGATCTCAACCACATCTAACACCTTTGGGATGAATTGGAACGCAGACTGCGAGCCGGGCCTAATCGCACAACAACTGTTTACAGACAGATTATTTCACTTATAATTCACTGTATCACAATTCCAGTGGGTCAGACGTTTACATACATTAAGTTGACTGTGCCTTTAAACAGCTTGGAAAATTCCCGAAAATGATGTCATGGCTTTAGAAGCTTCTGATAGGCTAATTGACATCATTTGAGTCAATTGGAGGTGTAGCTGTGGATGTATTTCAAGGCCTACCTTCAAACTCAGTGCCTCCTGGCTCTGGAAAATCAAAAGAAATCAGCCAAGACCTCAGAAAAAACATTGTAGACCTCCACAAGTCTGGTTCATCCTTGGGAGAAATTTCCAAACGCCTGAAGTTACCACGTTCATCTGTACAAGCAATAGTACGCAAGTATAAACACCATGGGACCACGCAGCCGCCAACAGCAAAGGACATTGTGCAGATGCTGGAGGAAACAGGTACAAAAGTATTTATATCCACAGTATTTATATCCACAAAACGAGTCCTATATCGACATAACCTGAAAGCCCGCTCAGCAAAGAAGAAGCCACTGCTCCAAAACCGCCATAAAAAATCCAGACTACGGTTTGCAACTGCACATGGGGACAAAGATCGTACATATTGGAAAAATGTCCTCTGGTCTGATAAAATCATTGTTATGTTCGGAGGAAAAAAGGGGACGCTTGCAAGCCGAAGAACACCATCCCAACCGTGAAGCACGGGGGTGGCAGCATCATGTTGTGGGGGTGCTTTGCTGCAGGAGGGACTGGTGCACGTCACAAAATAGACAGCATCATGAGGAAGGGAAATTATGTGGATATATTGAAGCAACATCTCAAGACATCAGTCAGAAAGTTAAAGCTTGGTCACAAATGGGTCTTCCAAATGGACAATGACCCCAAGCATGCTTCCAAAGTTGTGTCAAAATGGCTTAAGGACAACAAAGTCAAGGTATTGAAGTTGCCATCACAAAGCCCTGACCTCAATCCTATGGAACATTTGTGGGCAGAACTGAAAAAGCGTGTGCGAGCAAGGAGGCCTACAAACCTGACTCAGTTACACCAGCTCTGTCAGGCGGAATGGGCCAAAATTCACCCAACTTATTGTGGGAAGCTTGTGGAAGGCTACCTGAAACGTTTGACCCAAGTTAAACACTTTAAAGGAAATGCTACCAAATACAAATTGAGTGTATGTAAACTTCTGACCCACTGGGAATGTGATGAAAGAAATAGAAGCTGAAATAAGTCATTCTCTCTTCTATTATTCTGATATGTCACATTCTTAAAATAAAGTGGTGATCCTAACTGACCTAAGACTGGGAATTTTTACTATGATTAAATGTCAGGAATTGTGAAAAACTGAGTTTAAATGTATTTGGCTAAGGTGTATGTAAACTTCCGACTTCAACTGTATATATATTATTAGTTTTTTACTGAAAAAAGCCAAAATATGCATGATTACACTGAACAAAAATATAAACACAAGATGTAAATTGTTGGTCCCATGTTTTATGAGCTGAAATAAAACATTCCCAAAATGTACACAAAGTACTTTTGTTTGTGGTTTACATCCCTGTTCGTGATCATTTCTCCTTCGCCAAGATAATCCAACCACCTGCCAGGTGTAGCATATCAAGAAGCTGATTAAACAGCATGATCATTACACAGGAGCACCTTGTGCTAGGGACAATAAAAGGCCACTCTAAAATGTGCCGTTTTGTCACACAACACAATGCCACAGATGTCTCAAGTTGAGGAATTGTGCAATTGGCATGCTGACTGCAGGAATGTCCACTAGAGCTGTTGCCAGATAATTGAGTGTTCATTTCTCTACCATATGCCAACTCCAATGTTGTTTTGTAGAATTTGGCAGTACGTCCAACTGGCCACACAACCACAGACCACATGTATTGTATTGTGTGGGCATGCGGTTTGCTGATGTCAACGTTGTAAACAGAGTGCCCCATGGTGGTGGTGGGGTTATGGTATGGGCCGGCATAAGCTACGGACAAGGAACACAATTGCATTTTGTCGATGGCAATTTGAACGCACAGAGATACTGTGAGAAGTTCCTGAGGCCCATTATCGTGCCATTCATCCACCACCATCACCTCATGTTTCAACATGATAATGCCCGGCTCCATGTCGCAAGGATCTGCACACTATTCCTGGAAGCTGAACATTTCCTAATTCTCTCCATGGCCTGCATACTCACTAGACATGTCACCCATTGAGCATGTTTGGGATGCTTTGGACCGACATGTACGACAGCATGTTCCAGTTCCCGCCAATATCCAGCAACTTTACACAGCCATTGAAGAGGAGTGGGACAACATTCCACAGGCCACAATCAACAGCCTGATCAACTCTATGCGAAGGATGTGCCGCGCTGCATGAGGCAAATGCTGGTCACACCAGATACTGACTGGTTTTCTGATCCACGCCCCTACCTTTTTTGTTGTTGTATCTGTGACCAACAGATGCATATCTGTATTCCCAGTCATGTGAAATCCATAGATTAGGGCAAATTTATTTAAATTGACTGATTTCCTTATATGAACTGTAACTTGGTAAAATCTTTGAAATTGTTGCATGTTGCGTTTATATTTTTGGTCAGTATATTGTATATACTGTATGTTTATACAATATGTCATGATATAGAAAATAAAGCATCCGTCTGGATTTAGCTCCCAGATGTGGCTTTGTAAAGACAGAATGACATCTCCATCTCCTTGTTAATCTGTTTGCCTAGTGTTTGATGTGTTTGGTTAAATGTTATGCATGTTTACCTACACTTTAATTAGATCCTTTGGACACACAGCTGTTTCAAAAACAATTTTTACAGCTCACAAAGTCATAAAATAGAGATAGAAAAAACACTACAGCTCCCAAGGCTTAATTTGTCAATTATTAAATCATGATTACATTTTATTTTATCACCATTAGCAACTGGGGACTCACAATCCCTTTGAGTTAGGTCACTAACTCTTCCTCGCCATACTATCCAGAATTACAAAAAAGAAAGTAAGTATTCATTTAAATCACCATGATTTGCTTGGATTCTAGCCTCGTCCAATTTAGCTAATGAAGTGTGCAGATGATTCATGGCAGACATATACATAATTCATAATTAAATTACCGCTTGATAGAGTGGAATTGATTAATTGTGAGGACACATGCGCTGCTGTTAATACTCTAATCTATCTCCAGAGTTGTTTTTCACTTTTTATCTCTTCCTTTATTGGCACATAGCTCACTGGCCTATAGTCAGCTCAGCTGCTGTAGGGTCCAGTTACCAAGTTGTGGCTAACACATTGTTACAACAAATTATCTGCAAGGAGAGGGCAGACGCTAAGTGATGGCTACAATATGCATTTGCCTTTAAAACTTAAGGGGCGACTTTAATTTATTGCGAGTGTCAAATGGACCTAGTCTAGTGAGTAATTACTTCAGAGCAGAGACATTAACGTATTCCAAGACTGCAGGGGGAGTAACCAGGCGGAGACACCCCTTCGTCTCCTCTCTCTGTCTTTTTTGTTCAATGATGGCCATGGCTGAGCTAGGCTAAAGCCTCTTTATATGCTTGTGTTAACTGGAAGTAGCTTTGGGTGCTTCCGAAGCCCTGGATAAATGACCATAAAATGGGGGGCAGTGGTTCAAAAGCCCAAAAATAGTCCATCTTCTTCATAGCCAAACCCAGAGTTTATTCTCCTCACCTTATGTGGGCTGAAGAAACTCCTGGTCCTACTAGCCTCCTTACCTTCATGGCAACTGTGGCTCTCAACTAGGATAGGTGATACTGTATCAGTGAAAAGTGTTGTATACGCTGAAGGGATTCATATTGTCCCAAAAATATACAAAGTTTCAATAAAGGGAATAATTCATATTTATCAAGAGAGTTCTGGGCAATACCTCAACAATCAGAAGTGCCCACTTAAAGCGTTTAAAACCAAAATATGGTCACTATGCCAGGGTTCTCCCAAAATAAGAATGTCCCTGCGCCACATTGCCGGCTTAGCTATGCCACTATGTAAAGATTTCACAGCAAGTGAAGCTGAAATTAATTATTGATAGAGTAACTTTGATCGCCAATTACATTGTTGTGAATTGCAAAACAGGCCGTTCATAAATTCAGAGCGTTATCATGTTCCTCAATTAATTCAGTATATTTCAGCAGTAGGCGTAGGCTATCTCGACACAGAGCAAGCTCAGGACTCACAGAACACACCCAGAGTAGGCGCAATACAATCTCACACTAAATTCATGCAAATATTTACAAAAAGTATTTCACCCGATTTTGTGCACAGAAAAGCAGTACAAGACATCGCAGAGAAGCTGTACAAGACATCGCAGAGAAAGCAGTACAAGACATCGCAGAGAAGCAGTACAAGACATCGCAGAGAAAGCAGTACAAGACATCGCAGAGATAGCAGTACAAGACATCACAGAGAAAACAGTACAAGACATCGCAGAGAAAGCAGTACAAGACATCGCAGAGATAGCAGTAGAAGACATCACAGAGAAAACAGTACAAGACAGCACAGAGAAAGCAGTACAAGACAGTGCAGAGAAAGCAGTACAAGACAGTGCAGAGAAAGCAGTACAAGAAATCGCAGAGGAAGCAGTACAAGACATCGCAGAGAAAGCAGTACAAGACATCGCAGAGAAAGCAGTACAAGACATCGCAGAGAAAGCAGTACAAGACAGTGCAGAGAAAGCAGTACAAGACAGTGCAGAGAAAGCAGTACAAGACATCGCAGAGAAAGCAGTACAAGACAGTGCAGAGAAAGCAGTACAAGACAGTGCAGAGAAAGCTGTACAAGACATAGCAGAGAAAGCAGTACAAGACAGTGCAGAGAAAGCAGTACAAGACATCGCAGAGAAAGCAGTACAAGACAGTGCAGAGAAAGCAGTAGAAGACAGTGCAGAGAAAGCAGTACAAGACAGTGCAGAGAAAGCAGTACAAGACATCGCAGAGATAGCAGTACAAGACAGTGCAGAGAAAGTAGTACAAGACAGCGCAGAGAAAGCAGTACACAACAGTGCAGAGAAAGCAGTACAAGACAGCGCAGAGAAAGCAGTACAAGACATAGCAGAGAAAGCAGTACAAGACATCGCAGAGAAAGTAGTACAAGACATCACAGAGAAAGCAGTACAAGACATCGCAGAGAAAGCAGTACAAGACAGCGCAGAGAAAGCAGTACAAGACAGGGCAGAGAAAGCAGTACAAGACAGTGCAGAGAAAGCAGTACAAGACATCGCAGAGAAAGCAGTACAAGACAGAGCAGAGAAAGCAGTACACGACAGTGCAGAGAAAGCAGTACAAGACAGTGCAGAGAAAGCAGTACAAGACAGTGCAGAGAAAGCAGTACAAGACAGTGCAGAGAAAGCAGTACAAGACATCGCAGAGAAAGCAGTACAAGACAGTGCAGAGAAAGCAGTACGAGACAGTGCAGAGAAAGCTGTACAAGACAGTGCAGAGAAAGCAGTACAAGACAGTGCAGAGAAAGCAGTACAAGACATCGCAGAGAAAGCAGTACAAGACATCGCAGAGATAGCAGTACAAGACAGTGCAGAGAAAGCAGTACAAGACAGCGCAGAGAAAGCAGTACACAACAGTGCAGAGAAAGCAGTACAAGACAGCGCAGAGAAAGCAGTACAAGACATAGCAGAGAAAGCAGTACAAGACATCGCAGAGAAAGTAGTACAAGACATCACAGAGAAAGCAGTACAAGACATCGCAGAGAAAGCAGTACAAGACAGCGCAGAGAAAGCAGTACAAGACAGGGCAGAGAAAGCAGTACAAGACATCGCAGAGAAAGCAGTACAAGACAGGGCAGAGAAAGCAGTACAAGACATCGCAGAGAAAGCAGTACAAGACATCGCAGAGAAAGCAGTACAAGACATCGCAGAGAAAGCAGTACAAGACAGAGCAGAGAAAGCAGTACAAGACAGTGCAGAGAAAGCAGTACAAGACATCGCAGAGAAAGCAGTACAAGACATCGCAGAGAAAGCAGTACAAGACAGGGCAGAGAAAGCAGTACAAGACATCGCAGAGAAAGCAGTACAAGACATCGCAGAGAAAGCAGTACAAGACAGCGCAGAGAAGCAGTACAAGACAGCGCAGAGAAAGCAGTACAAGACATCGCAGAGAAAGCAGTACAAGACAGGGCAGAGAAAGCAGGACAAGACATCGCAGAGAAAGCAGTACAAGCCAGCGCAGAGAAAGCAGTACAAGACATCGCAGAGAAAGCAGTACAAGACATCGCAGAGAAAGCAGTACAAGACATCGCAGAGATAGTAGTACAAGACAGTGCAGAGAAAGCAGTACAAGACAGTGCAGAGAAAGCAGTACATGACATCGCAGAGAAAGCAGTACAAGACAGCGCAGAGAAGCAGTACAAGACAGCGCAGAGAAAGCAGTACAAGACAGGGCAGAGAAAGCAGTACAAGACAGCGCAGAGAAAGCAGTACAAGACATCGCAGAGAAAGTAGTACAAGCCAGTGCAGAGAAAGCAGTACAAGACATCGCAGAGATAGTAGTACAAGACAGTGCAGAGAAAGCAGTACAAGACAGTGCAGAGAAAGCAGTACATGACATCGCAGAGGAAGCAGTACAAGACATCGCAGAAAAAGCAGTACAAGACAGCGCAGAGAAGCGGGGGAAATGTTATAGCGGTATTTTGACATAGGCTAGACTTGCTTTGATAATGCAACCTACAGATTACAGAATAAAGTTGGGAATTTTCATGCAAGACAGAAGTCAGGATTTTGGGTTTCAGTGGGATTGAGATGATATTTTCCGGGAATTGTGACGTGTGGTCTCGACAGTCCCGGGATCCCGGCTACCGATGTTAATGATTATTCCTGGTCTTCATCCTGTCAATGCAGCCACGAGTGTTCTCTCCAGACAAACAAGGGGCTTATCTCCATTTAACAGGCCTAGATAATAACACGGCCTTAAGCATCCAGCAGAAATCTCTTCATTATCTATTGATTCACTCTTGGTGACGTATGCCTCCTTCTCATAGCCATTACCAGGAACACTAGAACACTGTAGGCTTATCAACAGAAACAATAAGAGGCTTGTCAGTGCACTGCCAGAAAATCTGAGGAAGCATCTGCCCTGTTCAGACGAACTCATGACTCGGTCTGTGGTGAAAAAAATAACCCTCCCTCCAGCCCTCCATCCCTTCTTCTATGAAATGGGGGAAACGGAGAAGAGGGGGAGAGAGCTGATTATGAATGCTGAGGTAAAAGTAATGGCCGCAAAGATTCATCTTTGGGGGGGTGCAGGTGTAGAGGGGGGTAAGGGGTGGACAGTGGATGAGGCGAAGAGGAGGGGTGCACCCCCCAAAATTGAAGCTTGGCTCCTGGACTATAAACCTGTCACACAGATATATCTCCGGTGATGATGACATCTCATTCATTCTCTCTCTCTCTCTCTCTCTCTCTCTCTCTCTCTCTCTCTCTCTCTCTCTCTCTCTCTCTCTCTATCTCTCTCTCTCTCTCTCTCTCTCTCTCTCTCTCTCTCTCTCTCTCTCTCTCTCTCTCTCTCTCTCTCTCTCTCTCTCTCTCACTCACTTTCTCTCTCACTCTCTCTCTCGCTCTTTTCACCTCGCTACCCGCCGCCCCAAGCCTTCCCTTCTCTCTTCCCCTCACCCTGTTTCCTGCTTTCTACCCGGTATGTCACCCTGCTCTATAAGACAAAGGCCAATAAAGCTCTAAATTGTGTGCCTTACAGAAGGTCTGTACGTTCTGTCTCCTAGAACTGTTAGATTCACCATGAAGCACCCTCAATGTCATTGACAATGATTTACAGTTCTTTAGCATCCTCCTCTTCCACTAAATCACGGTGATAAAGATAATTAAGTGATGGGTTATAGGTTCTTCTTCCTTAGTCTATTGATTTTTTCACCCCTCAGAAGGATCCTGAACATTGTGATTATTGAGCCCTGCCTGTTTGATTCAGGTTTAATAGACTGCTGGGGAGAGGCGTAGCTCTCTTCCATTCTAACGTGCTTAAAACAAAAGTTAGCCGTTTTTCTACTTGGTTAATGGGCTTCCAATTATACTGGCTTACCTTGTTTGGTTTATCTGGGGCCTGTGTGCTGTGCACAGCCTGTTTGGTTGATTGTTGGTTGGTGGTTGGTTGGTGACAAACCTTCCTAGATCACCCTGCTTTCCCTGGCCTACAGGCTCTGTGGTTCTCAGTAATTTCTCCCCTGGACAAGGGACATTCATACGTAGAAATATACTGTATGCAAATGTTCTTAGGCTGGTTGGTGGTATGGACTGAGTTTTATTGGTGCTGGTGTTCAATCTCTCATCAACCACATGCTGTGGGGGGACAGACTCTAGAGTGTTCGTTGGAAGTGCATTGTTGATAGTGATTCTACTTTGGAATCCTACAGTGAAAATAGTAGGGCCATACTTTTTGAATGATGTCATTGATTAGAATCAGTTAGAATAACTAACGGAAGAGCCGAAGTTGCACATCTGTCACTCGGTCGCGTCACGCCATTGTTATGGTCGTTCTAAAGACGCTTCAGCCACAGTGATACCCAGTCATTCTGAACGGGGATTAACAACTGTTTCATCTAAATTACACTATAGTGCCTGGAAATACGATGACATTGTTAAAGTAGGCAAATTATAGTAGGAAATAACTTTGCCATCATTATTAAGCCGTCAAATGTACTTTAGAGAGATGGCAATGTTACCATTAGCTGGCAAAGTTAGTCAGCAATCTTAGTTAGCAATCTTAGCTAGCTAGACAATGTTATACTCCATCTAAAGTCAATCTTGTGACATCACAATGAGGACAAAAAGCTTTCCTACTAATGTGCACTATAACGCAACTTAGTAGGAACTAAATCTTCAACAGTGCCAATTTAGACTAAATTTTCAACAGCACCAATTTAGACTAAATCTTCAACAGCACCAATTTAGACTAAATCTTCAACAGCACCAATTTAGACTAAATCTTCAACAGCACCAATTTAGACTAAATCTTCAACAGCACCAATTTGGACTAAAACTTCAACAGCGCCAATTTAGACTAAATCTTCAACAGCACCAATTTAGACTAAAACTTCAACAGCGCCAATTTAGACTAAATCTTCAACAGCACCAATTTAGACTAAATCTTCAACAGCACCAATTTAGACTAAATGTTCAACAGCACCAATTTAGACTAAATCTTCAACAGCACCAATTTAGACTAAATATTCAACAGCACCAATTTGGACTAAATCTTCAACAGCACCAATTTAGAATGCCAAGTAGAATGTTCAGTCGGGCACCAGTGCTCAAGAGAATTTCACATAACAATATTGTGAAGCAACATGTAACCTACGAATACTGCCTATGTTCCACAAAGGGTTAAAGAACTGTCTATCTGTTTGTGATCAAAACAATAGTAGTTTTGCTGTAGTGAACGTGTTTGTGTCTGTAGCCTCGCTTTGCTTCCCCCAGGACGTTAACTAAAGCTAACAGCAGTAGTTACCGGGGACAATGTTCTTGTTCACTGGGACTGTGGGGCTGTCAGAGAGATGCCAGTCATCCAGCTGGGAGACCTGGGAATTCCTATATCTCCATGTACCTGTTAATTCTTGTTTCTCCCACTTGGCTGAGCACGGTTCACACACACACACACACACACACACACACACACACACACACACACACACACACACACACACACACACACACACACACACACACACACACACACACACACACACACACACACACACACACACACACACACACACATACACACACATACACACACACACACACACACAAACACACGCACACAGGCACAAACACACAAGCACGTAAGCGCACATACACATATGCAATCACGTAAGCACACACACGCACATTAACGCAAGTACACAAACACATGTAGTCATGCAGTCATGCGAATGCACACGCACACACACTTGCATGGAGCGCCGCAGAGAGCCACAGCCCACTTACCAAAGCCTGACAGTTGGCTTCTTAACAAAGCAGGGAATATAATTAAATGATATTTAACTTTGTTACCCAGCCAGCTATGTAATTAATTAATTCACCCAGGGTGTGCTGGGATTACAGAGAGAGAGAGATGTAGAGAGAGAGATGTAGAGAGAGAGATGTAGAGAGAGAGATGTAGAGAGAGAGAGAGAGAGAGAGAGAGAGAGAGAGAGAGAGAGAGAGAGAGAGAGAGAGAGAGAGAGAGAGAGAGAGAGAGAGAGAGAGAGAGATGTAGGGGAAGAGAGAGAGAGAGTACCCTGGGGTCAAAGCCACCCAATCCAGAACTCCTTGTTAATTGTTGGGTGCATTTGATACAAATATAACTAACCATTAAGGGATAATTGAGGAGAAAAATACCACTAATATTAGACAAAAAAACTACTTCGTAGCTTCAGAGGAACAGGAAGTAGTGGTTGTGTACTGTACATGTGAAATAATAACCCTGGTCTGATGATACCATATCATGTGAAGTGCTCTAAGCGCCCATACACACACAAACACAAACACATGCACACACACACACACACACAAACAAACACGAACACATACCCACACACACACACACACAGACAAACACGAATGCACATACACAATACACACACACAAACATGAACGTATGCACACACACACACACACACACACACACACACAAACATGCATGCATGCACACACACACAAACACACATACACGAGCACACACTCGTATGTACACAGCTATTATGATTTAATGTAATCAAATCTTGTAAGATTTTATTTTGTACAGAACTCTCACTAAAGTCAACTGTCACAAATTGTTTAGCAGAAAATACCACAGCCTCCCTAACAGCACGCCCAAAGCAACTACAGCAGCTAGAAAACGCTATGGTACTGCAGCACTACCTAAATGACTTTACTTCTGTAAATCTGTCCCTGTTAAACGATAAACCTGTCTTTTGCCTATAAGCACCCCAAGGCTGATGTAAAAAAAAAAAAAAAGAAAGAAACAATGATAAACAAACACATTACATTAAACTTTTATGTTCCTCCAAGAGTGGCTCAACCAGGACCATGTTTAATTGGGAATGTTTCATTGGAATGTTTCCCCCTCTTTGGTATTCTGTTCGTCTCTAAAGAAGCGTTCTGGAGTAAATTCCTCTTCATGCGTTACCAGGACCATCAAGCATCTAAATCAATCTAATTTATCCTCCAGATTGTCTACCGCATTGCTGCCTGTCAGTCTAAAAAACACAGCTGTATTGTTGTGTTCCTTTCGCCTTCGTTTCTAAATTACTGCCTCTCAGCGAAGTAAAATGCATCCAAAACCACTTCTGTAAATTATCGGCGATAAATAGTCATGAATCACTCATTGAATTGAGAGAGCGTTGATTTATAATTGGGCTGCTGCTGACTGCAGGAGGATATATAGCCTTCAGAGCCCAGGAGGATATTGTGAGGTCTATATGCACATTCATCACCCCACACTGTGCTATACTGAGACTATTATGTCATGTACTGTTACTGAGTGCTAAAAAGCACCCCATTCGGTGCAATTAGGGTGGGTGCAATTTATTGGGTGCAATTTATAGGGTGCAATAGGGTGCAATTTGGGATGCAGACATAGAAAGATACAGCTTTCCCCCAGTTGACCCTATATTATGTTCTAGTCCAAGGCTTTTTTATCTTTGTACAACCACAAATCCAGTTTATAACCACTAACAGGGTGACTACACAGCTCGTGTTGTGTGCGCGAGCTATGCAAAAGACATTTAGAAATCTATACTATTCAATTATTGCACTCACACTGCTCACGCTGCAAGTCCTGCCTCTCCAATCTCCTCATTGGTTTATAGAAGCAGGTACCCACGTGTCATTTCCTCATTGGTTATACCCACGTGGGTGACTGAAAGACAAACGAGGTCAGTGGCGGTAATGCACCTAATTTATGAAAGTTGCCAATCGCAATATAAAGAGAAGAATAAATAAAGAGAAGAAGAACCTGGAAGGAGGAGAGACGACTAGAAACGATTCGGATGACCGTTTTATGTGTGGATTTATTTAGTTATTTATTAGTTGGTGGAGTAGAGGACCTTGTGCATTTCAGGTAAAATAACAACTCAATGTTATTATCCCAGGACAAATTAGCTAGCAACAGCAAGCTAGCTAAATAGGACAAATTAGCTAGAAAGTGCAAGCTAACAAGCTAAATTGCCATAAATGTTTAATGCTTTTCGACCTGTTCCCAATTGGTTCAGAGTTTGTTTTGATATTTTAAACTGTGTGTCGTGATCGCGTTTGGTGTGGGGGGACATAATACGTTTATGCACGATGGCGCACGGGCGCAGCCGGTTTGGGTTCGGTGTAATAAAGGTGTAGCCTTTATTAAGAGCACCTGGCTCACATACCTTTTCATGAAATCTTTGTAAGACTAGATGTATCTTAAGAGCAATTTTGGGAGGCATTGACTAATGATTGTGCTGGATAAGAGAAAAAAAGACCTTTCATAGAACTGAGTGCCCATCAATGAAAATATATTGTCTGTTCTCAGCTTATAGAGACTTGGCTTTCGGTAAGCACAGTTTTTTATTCATTTTCATTTTTTATATGGTGTTGATTAGTAAAAATAATGTTTCATTAGCTCATCAACGTGATAGTGTAACGGTCCTGACCTGTTTTATGTTGGTTTTGTATGTGTTTATGGTCAGGGCGTGTGTTTTGGGTGGGCAGTCTAGGTTTTGTATTTCTAGGTTGGTTTTTGTGTTCGGCCTGGTATGATTCTCAATTAGAGACAGGTGTGTATCGTTTGTCTCTAATTGAGAGTCATACTAAGGCAGCCAGGGTTTCACTGGGGTTTTGTGGGTGTTTGTTCCTGTGTCCTCACAGGACGGTTGAAGGTTAGTCACATTTGTTGTTTTGTAGTTTTGTAGTGTCTTGTTTTGCTGTTGTCATTAAAAGATGGCTTATTTCCCTCAATCCGCATCTTGGTCCTATCCATGCTCCTTCTCGTCTAAGGGGGAGAACAACATTGACTGCCTTTACAGATAGTCAAACTTTAGTTGGGATAATATTTTACCTGGAAACATCTGTCAATAAAACCCCATTGAATAATCAACCATATCACCAGAATGCCATTGATACATGGAACACATGTTCAGAGGCCACTACTCTAGCAGTGTCCAATACAGCAATGACTTTAAGTGGAGATTGGCTGAAGGACTGTGTGTTGTGTGTGTTTAACTATCAACAGTCGCACACACACACACACAAACACACAAACACACACACACATGACCAAACGCACCAGACCAATGGTTAGTTAAACTTTGAAGTTTGAAGTTACTCAAATCCTATGGATTCACATATCTGATTTGAATCTTCCAAATAGCTCAGATATTTCAAACCACATTTAAAATTACCTTTGTAGGTTTGAAATCAGATACAAATCTCATTCTTGGTCATGCGACTTGTGCCTGAATGGTCAAATCTGGTATATTTGCCCTCAAGTGGTGTTTAGACTTTTGTTTGGCATATCTTGTTGCTTGCTGGCTACTCCGTTGACAGTTTTGACAAGAACATGTGGTAGCTAACTAGCTTGTTAATTGTTTACAAACAAATGAGTGAATGTGCTAGATAGCTAAACAGCTACCTAGCTAGCTAGTTGACTGCTGTGGCTAGCTAAACAGCTACCTAGCTAGCCAGTTGACTGCTGTGGCTAGCTAAACAGCTACTTAGCTAGCCAGTTGACTGCTGTGGCTAGCTAAACAGCTACTTAGCTAGCCAGTTGACTGCTGTGGCTAGCCAGAAAGGACTCATTTTGAAAGTTGCATCATCTTATGTTTTGAGGCTTTAAAAGTGTTCTTATACTATAATTTTGAACATTCAAATCAACTGTCCATGGCAGGCATTGTTGTCACCTTGATACATAACTTCTGAGTGACAGGAAGCACTAGCACCAATCAGCCTACTCCACTGCACACACAGCAGTCGTTACTATGACAACTAGCATATCCATGTCAGCAAATGACTTATGTCTGAACACACGCAAATCCGATTTGGTCACATGAAATTTGCTGTTTGGAGAGTCTTTATTCCAAAACTAATTTTAAAAACATAACTGATTTGAACATTAAGGACGGCAATTTGCTCACATATCGTGAGTCTTAGTAAGAGGAAAATGTCACCCCTTGTCATTGAGTTGTATCCATCAGCAGGGTTGGCGTACCATGTGGCCATATCCTGGTCACAATATTTAGGTCCCACTGCAATCTAAAGAGCATTTAGCCTGACAATATGCTGGCTTCATAATGGTTAGTGATATTTCTATCAAATGCACCCGACAATTAAAAAGGAGGTCTGGATTGGTTGGCCTTAACCTCAGAGTACTCTCTCTCTCCCCCTACCTCCCTCCCTCTCTCTCTCTCTCCTCAAAGTCCAGTGGCAGTCAGTTAGTCCAGTCCAGTGATTTATGTTAGCATGAAAAGACTTATGATGATGCTGAGGCAGCAGGCAGCAGGATGAGGGAGGCTGAGGGCCCGGGGCCATTGGGGGCCCTTGGTATTGAATGCTTCAGTGGCGTGTGCATGAAGTTCACCGCCCTCGCAGCCATGATAAATGTCAAGAGCAACAAACATCTTGTACATAAGACACAGGGCTGCCAAAGACATCACCATCACCCTCATACTGACTGCCAGAGGACAGCCCTATACTCTCTTCCTGGCCCGCTTTCTTTCTCTCTTTATCTTTCTCTCGCTGTCTCTCTCTCTCTCTGTGTGTCTCTCTGTCTATCTCATTGTCTCGCTCTCTCTCTCGCTCTCACTCTGTGTGTGTGTGTGTGTGTGTGTGTGTGTGTGTGTGTGTGTGTGTGTGTGTGTGTGTGTGTGTGTGTGTGTGTGTGTGTGTGTGTGTGTATACTGCAACTACTACCTACATTTGTATAGCTGTTGTACATTTACAAATACAACTATATTAATTTTCTCCTTGTTTATTCTACAATAATGGGAGCTTTTTCCTATTTTCCACAGGTACTGTATATTCACCCAGACGTTACAATATTACTCAGTGCTGCCACCTAATGGACAAAGTCTGCGTGTATTAGAAGCCACGTGTTCAGCAGTGGTCAACCATGGTTACACAGAGCCACGTGGTGTTCCAGTCCAACACTAACTGATTCAACCAAGCCTCTAGTTGTATAGGATTAGCTGAATCAAGTGTTAATGCTGGGAGGGACAAAAGCCTGCACACCCTGTCGTTCACCAGGAATATTTTTGAGTAAATTATGCCTTCTCTATAACTACAATACATAAACATCCCAAAAATGTGTGATAGCTAATATGAATGTGATAAGAATACGTATAATTTCAGTGTTACATCCTGTAGATGGAGGACACGACATTGTGTGTGTGTGTGTGTGTGTGTGTGTGTGTGTGTGTGTGTGTGTGTGTGTGTGTGTGTGTGTGTGTGTGTGTGTGTGTGTGTGTGTGTGTGTGTGTCTGTTGTTCTGGATAGGACATATGTACTTCAGTCATGTGCTCATCTCTCCTACACACAACTAGCTCTCACAGTCTAACGTCAGAAAGTAACAGTGCTCACTGTTGCCCCTAGTGGCCGGTTTCCACATCCTCTCCCGACGTCCTCACACATGGATGGACGTCGAATACTGACTTGTATCACATATGACCTGGCTGCTACACTAGCCCTGCTTGCCTGGGGCCAAAATACACGTTAGGTTAGTCTTAGACACACACACACACACACATTCAAACATACATACATAAACTCAAACATACACACACGCATAGGCACGCACTGACACACACACACACCACAAGAAGACAGAGTCAGGTGTTTTTCTTCTTTTACAGCGACTAGGCGCCTTTATCTAATTCTGAGATGTCATCTGAGGACTTGGCTAAGTCATCCTGGGATTCAGGAACACTCACTTCAAAGTATCATCTGATTTGATCAACCCCCTCTCCTCCTTCTGGGGTTTCCACTTGGTTTTGAAGGGAGGAACAGAAGTGAGCAGAACAGGGCTGGAAGGAACAGGCCTCAGTGCTATTACAGTTATCTGGCTGCCTGGGGAAGTACAGTCCTCTACTGTCCTATCCTGTACAGTATATATCATCTCTGTTGGCTGGTGTCATCCTCCACTTGATAAACTGCACTTCCTGTCGGCGCATTGGAGGCCACTGAAAGTTTGGAGCCTGATATTAAAAAGAACAAAACAACGTCTGTTCTGCTTCCAGAGTGGAACGCCGGTGACACATTCCGTCCCACCGGCCCAGAACATTCCAAATCATTTGGATAATTCACAATAGCAGGAGTATGTCTGAACTCCTAGCTAGCCGGTATTCTCCAATGATTATAAACATTGATGTCATGACAGTGCTTTGTGAATTTGACACTAGCCAGGCAATATGAGTATCTGAGCAAGTAGACACATACTTCGCTGTGACATAAAACATGCGCCATGACAACAGTATGCAAACATTTGCCTGCATGCACTCAACAGTATTATACGGGCGCATAAATTAAGGCACCTCATCATTTTTTGACAGAGAGGCAGTCCGTTGTTTAACTCAACAGTCCTTGTCTCATAGACATCACTGGCACCACTCAGAGTTGGCCCGGCCTGGGAGTGTTCCGTTCTATATCCTGGCTATGACCGCACCGCACGCAGGGTTCAGCTCTATCTCTCTTCTCCCCCCCCCTCTCTCTCTCTCTCTTCCACCCTCTCTCTCTATCTCTCTTCCCCCCCTCTCTCTCTCTCTATCTCTCTTCTGCCCCTGCCCTCTCTCTCTCTCTTCCACCCTCTCTCTCAATCTCTCTTCCCCCCCTCTCTCTCTCTCTATCTCTCTTCTGCCCCTGCCCTCTCTCTCTCTCTTCCACCCTCTCTCTCAATCTCTCTTCTCCCCCCTCTCTCTCTCTCTCTCTCTCTCTATCTCTCTTCTGCCCCTGCCCTCTCTCTCTCTCTTCCACCCTCTCTCTCTATCTCTCTTCTAACCCCCTCTCTCTCTCTCTTCCACCCTCTATCTCTATCTCTCTTCTGCCCCCCCCCCTCTCTCTCTCTTCCACCCTCTCTCTCTATCTCTCTTCTGCCCCCCCCTCTCTCTCTATATATATATATATATATATATTTCTCTTCTGCCCCCTCTCTCTCTCTCTTTCTCTCTTCCACCCTCTATCTCTCTTCTGCCCCCCCCTCTCTCTCTTCCCCCTCTCTCCATCTCTCTTCTGCCCCCCCTCTCTCTCTCTTCCCCCTCTATCTCTTTTCTACCCTCCCACTTTCTCTCTCTCCCTCTCCCCCCTCTATCTCTATCTCTCTTCTGACCGCCCCCCCCCCCTCTCTCTCTCTCTCGCTCTCTCTCTCTCTCTCTCTTCCCGCTCTATCTCTATCTCTCTTCTGTCCGCCCCCTCTCTCTCTCTCTTTCTTCCCCCTATCTCCTTTTCCAGACAGAGAAAGAGAGAGAGAGAGATAGGGATTTATTGTGCTCCGGATGGAGGCTGGTTAGAGCCCTGCTTGTAAAACGTATTTTGGAATGTACATTGGTTTTACTGGAGCACCTCCTGTCACACAACAGCGACACATCACTAGCAGAGTGGAGGGGTGTAGCACAGGAACCTGCCTCCCCAACCCACCCTGCATTGTTTTGTCCTCAAGGGCCTCCATTTTGGAGAGAGGCTCCCAGACTGCCAACACCTAACAGACATATTTGTGTTTGTCAGTGTGATGTTTGATGGAAACCAGTCCTCTTTCTACCTGTCTTTCAAATACAGTTAGATGGATGCCAAGTCCGTGCCATTGGCGGCCATGAAGATATGCTGGAGTTATGCCTATCTACAATAACATCTCTGTATTCAACTTGTCTGGAAATCATCCCCTCAGTTCTCCTCATGTAGCCTACACCTGACCTACACGGTGTATCTATAGACTGACAGTGTCAATCTTCCTACAATTTACAACATGCAGGTTTTCCATGCAAGAGGAGAAACAGACCCCGGTCTCTCCTACCCCATCATATCCTACCCCCTAATCTCCTAGACCATCTTCTCCTGTCACCTCATCTCCTAACCAGTCATCTCCTAACCCCTCATCCCCTACCCCCTAATCCCCTACTCCTCTCTCTCTCTTCTACCCCCTTAACAAAGCCACCATAGCTCCGCTCTCTCTCTCTCTCACACTCTCTCTCTCTCTCTCTCTCTCTCTCTGTCTCTCTCTCTATCGGCCGTCTTTCCGTCTGGCTAGGCAACACAACAGCCCTTTCCTGGCCTGCCTCCAAGTCTCCTCTGACTCCCTCCTCTGAGCAGGAAGTATCGAAGAGGTCTGCTACCTGCCACCTAACTTCCAGTGTGATTTGTGACGGGGCCGTCTGACCAGAACAATTGCATTAACAAGCCGCCCAAAGGCCTTGGCTGTCAGAGAACCCGCTGATACCATGTGAGATCTTTATTAAATTACAATTATAAAACGACAAGTCCTCTCCATGTCCCACCTCACCTGCCCATGGACCGGAGGGACTCGAGGGACGGCACAGAGGCTTCGACACGTGCCGCTGTCACATGAAGGCTGGGTGAGTCACGGGGCCTGATGGCTGGTCTGTGTGAGTACCTCCTCCTGCCGGCTCGCTCTCTTCTACAATACAAGGGCCCATGTTCAAAAAGTGTCTTACAATAGGAGGAGTTTTAAAATGAGTTTTTAATTGTCAGTACACTCTTCGAAAAGAGGGTTCCAAAAGGGTTATTCGGCTGTCCCCGCAGGATAATCCTTTTTGGTTCAAGGTAGAACCATTTTTGGTTCCAGGTAGAACCCTTCTGGGTTCGATGCAGAACCATCTATGGAAAGGGTTCCAAATGGAACTGAAAAGGGTTCTAACTGGAACCAAAAACGATTTCTGCGAAGGGTTCTCCTATGGGGACAGCCAAAGAACCCTTTAAGGTTCTAAATAGCACCTTTTTTTTAAAGTGTATAGAAAGGTTTATGCCTCATGGTTTTACAGGAGTAGTAGCAATTGATTCTCATAACCATGGTTCCTACATATGGAGATTGATGTAACGGCTAGGCTTGGTGGCACAACACCAGTACTGCGGCCTGGGGAAACGCCAAACCTCACCCCGCCTGGCCGCAATCCTTAAAACTGCACTTCAGGGTCCAATATTAAGGATATTGTCCTGCAAGTCCAGCAAGAAGTAAGTGGATAAACAATTACTCTCAGCAATCTTCCTGGGTGCATTACAGTTATTTATGTGCCACATGTAAATACATAAATTGGGGCCAAACAGAAAATCAAGTTCTCTCCAGGGTGCCATGCAAGTCACGGCATCCGGAGTGTAATAACTTACCGATGCAGATAACAATGGCAGAGTGTGCATATTACAATATACTATAGGGTCTCTGTGGGGTAAAATATGCCTGGTACTTAGGCTGTATGGGCAGGGGAAATGACATATGCAGAGAGGCAGCGAGCTAGCTAGCGCTCCGTGATGATCAATAAAATGCCACCAGGTTGGAGATTTACGAGGACACGCCATCGATCAATTAGGAGCTGACTGCACAGAGTGCTCAGAAATGCCAATGGGTATTATAACTCAATCAGACACATGGCAGAATTAGTGTACTGTACCAAAGACAAACCTGAGTGTTGAGGCACTGGACAAGCTTTCCACATGTTGATGAGTGTAGACAGAGATGGACTACGTGTCTACATACCCACTATTGGAGAAGTCATGGTCACGTTATGTGCCGGCAGGCACTTTGACTTTTTGCTGTTATATGAAAAATGCTACACAGGAGTCATGAATACATTATTATTAATACATTTTCATATAAAAGTAGTGGAAGGAAAGCCATTAGGCCTACGTGAGCCCTGTAGAATAAGTAATGAACTGGATGTTTAACTGTAACTGTGACTCATCTCCAAGAAGTAACTGGAAGTTCAACTACAACTGTGACTCATCTCCAAGAAGTAACCGGAAGTTCAACTGTAACTGTGACTCATCTCCAAGAAGTAACTGGAAGTTCAACTATAACTGTGACTCATCTCCAAGAAGTAACTGGAAGTTCAACTATAACTGTGACTCATCTCCAAGAAGTAACCGGAAGTTCAACTATAACTGTGACTCATCTCCAAGAAGTAACTGGAAGTTCAACTGTAACTGTGACTCATCTCCAAGAAGTAACTGGAAGTTCAACTATAACTGTGACTCATCTCCAAGAAGTAACCGGAAGTTCAACTGTAACTGTGACTCATCTCCAAGAAGTAACTGGAAGTTCAACTATAACTGTGACTCATCTCCAAGAAGTAACCGGAAGTTCAACTGTAACTGTGACTCATCTCCAAAAAGTAACTGGAAGTTCAACTATAACTGTGACTCATCTCCAAGAAGTAACCGGAAGTTCAACTGTAACTGTGACTCATCTCCAAGAAGTAACTGGAAGTTCAACTATAACTGTGACTCATCTCCAAGAAGTAACCGGAGGTTCAACTACAACTGTGACTCATCTCCAAGAAGTAACTGGAAGTTCAACTATAACTGTGACTCATATCCAAGAAGTAACTGGAAGTTCAACTATAACTGTGACTCATCTCTAAGAAGTAACTGGAAGTTCAACTGTAACTGTGACTCATCTCCAAGAAGTAACTGGAAGTTCAACTATAACTGTGACTCATCTCTAAGAAGTAAGTACACCAGATGTTTCATTCTAATGATGACAGAGATAGAACAGGAGAGAGAGAGAAAGAGAGAGAGATTATTTAGAAAATAGATTGAGAGAAAAGGGGAAATGGAAAGCAAAAAACAGAGAAATACAGAAATAGAGAGAGGGGGAGACTCTAGACAAAGAGACCCTCCCCATACCTTCTCAGGAGAATGGAGTCATTTAGTATATCTCTCTCCCTGCAACCTATCACTCAGACAGATCAGCTCTTTCAGCGTGGTGCGGCTGATAATCATACATATTCTATATGCCGGCGGGCCATAAATCTCTGTCCCAGTTTCATCTGGCCGTCATTCATCAATCACCCGGCAGAGAGCAGGATAGAACACTGCAGTCTGCTCCCCAATATATCACATTAGTACCTGGGATGTTTACCAAGATAATAGGAGACAACAGCAGAGGATGAAATATAGCACAGCTGCATTCGTCAAATTAAAACCACTCCTCATCCTCCGCGCTCCTCCTCCTCCCTCCACCGTTTTCCTCCCATCAGGATCCAGATCTCCCTGGACTGGACTGGGCTGGGCTGAGAGACTTTATGTTTCTGTGAACTGGGAAGAGATGATCACGAGACTCCAATAATGTTCTTTCCACATCTCAATACTTTTTATGATATCCTCTTCTCGTCATCTTCCTTCCCTCCCTGCTTTATCCCAACACTTTCCTTGTCACCTTTCCTTTATCCCTTTATCCCTATCAGCAGTCTAAAACATGTTCAACACTATGTTTCTGGAGGATGTCCCTGCCACTGACATGTAGCATTGAAGACAGTATGTTTTAAGAAGAAAAATCCAATAGCTAATTTAAGTGTAATCTCTAATGTCTTTGGGGGGAAATGTTAATCAGAGATTAACATCTAAAAATCCTACCCATAATACCCTGTAATATCACAACGTTTAAAAACCTATCACATACCAACTCTAAAGATCATTTTCCTCATGCAACGTAATCTAACACATATTAATGATTATTACACCTACAGATGTGGGTTAAAATAACATAGGGTTGCCTCAGCCAGCCCCAGCCAGGGCTGATTATTAAGTGTAGCGGTGCTGTCTAGCTGGCTGGTAAATGGTACAATCAGTAATTACAGCGTGGTAGAGATGAATTAGCATGGCTGCTAATTAAAACAGGTTAATAATGCTAGCTTTGATTTGGCACTTAATTTAGGAATGCCTCCTCTTTTTCACACTGCAATTAACTACGGCTGTGAGTTTTACCCACACATAACTAGCCACAGGAGTAACGTGAACTGACCTTACTTGAAGTTGTCCGTATTTGTAATTGATTGTTTTGTTTTGTATTGTGTGGTAAAATATCTGTTTCTTGGCCAGACCCAGCTGTGAGAGACACACCAGAGCAGCTTTCTGCCTGCCTGAGACTTTCTGATGGAGGACTCAATGAAAGTAACATTATACTGGATCTTGTCTCAAATTAATGACATTTACATAATCGGATTCCTATTGACACATCCTAAGGGCAGGTATTATTCAGAAAATCACTAGCAGCGATTAGATCAGCCTGATGTCTGGTACATATTCACCATCCAGAATGAGGAGAGATGCTGGCCTTCAACTCAGCTGTGATCCGTGGTATTATATACAACTCTGCAAACAACACAACATAGAGCTATTGAGAATGATTTTGTGGGCGTGTAATCACACATGAGTTGGGTGTTTACTGTACTGTCATTTCAACCTCGAAAACAAATGGTCCCCATACTGTAGTCATTATAGTCGTGCTGATAGACCTAATGTAAGACGACAGATTTCAGACAGTACAAACACTGCAGCTATGCTGCAATTCTTCGACATGGAACAACCAAGACCACAAAACAAACCATAGCCGAGAAAACAAATTCCTTTGTTCAGAAACAGTTAGCTACCAATGTTGAACCGTATACAGTTCATGGTTGAACCCCAAACACACATGTAAATAGAGCCTCAGTTGTGCCTCAGTTGTGGGGGGACTCCAGGCCAAACATGTAGCTAGAAAAAATTCAATATTTAAATAAATTATGCATAACTGATACATTTCTTATCAACTCAACCAAATCACAGCAGAACATGTTCATGACAGGATTCTTCAGTCCGGTCCTGAGAGGTGTGTGTAGTTTGTCTGTTCTGTAGTGAGCTAAACCTGCAAAAAGCACAGTTTCCCCAAAGCATCCAGTAAACAACATGGGTCCAGTCATCCTCTCTATACAGACTGTATCCCTTTTTAGATTGGAAATTTAATTTGGGGAGATGAATGTATTCTATTCCAGTTTGCAGTGGTCAGGGACAGAGCTGTTGTGCTGCTGCTGTGGTATGGCCAGGTAATTCATTTGTATGGCCAGGTAATTAATATCAGATTCCCTGTTTTGTTACATTTCTTCCTCTTTGACATTTTAATTTCGACAAAAAGCTGCGGTCTCGGCGTGGCCCTTCTCTGGAGATCCTAATGGCCTATAAAACATGATGACTGATAGATAAGGACTTCACTTCGCCAATGAGTGTTTGAAACCTTGCTGATCACACTGAATTTAGTCCCTGTTCCTCTTTCCTCCCTCCCCTCCCTTCTCCTCACCTGCCTCCATTCCCTTCCCCACCCAACCTCCTAAATTCCTTTCTTGTCAATTATATTGTGGCTATACGGCGTTCCCGTTGGAAGAATGGGAATCTATCAATGTGTCATCGACTGGGAATTCATTATTGGCCTGGTAACTTTTCAAAAAGCGGGCGAGCACCGAGGACATTACTCCTTAAAGACGATTGTCATTACTCGGGTGGGGGGGGGGCTGCATTTTTCTGGGCGAGGGGGGAATCAATCGTAGCGGAGGGTGACAGATTACATATCTCACGGCGGACAGGTTTGAATGCTTATATCAAATCAGAATCCTTGGACAGCAGAGACCATTAGTTACCTCGGTGTCAGAGGCTCAGAGCCCTGTGTAGGGTGTCAGAGGCTCAGAGCCCTGTGTAGGGTGTCAGAGGCTCAGAGCCCTGTGTAGGGTGTCAGAGGCTCAGAGCCCTGTGTAGGGTGTCAGAGGCTCAGAGCCCTGTGTAGGGTGTAAGCCAGTGTGTGACACAGATGGCACCCTATTCCCTATATTGTGCACTACCTTTGACCAGGCCCTATAGGGCTCTGGTCAAAAGTAGCGCATTATGTAGTGAATAGTGTGCCATTTCGGAGGTATACAGTGATAGGAAGGCAGCGCCGGGAGGTTATTCTCTGCCTGCAGAACTACAGAAATGTGCTGAGGTTTTGATCAGCAACTGAGAAAAAAAATCCATCATTCATTGAGGCTACTGCAGGGGAAAAATACCCATATTAGTAATAGATTTTCTGGTATTTTAAAGATGGTAGTCTAAAAAAGGAAAACAGCAATCAAGCCCTTTCCTGTACTGTACACCATGAGTTAGCACCTGTCTTCTGGCAATGAATGAAGATGTTACAAAGACGACCAGTTGATCAAAATTATCATTGTTGATCCACTTACTGAAAAGAGGTACATTGATTTGAATGAGTGCAGTGCAGTGACACACAGTCAGGCTACAACACTGCTCCCTGTTGTTGCTTCCTGCCTGCCTGTGTAATATACTGTACGTCCTCAGGAGAGGAATATCTAAGCAAGATAGTTTGTTTATCATCTCTCCCTCCCTTCCATCTTCCCTCCCACCACTGTCCCCTCGTCATGGCACTGTTTTCTGCTGTGTAAGCAAGAGTCCACATATCACTCCTGAAGTGTACCCCCCCTTCACCTAACCTTCAAGAGTTCTCCCTGCACCATTTCCACACTGCTTTAATAGCCGATGCAGTTACCATATTTCAGATCTAATTGGGCCGAGGCTACACAGCCAATTTGGGTCGGGTAGTTTGGAAGAGGGAGTTTCTTTGTGACATTGTTAAGGCGTTGAAGTGTCGTCTCTCCTGACACCAGCTGCTGAGAAAAAAGAGCACCTCGGTGTGTGTGTGTGTGTGTGTGTGTGTGTGTGTGTGTGTGTGTGTGTGTGTGTGTGTGTGTGTGTGTGTGTGTGTGTGTGTGTGTGTGTGTGCGTGTGCGCGTGTGCGTGCGTGCGTTCGTGCGCTCCTGTCTCTGCTTAAGTACAATCGTCAGACTAAAACTAAATTGGGTGACTTCTCCTTGTTTACATCCTGTTGGTTCGATGTTGTTATGGAGCTCTGGTACCCACTGAGTGACGTGGAGAAGACTTAACAGGCCAAACATGTCACCTTAACATCCATAAACAAATAACTACTTATCAACCAATGCTAAAGCTGACAGACCTGCATTACCTATTTTCCCTGCATATTTTCTTTCTTTGATTTGGGAATGTGATATAAAGTGTGGACAATGCAATGCGGGAAAAGTTTCTTTACGTTTCTCTCGCTCCTCTTCAAACCAAAGCTCTACAGAGACATTTTTTCTCCAGCCATACAGTCAGGGAGAAGCTAGAGATGTAAACGTCAGTTTGTCTCCTTAACACTCCATAAGAGCCTGGGATTGGGCCCTTCTCTCTCCCCCAGTCAATTGACCATCTAATGAGGAGAGGCCTTACCGTAACTCTACAAGATTCATTGCTGTTTGTGTTTCTCCTGGGGCTCTCGCGCTAGCACTCTCATAATTCCAAGTGGATAAATGTTTTCCCGATAACTAGCTGAAATAACCTGTCGGCCTGAAGTTGATGCAGGCAAGAAGAATCACACAATTAGGTATCAGCCAGGATTTATCCTGGAAACCTGGGAATCATTAGAAGCTAGAAGACAAATAATCTTAACCTCTCCTCTCTTCTCTCTGACATATATTTACCTGACTGAAATGAGGGTACATTTCTTCTGTATTTCCTCAGTGTGTCATTGTCTGCGCCGTTCCTTTCTCTCACTGGGACCCATCATTTTATCCCTAAATGGCCACTCACACCGACGTTTCGTTGATCCTTTCTCTCCCTGGGACCCATCGTTCTATCCCTAACTGTCCCCTCACACTGACGTTTAGCTTGTTAATGTAATTGAAGTCACAGAGAAGTGAGGTGTAATAGATGAAGTGTGTGGATCGTAATGATGGCATCTATGTTTATCCCATAGAGGACTTACTCTTCACCTTGAGGCTGAGGTGTTATCTCTGTTTATCCCATAGAGGACTTACTCTTCACCTTGAGGCTGAGGTGTTATCTCTGTTTATCCCATAGAGGACTACCTCTTCACCTTGAGGCTGAGGTGTTATCTCTGTTTATCCCATAGAGGACTTACTCTTCACCTTGAGGCTGAGGTGTTATCTCTGTTTATCCCATAGAGGACTTACTCTTCACCTTGAGGCTGAGGTGTTATCTCTGTTTATCCCATAGAGGACTTACTCTTCACCTTGAGGCTGAGATGTTATCTCTGTTTATCCCATAGAGGACTTACTCTTCACCTTGAGGCTGAGATGTTATCTCTGTTTATCCCATAGAGGACTTACTCTTCACCTTGAGGCTGAGATGTTATCTCTGTTTATCCCATAGAGGACTTACTCTTCACCTTGAGGCTGAGGTGTTATCTCTGTTTATCCCATAGAGGACTTACTCTTCACCTTGAGGCTGAGATGTTATCTCTGTTTATCCCATAGAGGACTTACTCTTCACCTTGAGGCTGAGGTGTTATCTCTGTTTATCCCATAGAGGACTTACTCTTCACCTTGAGGCTGAGATGTTATCTCTGTTTATCCCATAGAGGATTTACTCTTCACCTTGAGGATGAGGTGTTCTCTGTTTATCCCATAGAGGACTTACTCTTCACCTTGAGGATGAGGTGTTATCTCTGTTTATCCCATAGAGGACTTACTCTTCACCTTGAGGCTGAGATGTTATCTCTGTTTATCCCATAGAGGATTTACTCTTCACCTTGAGGATGAGGTGTTCTCTGTTTATCCCATAGAGGATTTACTCTTCACCTTGAGGATGAGGTGTTCTCTATTTATCCCATAGAGGATTTACTCTTCACCTTGAGGATGAGGTGTTCTCTGTTTATCCCATAGAGGATTTACTCTTCACCTTGAGGATGAGGTGTTCTCTATTTATCCCATAGAGGATTTACTCTTCACCTTGAGGATGAGGTGTTCTCTATTTATCCCATAGAGGATTTACTCTTCACCTTGAGGATGAGGTGTAATCTCTGTTTATCCCAAAGAAGACTTTCTCTTCACCCTGAGGCTGACGTGAAGTGTTGGAGGACATTTTGAGATCTTGTCAGCAGATAGTGAGGCGATGCATTCAGCAGTGAGGACAACCAACCATTCCAAAGAAAGTAAAAAGCCCCATCTCCACCAGGCCAGGTTTCCAAAAGTCTTCAAAGTTTTACAATCATCTTGAACATGAACTCAGTTCCAGCGGGATTCCAGACCCTGATTCCATACCTCATAACCATATGAGGCTATAAGCTGTACTAACGTTAATATAACCTGATTCATAACCACCGCTTTAGCTATTGTATAAAAAGGTGTGATTACCTTACATAGCGTAATTAACCTTTAAGTCTGGTGGACTTGACTATATTTTGGCTATTTTGTCACTATCCTACATTGATAATGTCATAAAGGGAACCAAGGGAACCGACTGGTCTATCCAAGGAGTCCCCGTGGTACAGCAAATGATCCTGTTCTCGCCAGATCTCCAGTTTCTCTCGCTCTCTCTCTTGCACAAATGTATAATCTAAACCATAACCCAGCCCCAGCTCTTTCATTAGAATGAAGTACAGCATCCTCTCTCAAGAGGCCTGAGAGAGAGAGAGAGAGAGAGAGAGAGAGAGAGAGAGAGAGAGAGAGAGAGAGAGAGAGAGAGAGAGAGAGAGAGAGAGAGAGAGAGAGAGAGAGAGAGAGAGAGAGAGAGAGAGAGAGAGAGAGAGAGAGAGAGAGAGAGAGAGAGAGAGAGAGAGAGAGAGAGAGAGAGAGAGAGAGAGAGAGAGAGAGAGAGAGAGCTGCAATGAGGGAGAATAAATCTTACTGAGGGAGAATATTGAAGGCGTAAACACGCCTAGTTAAAGTATGACTCAATTTATACTGCTAATGTAATACATTGATTCTCTGTGGGGAAAATAAAGGACAACATATTTTCTGAGCTCCACATCATTAAGATTTAATGATGTAGCCCCAGTTAGTGCGATAATAACTACTAAGAGAACTTAAGTGGGGGTTTCTGTGATGAATGCAATTAGAAATCACAGCCACTTACATAAAATACTAATATGAATGGGTTTCAGAATGAATTGGAGTCTAAGCTACCGTATACCCTGCAGTGCTTTATAGTGAAGGATTAGAATACAACATCTCCAAGGCTATACCTTTTAGAGTTGTCGCCAGAATACTAACAACCCTGCCTAGCTTAGCTTTCACTGCCAATCTTCTCGCGCCAAACCAACGACTCTATTCAAGATGGATTTATATTTAATCATTACCCTCTCCCTCCTTTAGATGTAGAATAACGTATGAGAATTAACAGATATTCCATGGTGATAATGCGCATTCTGAATCCTTGTGAACCGTTTCATTTTATTGGTAATTTGGAGGCATGGCTCCATACATTACCCATAATGCTCTCTGCCAGTCATTAGCAGGAAATAATGTGCTAACTGGAACCACTACTGAATACAGAAGGGCTCTGAGCCATATGCTATGCTGCATTAGGCTGGTTGGATACCAGCCTCCTTAAAAGCCATTTGTTGGGCCTGGCTGTTCTTAATAAAAATTATGTTAGTGGCAATGGAAGTTTTGTTTATGGTTGAGCTCAATCTCATTTGTAAAAGAGACCTTGGTCTCAGCATCACTCCCTGTCAAAATAAAGATGAAATGAAATAACATTTGTTTCAGAGGTGAACTTGGACAGAAACATTCTAAGGGACAGATTGAAATTTACTGGGGGGGGGGGGGGGTGCTGGTCCAACTCAAGGTGTTACTCTAAAGAAATGCAACCCCCTCCCCAAAGTTAAAAATATCTTCACATGACCCTCCCCTTGTACTGTCAAATAAATTGAACACCCTCCCTCCTCATAGAATGAACTCAAAATAATGTTTACGACCAAAAATAACAATAACTGTCACGACCCTGTGTTTATAAACGTGGATATCAACTTTGCCTCTTCAGCACACTTTTGTGGCACAGTTGATGCTACGCAGGGTTACGGGCCAGAAGGTTGAGGGATTGCTGACCACCACAGAGAAGCTCTCCCTACCTGTTTCATTACACTACGATCAGAGCCGGCTGCAGACAATGATCAGCTAGGAAAACATTTCAACATTTTGATGCCACATTTATAACTCTATAAAATATATGCAATGAATTTTCCACCAACAAGTTTCTGTGCCAATGCACTACACAACCAATAAGGGAAAGGGGGATACCTAGTCAGTTGTCCAACTGAATGTATACAACTGAAATGTGTCTTCTGCATTTAACCCGACCCCTCTAAATCAGACAGGGGCGGGAGGCTGCCTTAATCGACATCCACGTCTTCGGCGCCCGGGGAACAGTGGGTAGGAAAGCATACTGACTTCGGGCGCTTCAATATCATGGTTTATGTTTTCAACACCACAATAAATAGACTCTGATCACCTCAATGCTAAACATTATAGCATACGGTATAAACATATACAGTATCTGTACAGCCTGGTGTCAACTGATAATGTATACTTCATATTGGTGAAACATTACTGTCTCTGTAGTTATTTTACTAAAGTAAACAAGCTCTTCCAGAGTGCCAGGGGTGCACTGAGTATGCCTGGTATGTATGCACTCTTTAACATTGATAACGTTCAAGTCAAAGACCTTGTAACTTCTAAAAAGGTGGAGGGGTTGCAGCTTTTTAAAGAACTTCCCGGTGCTTGCTTATTAGACCCGCATACCAAAAGATGAATACGACTCTGGTCTTGAAAAATAAAAATCAAAGGTATAAAAAATCTCCAGCGGATTAGGGCAGAGGAGTCTGATACCAACCCGTCCCACGTCTCCTCTTTATGATGTAATTTTCTTTTTATGTGAGGGGAGCGAGACAGGGTGGGGGTGAGAAGAGAGGAGCACAGCATTGAAGATATGAGATACATGTTTGAGAGGTTTGGGGGGTATAATCTCCTCCATACAGAACCGTTCGTAGCAGCTACACTGCAATAAATCTGCTTCATTGATTTCCAGAAACCCACTGCCCACTGACACGTAGAAAGGCTCTTTTTTAAAAGTGATAACTGCAACTTAGCTCTTAACGTTTATGGTTGCATATCGTTACTACCTTGGTGTCAGCTGTGTGGGCCCCCGGCGGGGCCCCGGCCTTCATCTCTCTGTAATACCTCTTAGCGTCATGTAACACTCCTACGTGTGAGTGAATGCACTAATGTGTCTGTGATCCCGCTGAGTAAGTTTACGTTGGTTGTTAATCATCCTTAGGACCAGCTGGTGATGCATTGGGGGCCGATGGGGGGTCAGGTGGGGGCAAGGGCTGGGACCCGGGAAGGTGGGGACTGTCACACACAAACACACACACACACACACACACACACACACACACACACACACACACACACACACACACACACACACACACACACACACACACACACAGGGGGTGGACAGGTGGGCCTATCAGGATGGCCGTCCCAGTCATGCAGCCCGTAACCGGACCCTCCCCGGGATACGGATGCCCCTAGCGTCCCACATCAACTGGTGCTTACCAAGTGCAATTTTCACTGATACTTTAGGTAAGGGATCAGTGTGTTTAACCTACACTGGAATGAGAGACTGTCAAATAGAACCCAATAAGCAAAAGCATAAAATCAGGAAAAGAAGACGTTAAGCTGTGTTTTCTTCTCTGTTTACAGTACATGGTGCTGGGATCTGAGTACACATACATGCTGATGTAAGATAATCTATTCGTTGATATTCTTGTTCTTGGACTGATATTTCATCCATGGCACTTTTATGGTAGCTATAACTAACACCCTTACTAAGAATTCTGCTATCGTCAAATTCTGGAGTAGGAGTTATCAAGGGATGTCAATTAAATGCATTTACAAACAATGAGGGTCAATTGTTTTGGATTGCCATCTTATTTTACGAGTGTGATTAACTGTTGAGAGCTACCCTGCCACTCAATCTACCTCCCAGTGGCTCCACAAACAAAACAAAACCTCACACTTACCTCCCACATTCCTGAGCCAAGGCCTTTGCCTTAAGCCTGACACCCACTGACCCCTAACCTCTCACCCCCATCCATGATGGACAGATCTGGAAGATGAAAATAAATGATTCACTTTTTCCATTGTTAACACTGGAGGAGAGGATTCCCAGCTGTCACGTTCCTGACCTGTTTTCTGTTGTGTGGTATGTGTTTAATTGGTCAGGGTGCGAGTTTTGGGTGGGTAGTCTATGTTATGTGTTTTCTATGTTGGGTTAACCTTTTACGGGGGCAGCCCGACACCGGTACACTTATGACAACATCCAGCTCAAAGTGCAGGGCGCGAAATTCAAAATCAATTTTTTTTTAATATTTAACTTTCACACATTAACAAGTCCAAGACACCAGATGAAAGGTGCACATCTTGTGAATCAAGCCAACATGTCCGATTTTTAAAATGTTTTACAGGGAAGACAAAATATGTAAATCTATTAGCTAACCACGTTAGCAAAAGACACAACTTTTCTAACTCCATCCATTTCTTACTCCATCAGGTGCTATCACAAATTCGACCAAATAAAGATATAAATAGCCACTAACCAAGAAACAAATTCATCAGATGACAGTCTGATAACATATTTATTGTATAGCATATGTTTTGTTCGAAAAATTTGCATATTTCATGTATAAACCATAGTTTACATTTCAGCTACAATCCGAAATTGCACCGAAAGCAGCCATAATATTTACAGACACCAACGTCAAATAGCTAATTACTCATCATAAAACATTTCTGAAAAATACATAGTCTGCAGCAATTGAAAGACAGGCATCTTGTGATTCCAAACAATATTTCCGATTTATTAAATGTTTTACAGCGAAAACAAAATGTATCGCTATATTAGCGTAGCTACAATAGACAGAAATAATTGGGCGCCCACGGCCCATCAGAATGTTGAAGAAGGTGTCCTCTGTCCAGATGAGTCGTTGTTTCGATTCAGAATGGCAAATTTCCCTCTTCAATTAGCATTGGCACTAGCCGAGTGGCATAAATTTCTCCAACGTAAACACAGTCAGAGGACGGAACACGGCAAAACTCCAGAATAAAGTTTCAATAATCTGATTAAACTATATTGAAAAAACATACATTACGATGATATGGTCACATGTATCAAAAAAAATTAGAGCCGGAGAAGTTAGCCGTTCGATACGAAGGCAAAACAGAAGTCAATCCCACTTCCTTCAGAGTACCGGAAGTGGACGGTCACGTCAAAGAAATAGGTTTTTTTCCACCACAGACCAAGAGGACCACAAAAATTTCTTCTCTGACATCCTCTTTACACCAATAGGAAGGCGTATAGAGTGTCAGCTAAGCGTATAGAGTGACTCCTAAGTGTCAAGACCATGTATAGGCATCAAGTTGAAAGAGCATCGATTTCTGACATTTCACTTCCTGGTCAGGAAAAGTGCTGCAGAAGGACTTCTGTTTCACTCAGAGAAATAATTCCAACTCTTTTAGAAACTAGAAAGTGTTTTCTATCCAAAAAGAATAATAATATTCATATTGTACGAGCAAGATTTGAGTAGGAGGCCGTTTGAAATGGGCACGATTTCACTGGCTACTCAACACTTTGCCTTGCAGCCATAAGAAGTTTTAATGGGTTGCCTGGTATGGCTCTCAATTAGAGGCAGGTGTTTGGCGTTTCCTCTGATTGAGAGTCATATTAAGGTAGGTTGTTTCACATTGTTTGTTGTGGGTGGTTGTCTTCCGTGTCTGTGTATGTTGCGCCACACGGGACTGTTTCGGTATGTTTGTTCGTTCGGTTTTTGTGTAGTCTGTTTTCCCTGTTCGTCGTTCTTCGTGTTACATGTAAGTTCTTACATTCAGGTCAGTCTACGTTGTTTTGTTATTTTGTAATCCTTCCAAGTGTTTGTTTTCGTGTTTCGTCGTTTGCTTTAATAAATCATTACGTATTCACAACTCGCTGCACTTTGGTCCAATCCTTGCTACTCCTCTTCGGATGAGGAGAAGGAGGAAGCCCGTTACAGAACCACCCACCAAACCCAGATCAAGCAGCGGGTTAACGGACAGCAACGACAGCAGCAGTGGGTCAAGGAGGATTGGACATGGGAAGAGATTCTGGACGGAGAAGGTCCCTGGGCAGAGCCAGAGGAGTGTCGCCGTCCCAAGGCGGAGCTGGAGGCATCTAAAGCGGAGAGGCGACGATATGAGGAGGCAGCACGGAAGCAAGGCTGGAAGCCCGCAAGTACAACCCAAAAATTTCTTGGGGGGGGGGGGGGGGCTAAAGGGTAGTGTGGCGAAGTCAGGTAGGAGACCTGCGCCAACTTCCCGGGCTTACCGTGGAGAGCGAGAGTACGGGCAGACACCGGGTTACGCAGTAGAGCGCATGGTGTCTCCTGTACGTGTTCATAGCCCGGTGCGGGTTATTCCACCTCCCCGCACTAGCCAGGCTAGAGTGAGCATTGAGCCAAGTGCCATGAAGCCGGCTCAACATATCTGGCCTCCAGTAAGTCTCCTCGGGCCGGTGTACATGGCACCAGCCTTACGCATGGTGTCCCCGGTTCGCCAACACAGCCCAGTGCGGGTTATTCCACCTCCCCGCACTGGACGGGCTACGGGGAGCATGCAACCAGGTAAGGTTGGGCAGGCTCAGTGCTCAAAAGAGCCAGTACGCGTGCACGGTCCGGTATATCCGGCGCCACCTTCCCGCCCCAGCTCAGTACCACCAGTGCCTACACCACGCACCAGGCTTCCAGTGCGTCTCCAGAGCCCTGTTCCTCCTCCACGTACTCTCCCTGTGGTGCGTGTCTCAAGCTCAGTGCCTCCAGTTTCGGCACCACGCATCAAGCCTCCTGTGCGTCTCCAGAGCCCTGTACGCACTGTTCCTTCTCCCCGCACTCGCCCTGAGGTGCGTGCCCTCTGCCCGGTACCTCCAGTTCCGGTACCACGCATCAGTCCTATAGTGCGCATCGAGAGTCCAGTGTGCCCTGTTCCTGCTCCCCGCACTAGCCTTGAGGTACGTGTCTCCAGTCCGGTACCACCAGTTCCGGCACCACGCACCAGGCCTACTGTGCGCATCAGCAGGTCAGAGTCGGCTGTCTGCCCAACGCCGCCTGCACTGCTCGTCTGCCCAGCACCGTCTGAGCCATCTGTCTGCCCAGCGCCTTCTGAGCCATCTGTCTGCCCAGCGCCGTCTTAGCCATCCGTCTGCCCAGCGCCGTCTGAGCCATCCGTCTGCCCAGCACCTTCTGAGCCATCCGTCTGCCCAGCGCCTTCTGAGCCATCTGTCTGCCCGGCGCCTTCTGAGCCATCCGTCTGCCCAGCGCCTTCTGAGCCATCCGTCTGCCCAGCGCCTTCTGAGCCATCTGTCTGCCCAGCGCCTTCTGAGCCATCCGTCTGCCCAGCGCCTTCTGAGCCATCCGTCTGTCCCGAGCCATTAGAGCCGTCCGTCAGTCAGGAGCCGCTAGAGCCGTCCGTCAGTCAGGAGCTGCCAGAGCCGCCAGCCAGTCAGGAGCTGCCAGAGCCGCCATCCAGTCAGAAGCTGCCAGAGCCGCCAGCCAGGAGCTGCCAGAACCGCCAGCCAGTCAGGAGCTGCCAGAACCGCCAGCCAGTCAGGAGCTGCCAGAGCTGCCCTACAGTCATGAGCTGCCCTACAGTCATGAGCTGCCCTCCAGTCATGAGCTGCCCTCCAGTCATGAGCTGCCCTCCAGTCATGAGCTGCCCTCCAGTCAGGAGCTGCCCTCCAGTCAGGAGCTGCCCTCCAGTCATGAGCTGCCCTCCAGTCATGAGCTGCCACTCAGTCCGGAGCTGCCACTCAGTCCGGAGCTGCCATTAGTACAGAGTTGTCCCTCTGTCCTAAGCTACCTCTCTGTCCGGAGCTACCTCTCTGTCCGGAGCTACCTCTCTGTCCTGAGCTACCTCTCTGTCCTGAGCTACCTCTCTGTCCTGAGCTACCTCTCTGTCCTGAGCTACCTCTCTGTCCTGAGCTACCTCTCTGTCCTGAGCTACCTCTCTGTCCTGAGCTGTCTCCTCTATGTAGGAGGGGCCTTAGTGAAGGTTCCTGGACCATGGTCGGGGGCGAGGGTCGCCACTCAAAGGACGCGAAGGAGAGGGACAAAGACAGTGGTGGAGTGGTGTCCTCGTCCACCGCCGGAGCCGCCACCGCGGACAGATGCCCACCCAGACCCTCCCCTTGAGTTGTAGGGGTGCGCCCGGAGTTCGCACCTTGAGGGGGGGGGGGTTCTGTCACGTTCCTGACCTGTTTTCTGTTGTTTGTTATGTGTTTAATTGGTCAGGGCGTGAGTTTTGGGTGGGTAGTTGTAGTAACCTGGTATATTTATGTTTACCAATAGATGGCAGTATTGACTCAAGACGGGGGTTTGCATCCCGCTATCCGTAGCTATTTTCTATGTCTGCCTATATTACCATGATTAAGAAAGCTTCAGGGGAAGTTTAAGCCAGGTGCCTAAAATGATGTAAATCTAAATTACAATTAAATACTAAACCGTATGTAAGTCTCATGAGTCGTAATTCTAAGAAGCCTTTAAGGATACTACATATTTGGCGATGAGGATAACTATGGAAAACTGCGTTGGATTTTTTTTGCCACGAAGTTAACGGAGTGTTTGGCGTGCGACGCGGGAGGTGAGACTCAAGTGAACGGTGGAAGATTCTGAAGGCTTGATTCCCTGGATACGGGTAGGACAAATTATTGACTGTGTGAGGGGAGAAAGAATCGGAAAAGATGGCTATGGCAACAATAGGCTCGCTACCACCATTTGATCCTAAAAATCAGGAATGGGAGGAGTACTGTGAAATAATGGAACATTTCTTTGCTGCTAATGAAATAACTGATGCCGCTAAACAGAAATCCATACTCGTAAGCGTTGTCGGTACACAGACGTACAGCTTAATGAGAAACCTGTTGAGCCCAGATAAACCAGGAGAAAAGTCATTCATAGATTTAGTCGAACTATTAAAAAATCACTTCAACCCCAAACCCAGTGAAATAGTACAAAGATTCAAGTTTGATTCACGCATGAGAAAACCTATCGAATCAGTGGGGGAATATGTGGCTGAGTTGAGAAAACTAGCATTGGACTGTAACTATGGGAATACACTATCGCAAATGCTACGCGATCGGCTGGTGTGTGGGATTAATGATGACAGGATACAAATACGATTGTTATCAGAGCCTAACCTCACGTTTGAGAATGCACTCAAACTGGCCCAGGCCATGGAGTCCGCAAATAGAAATGCACAGGATTTGCAGGCAAGGGGCGCAACTGCGTGCCATACAATAAAAGAGAGCAGCGCTGAGCGCGTAGAATTTCAAAGAACAGAAAGCCGTGGTGCAGCAGCCAATAGAGACTGTTATCGTTGCAAACGACTGTAAATTCAAAAACGAAAAGTGTTATGCATGTGGGATAATAGGCCACATTGCGAGGGCGTGCCGCAATAAAAAAAAGCCACGGGATGCAGAAAAGAGGACGGATAGAAAACCGAATACCTCCAGACGTTCTAGCTACCGCTCTAATCAAGTGAGAGAAAGTGAAAGTGAGTGCGCAGACGCAGAGCAAGCATTCTCAATGTACAGTGTACAGGGGGCGAATATGAAGAAGGTGGAGCCTTTCATTGTGGAAATGGGAATAAATGGATTGAAGGTACCGTTTGAACTAGACACAGGATGTAGTGTCACTCTGATGAACAGGTCCCAATTCTATAGCAAGTGGAAAACCGTTGAAGTGCCTAGACTGAGAGACACCCCCATTAAACTCAAAACGTACACAAGGGGAGAAGATCACTGTGATTGGAGTTGCTGATGTTCAAGTGGAATATCATGGACAAAAGAAAAATCTGCCTCTCTTAGTAGTGGAAGGTACTGGCCCCAGCTTACTAGGAAGAGGGTGGTTGGAGGAAATAAAATTGAACTGGGATGAAATCAAACATGTCACCACAGAGACATTGACACTACAGCAGGTGCTTTCAAAGCATGAGGGTGTTTTCAAAGAAGAGCTAGGGACATTAAAAGGGGTCCAAGCTACCATTCATGTTGCTGCTGATGCTACTCCCAGATTCTATAGGCCAAGATCAGTTCCATATGCCATGAAGCCTAAAGTGGATGTGGAAATTGACAGACTCTTAGCAGAGGATATAATTGTACCTGTCAAGTTTTCTGAGTGGGCAGCACCAGTTGTTCCCATACTAAAACCAGATGGTTCAATCAGATTATGCGGTGACTACAAGCTGACTGTAAATAGAGTTTCTTCTCTGGAGCAGTACCCCATACCCAAAGTGGAGGATTTGCTTTCAACGTTAACCGGAGGGCAACAGTTTACAAAACTGGACATGAGTCACGCATATCAGCAAGTGCTAATGGATAAAGCTTCACAGAAGTACTTGACCATAAACACCCACAGAGGGATGTTTACCTATAAACGCTTGCCTTTCGGGGTGTCTTCTGCACCAGCTATCTTCCAAAGAACTATGGAGGGAATTCTGCAGGGGATACCCAAGGTAGCAGTTTACCTCGACGACATTCTTGTCACGAAGGAGGAACATCTCAGAAACTTAGGTGAAGTTTTGAGGAGGATGGAGGACGCCGGTCTCCGGCTGAAGAGGAGCAAATGTACACTGTTAGCTGATGAAGTGCAGTACCTGGGTCACAAGGTGGATGCCAAGGGGTTACACACTGTCAAAGCTAAAGTGAGGGCTGTTGTGGAAGCTCCAGCTCCGACAAACGTTACAGAGCTGAAAGCCTATCTAGGCTTACTGAACTATTACAATCGCTTCCTCCCGAACCTCTCTACCCTCTTAGCTCCTCTACATCAACTGTTAAGGAAGGATGTGGCCTGGAAATGGTCAGAAAGTCAGGAAGAAGCTTTTGTAAAGTCAAAGGTGTTACTGCAATCAGCTGAAGTGCTAGTGCACTACTCATCAGACAGAGATCTTATCTTATCGTGTGATGCCTCAGCGTATGGTGTGGGAGCGGTGCTATCCCACCGGATGGAGAATGGTGCAGAGAAACCTATCGGGTTCATGTCAAGAACGTTGTCGCCAGCGGAGAAAAGGTACTCTCAGCTGGACAAGGAAGGACTGGCTGTCATATTCGGAATACAGAGATTCCACAAGTACTTGTACGGGAGAACATTCACTATTGTGACGGATCATAAGCCTCTGATCTCTCTGTTCCATGAACAAAAGCCAGTACCACAAATGGTCTCTCCAAGAGTTCAACGTTGGAATGTGTGGCTCAGGGCCTACGAGTACAGAATCATTTACAAATCAGGTAGATACCATGGGAATGCTGATGCTCTGAGTAGGCTGCCCGTTCCAGAAATCATCATTCAGGAAGAAGAAAATGACCAGGTTTTGATGATCGACGTGCTGGATGATGCACCGGTGAACACAGCACAAATCAGGCAATGGACTTCAAAGGATGTGACGTTATCACAAGTGCATGAATTTATCCTGAAAGGATGGCCTACAGTGACAGAGCCTCAGATCATGCCTTACTACACTCGCCGCTTGGCATTGAGTGTTCGAGATGGATGTGTTCTGTGGGGTTCAAGAGTAGTTATCCCACCACAAGGGCGGGGGTTGCTACTGAAGTTGTTGCATCAGTCGCATCCAGGTATGTCGAGGATGAAAGGCCTAGCGAGGTCATATGTCTGGTGGCCAAAGATGGACCACGATGTGGAAAATGAGGTTAGCCGGTGTGAGGATTGTCAGAGTAACAGGAAGTCACCCCCCCCACCGCTCCATTACATCCTTGGGAATGGCCAGAAAAACCATGGACACGATTACATGTGGACTACGCTGGACCTTTCCTAGGGAAAATGTTCCTTGTGCTGATTGATTCTCATTCAAAGTGGATGGATGTTTACCCCATGAACACGTCAACATCGTACGCTACGATTGAGAAGTTGAGACAAAGCTTCAGTGTTATGGGATTGCCTCAAATGTTGGTTAGTGACAATGCTACTTGTTTTACAAGCACTGAATTCACAAGTTTCATGAAACAAAATGGTATTCAGCATGTAACGTCGGCCCCTTTTCACCCATCTTCAAACGGATTAGCAGAACGTGCAGTTCAGACCTTGAAGGAGGGGATGAGGAAGATGCAAGGGCCCAGCATTGAAACAAATTCTTGTTTAGCTACAGGATTACTCCTCAAGCTACGACTGGGTTGTCACCTGCAGAAATGTTGATGTCAAGGAGGTTAAGGTCAACCTTGGATCTCATCAGACCAGACCTGAAAATGAAAATACAACAAAAGCAATGGAATCAAAAATGTAATCATGACACCAGAGCCAAACTCAGAAGTTTCTCACCTGGAGATGATGTCTATACAAGAAACTATGGGTTTGGTCCTAAATGGATTCCAGCTACCATTGAGGATTGCTCAGGACCAGTATCTTATACTGTGATTATCGGAAGTGGACAAAGACTAAGGAGACACGTGGATCAGATCCGAGCTCGAATTCCAGTTCCATCCGGAGATCTGGATAAATTCTTAAACGAGCAGGACAGGACATTGGAACGTTCCCCAGAGTTGCAGTTGGACAAACCACCTGAGACCAACAATGCTCAACTTCCTGAGACCACCAGTCCTGGACGACCTCCTCCTGTGAAGTCTCCACAAAAGGACTTTGGTCACCATCAAGGGGTGAAGATCTGGTGGCACCAGCTACACCACCTCTGAGACGCTCTATTAGAGAGAGACGTCCGCCAGACTTTTTCAGATCCTAAAAGAGATCATTTTTGTAAAAATGTAAATAAGAATATAGCATAGCTCAGAAAGGAATGAAATTGGGTTATTAGCTTTAAAGGGGGGGAATGTAGTAACCTGGTATATTTATGTTTACCAATAGATGGCAGTATTGACTCAAGACGGGGGTTTGCATCCCGCTATCCGTAGCTATTTTCTATGTCTGCCTATATTACCATGATTAAGAAAGCTTCAGGGGAAGTTTAAGCCAGGTGCCTAAAATGATGTAAATCTAAGTTACAATTAAATACTAAACCGTATGTAAGTCTCATGAGTCGTAATTCTAAGAAGCCTTTAAGGATACTACAGTAGTCTATGTTATGTGTTTTCTATGTTGGGTTAATGGGTTGCCTGGTATGGCTCTCAATTAGAGGCAGGTGTTTGGCGTTTCCTCTGATTGAGAGTCATATTAAGGTAGGTTGTTTCACATTGTTTGTTGTGGGTGGTTGTCTTCCGTGTCTGTGTATGTTGCGCCACACGGGACTGTTTCGGTATGTTTGTTCGTTCGGTTTTTGTGTAGTCTGTTTTCCCTGTTCGTGCGTTCTTCGTGTTACATGTAAGTTCTTACGTTCAGGTCAGTCTACGTTGTTTTGTTATTTTGTAATCGTTCCAAGTGTTTGTTTTCGTGTTTCGTCGTTTGCTTTAATAAATCATTATGTATTCACAACCCGCTGCACTTTGGTCCAATCCTTGCTACTCCTCTTCGGATGAGGAGAAGGAGGAAGCCCGTTACACCAGCAAACCGATGGCTGGGTTATGTCTAATTTCAGGATGATAACATCCCAAAAACATTTAAAGAATGTCTGTTGTCTGTTCTTTAAAGGTTTCCAGAATGTTTCATTAGATTGTGGGAACACTCCAGTTGTGCTGTTTGTATAAAAGATTAACCTGATGTTGCAAGAGCATTCCTAGAAAAATGTAGTCTCTTTTTTAGTGGTTCCCAGAATGTTTCATTGTGGTTGTGGGAACAGTCTGGTGACAACACTCTGGGGACATCACAAAAGAAATGTTCCCAAAACTCAAAAACTGTCCAGTTGTGCGGATGATTATACAATGCTTATTTTAGGGTGCAAAAAACATTCACCTGATGTTACAAGAATGTTCTTAGAACACATCTAGTCTGTTCTTAAGGTTCCCAGAATGTTTCATGAGGTTGTGGGACAGGTTCCTAAAACACTAAAAGTGTCCAGTTGTTCTGACATTCAGATAATGTTTGTATCAGGGTGCAAAAATAAATCCTTTGATGTTGCAAGAATGATGACAGAACAGCCAGTTCTTTAAAGGTTCCCAGAACATACATTTTAGGATGTGGGAACAGTGTGGATACATTACAAGAGATAGGTTCCCAAAATGCAAAAAATGCTCAGTTGTAATGACATTGGTCACATATACATGGTTAGCAGATGTTATTGTGAATCTAGTGAAATGCTTGTGCTTCTAGCTCCGACAGTACAGCAACATCTAACAAGAAATATCTAACAAATACCTAAAGGAATAAGGAACAGAATGGAATACGAATATATAAATATATGGATGAGCAATGACAGAGTGTCATAGGCTAAAATGCAATAGATAGTATATATGTAACGGTGGTCCTCCTTCTCTTCGGTCGAAAAGGAGGAGTATTGATCGAACCAAGGCGCAGTGGAGTTTGAACACATATTTATTAAACGAAAACACGAACTTAACTAAACTAACAAAACAACAAACGGTGTAGACAGACCTAGACGACGAACTTACATGAAACAAGAAGAACGCACGAATAGAGAAAACAGGCTACACAAAAACAACGATGAACAAAACAAACCGAAAACAGTCCCGTGTGGTGCAACGACATACACAAACACGGAAGACAATCACCCACAACGAACACTGTGACAACGCCTACCTAAATATGACTCTTAATTAGAGGAACGCCAAACACCTGCCTCTAATTAAGAGCCATACCAGGCAACCCAAAACCAACACAGAAACAGAAAACATAGAATGCCCACCCAACCTCACGTCCTGACCAACTAACACACATAACAACTAACATAAATAGGTCAGGAACGTGACATTACCCCCCCCATAAGGTGCGAACTCCGGGCGCACCAGCACAAAGTCTAGGGGAGGGTCTGGGTGGGCATCTAACCACGGTGGTGGCTCAGGCTCCGGGCGAGGTCCCCACCCCACCATAATCCATCCTAGCTTCCATCTCCCTCTAAGAATGTCCACCCTCCTTTTACCCCCACAAAATCTTCTTAGTAACATCACTGATAGGGACAGCACCGGGACAGAGAGATAGATCAAGACAGAGGGATAGATAAGAATATAGAGGTAGATCAAGATAGAGAGGGAGATAATGATGGAGGGGCAACTCCGGACTGAAAGGCAGCTCCGGACAGAGAGACAGCTCTGGACTGATGGGCAGTTCTGGGTATCTAGCCGTTTCAGGCTGAAGGGCAGCTCATGGCTGACTGACGAATCTGGACGCTCATGGCAGGCTGACGGCTCTCGACGCTCATGGCTGGCTGACGGCTCTCGACGCTCATGGCTGGCTGACGGCTCTCGACGCTCATGGCTGGCTGACGGCTCTCGACGCTCATGGCTGGCTGACGGCTCGCGACGCTCATGGCTGGCTGACGGCTCGCGACGCTCATGGCAGGCTGACGGCTCGCGACGCTCATGGCAGGCTGACGGCTCTCGACGCTCATGGCTCGCTGGCGGCTCTGGCTGCTCATGGCTCGCTGGCGGCTCTGGCTGCTCATGGCTCGCTGGCGGCTCTGGCAGATCCTGTCTGGTTGGCGGCTCTGGCAGATCCTGTCTGGTTGGCGGCTCTGGCAGATCCTGTCTGGTTGGCGGCTCTGGCAGATCCTGTCTGACGGGCGGCTCTAGCGGCTCCTGTCTGACGGGCGGCTCTAGCGGCTCCTGTCTGGCGGGCGGCTCTAGCGGCTCCTGTCTGGCGGGCGGCTCTAGCGGCTCCTGTCTGGCGGGCGGCTCTAGCGGCTCCTGTCTGGCGGGCGGCTCTAGCGGCTCCTGTCTGGCGGACGGCTCTGTAGGCTCATGGCAGACGGGCGGCTTTGCAGGCTCATGGCAGACGGGCGGCTTTGCAGGCTCATGGCAGACGGGCGGCTTTGCAGGCTCAATGCAGACGGATGGCTCAGACGGCGCTGGGGAGACGGATGGCTCAGATGGCGCTGGGGAGACGGATGGCTCAGATGGCGCTGGGGAGACGGATGGCTCAGATGGCGCTGGTGAGACGGATGGCTCTGGCCGGATAAGGCGCACTGTAGACCTGGTGCGTGGTGCCGGAACTGGAGGCACCGGGCTAAGGATACGCACCTTCATACTAGTGCGAGGAGCAGGGACAGGGCACACTGTACTCTCAAAGCCCACTCTATACCTGATGCGTGGTACCGGCACTGGTGACACCGGGCTGAGGACAAGCACATCAGGATTAGTAGGGGGAGAAGATACAGTGTGTACAGGGCTCTGGAGACGCACAGGAGGCTTAGTGCGTGGTGCCGGAACTGGAGGCACCGAACTGGATACACGCACTACAGGGAGAGTGCGTGGAGGAGGAACAGGGCTCAGGAGACGCACTGGTAGCCTAGTGCGTAGTGTAGGCACTGTAGGTACTAGGCTGGGGCGGGGAGGTGGCGCCGGAAATACCGGACCGTGGAGGCGTACTGGCACTCTTGAGCATTGAGCCTGCCCAACCTTACCTGGTTGAATGCTCCCGGTCGCCCGACCAGTGCGGGGAGGTGGAATAACCCGCACCGGCCTATGTAGGCGAACCGGGGAAACCATGCGTAAGGCAGGTGCCATGTATGCCGGCCCGAGGAGACGCACTGGAGACCAGACGCGTTGAGCCGGCCTCATGACACCTGGCTCAATACCCAATCTAGCCCTACCAGTGCGGGGAGGTGGAATAACCCGCACTGGGCTATGCACTCGTACAGGAGACACCGTGCGCTCTACTGCGTAACACGGCGCCTGCCCATACTCCCGCTCTCCACGGTAAGCCTGGGAAGTGGGCGCAGGTCTCCTACCTGCCCTTGGCCCACTACCTCTTAGCCACCCCCCAAGAAATTTTTGGGTGTACTCACGGGCTTTTTGGGCTTCCGTGCCAGACGAGTTCCCTCATAACTCCGGTTCCTCTCTCCGGTAGCCTCTGCTCTCCTCAGTGCCTCCAGCTGTTCCCATGGGAGGCGATCCCTACCAGCCAGGATCTCCTCCCATGTGTAGCAACCTTTTCCATCCAATATATCGTCCCAAGTCCATTCCTCCTTCTTTTCCTGTCCCTTACTCCGTTTACTCCGCTGCTTGGCTCTGGAGTGGTGGGTGATTCTGGCATCCTCCTTCTCTTCGGTCGAAAAGGAGGAGTATTGATCGAACCAAGGCGCAGTGGAGTTTGAACACATATTTATTAAACGAAAACACGAACTTAACTAAACTAACAAAACAACAAACGGTGTAGACAGACCTAGACGACGAACTTACATGAAACAAGAAGAACGCACGAATAGAGAAAACAGGCTACACAAAAACAACGATGAAAAAAACAAACCGAAAACAGTCCTGTGTGGTGCAACAACATAAACAAACACTGAAGACAATCACCCACAACGAACACTGTGACAACGCCTACCTAAATATGACTCTTAATTAGAGGAACGCCAAACACCTGCCTCTAATTAAGAGCCATACCAGGCAACCCAAAACCAACACAGAAACAGAAAACATAGAATGCCCACCCAACCTCACGTCCTGACCAACTAACACACATAACAACTAACATAAATAGGTCAGGAACGTGACAATATAATACAATATATATATATGAGATGAGTAATGCAAGATATGTAAACATTATTAAAGTGGCACTATTAAAATGACTAGTGTTCCATTTATTAACGTGGCCAATGATATCAAGTCTATCTTCAGAGTTCGTTCTGTTAGGTGGCCTAAACTGGGATAAGCTTAACACTCCGGCAGTCCTACGGTCAAACGACCACCCCTCATCACTGTCAAACACTCCCTAAAACACTTCTGCGAGCAGGCCTTTCTAATCAACCTGACCTCATCCTGTCAGTTGAGGATGCCTGGTCGTTCTTTAAAAGTGATTTCCTCACCATTTTAAATAAGCATGCCCCTTTCAAAAAATGTAGAACTAAGAACAGATATAGCCCTTGGTTCACTCCAGACCTGACTGCCTTTGACCAGCATAAAAACACCCTGTGGCGGACTGCAGTAGCATCGAATAGTCCCTGCAATATGAAACTGTTCAGGGAACTCAGGAAACAATACACACAGTCAGTTAGGAAAGCAAAGGCCAGCTTTTTCAAACAGAAATTTGCATCCTGTAGCTAACTCCAAAAGGTTTTGGGACGCTATAAAGTCCATGGAGAACAAGAGCACCTCCTCCCAGCTGCCCACTGCACTGAGGCTAGGTAACACGTTAACCACCGATACATTTCAATAAGCATTTCTCTACGGCTGGCCATGCTTTCCTCCTCTCTACCCCTACCCTGGCCAACAGCTCCCTACCCCCCGCAGCTACTTGCCTGAGCCTCCCCAGCTTCTCCTTCACCCAAATCCAGATAGCAGATGTTCTGAAAGAGCTGCAAAACCTGGACCCGTACAAATCAGCTGGGCTAGACAATCTGGACCCTCTCTTTCTAAAATGATCCGCCGCCATTGTTGCAACCCCTATTACCAGTCTGTTCAACCTCTCTTTCGTATCGTCCGAGATCCCTAAAGATTGGAAATCTGACGTGGTCATCCCCCTCTTCAAAGGGGGTGACAATCTAGACCCAAACTGTTATAGACCTATATCCATCATGCCCTGCCTTTCTAAAGTCTTCGAAAGCCAAGTTAATAAACAGATCACCGGTCACGTTCCTGACCTGTTTTCCATTGTTTTTGTATGTGTTTAGTTGGTCAGGGCGTGAGTTGGGGTGGGCATTCTATGTTATGTGTTTCTATGTTTGGTTAAATGTGTTGCCTGATATGGTTCTCAATTAGAGGCAGGTGTTTGACGTTTCCTCTGATTGAGAACCATATTAAGGTAGGCTGTTCTCATGGTTTGTTTGTGGGTGATTGTCTTCCGTGTCTGTGTATGTCGCACCACACGAGACTGTTTCGTTGTCGTTCGTGTATGTAGTCTGTTCCTGTTCGTGCGTTCTTCGTGTTATTATGTAAGTTCCATGTTCAGGTCTGTCTACGTCGTTTTGTTGTTTTGTAGTTATTCAAGTGTATTTCGTGTCAGTGTTCGTCTTGTTTAATAAATTCATTTATGTCTTCATACAACGCTGCGTTTTGGTCCGACCCTTACTCCTTCTCCTCATCCGAGGAGGAGGAAGTAGACAACCGTTACATCACTGACCATTTCCAATCCCACCGTACCCACCACCGCACTTCTCTGCAGTGCAATCCGGTTTCCGAGCTTGTCACTGGTGCACCTCAGCCACGCTCAAGGTCCTAAACGATATCATAACCGCCATCGACAAAAGACAGTACTGTACAGCCTTCTTCATCGACCTGGCCAAGGCTTTCGACTCTGTCAATCACTGTATTCTTATCGGCAGACTCAATAGCCTTGGTTTCTCAAAATGACTGCCTCGCCTGGTTCACCAACTACTTCCCAGACAGAGTTCAGTATGTCAAATTGGAGTGCCTGTTGTCCGGACCTCTGGCAGTCTCTATTGGGGTATCACAGGGTTCAATTCTCAGGCCGATTCTTTTCTCTGTATATATCAACGATGACGCTCTTGCTGCGGGTGATTCCCTCATCCACCTCTACGCCGAAGACACCATTCTGTATACATCTGGCCCTTCTTTGGACACTGTGTTAACTAACCTCCAAACGAGCTTCAATGCCATACAACACTCCTTCCGTGGCCTCCAACTGCTCTTAAACGCTAGCAAAACCAAATACATGCTTTTCAACCGTTCGCTGCCCGCACCCGGCCGCCCGACTAGCATCAATACTCTGGACGGTTCTGACCTAGAATATGTGGACAACTACAAATACCTAGGTGTCTGGCTAGACTGTAAACTCTTCTTCCAGACTCATATTAAACATCTCCAGTCCATAATCAAATCTAAAATCGGCATTCTATTTCGCAACCAAGCCTCCTTCACTCACACCGCCAAATTTACCCTAGTAAAAGTGACTATCCTATCCTCGACTTCGGCGATGTCATCTACAAAATAGCTTCCAATACTCTACTCAGCAAACTGGATGCAGTCTATCACAGTGCCATCCGTTTTGTGCGACCTGTATGCTCTCGTCGGCTGGCCCTCGCTACATATTCATCACCAGACCCACTGGCTCCAGGTCATCTGTAAGTCTATGCTAGGTAAAGCTCCGCCTTATCTCAGCTCACTGGTCACGATAACAACACTCACCCGTAGCATGCGCTCCAGCAGGTATATCTCACTGGTCATCCCCAAAGCCAACACCTCCTTTGGCCGCCTTTCCTTCCGGTTCTCTGCTGCCAGTGACTGGAATGAATTGCAAAAATCGCTGAAGCTGGAGACTTATATTTCCCTTACTAACTTTAAACATTAGCTATCTGAGCAGCTAACCGATCACTGCAGCTGTACATAGCCCATCTGTAAATAGCCCACCCAAACTACCTACTTCCTCCCCATATTGTGCTCTTTTGCACATCAGTATTTTTACTTGTACATCATCATCTGCTCATCTATCACTCCAGTGTTAATTTGCTAAATTGTAATTACTTCGCTACTATGGACTATTTATTGCCTTACCTCCTCACGCCATTTGCACACACTGTATATAGACTTTCTTTTTTTCCTATTGTGTTATTGACTGTACGCTTGTTTATTCCATGTGTAACTCTGTGTTGTTGTTTGTGTCGCACTGCTTTGCTTTATCTTGGCCAGGTCGCAGTTGTAAATGAGAACTTGTTCTCAACTAGCTTCCCTGGTTAAATAAAGGTTAAATTTAAAAAAAGGTAGGCAGCCACCTCTCTGTGCTAGTGATGGCTATTTAACAATCTGATGGCCTTGAGATAGAAGCTGTTTTTCAGTCTCTCGGTCCCAGCTTTGATGCACCTGTACTGACTTCACCTTCTGCATGATAGTGGGGTGAACAGGCAGTGGCTAGGGTGGTTGTTGTCCTTGATTATCTTTTTGGCCTTCCTGTGACATCGGGTGCTCTAGGTGTCCTGGAGGGCAGGTAGTTTGCCCCCGGTGATGTGTTGTGCAGACCGCACCACCGTCTGGAGAGCCCTGTGGTTGTGGGCGGTGCAGTTGCTGTAGCATATGGTGATACAGCCCGACAGGATACTCTCAATTGTGCATCTGTAAAAGTTTGAGGTTTTTAGGTGACAAGCCAAATTTATTCAGCCTCCTGAGGTTGAAGAGGTGCTGTTGCGCCTTCTTTACCACACTGTCTGTGTGAGTAGACCACTTCAGTTTGTCAGTGATGTGTACACCGAGAAACTTAAAACTTTCCACCTTCTCCACTGCTGTCCCGTCGATGTGGATAGGGGGGTGCTCCCTCTGCTGTTTCCTGAAGTCCACGATCATCTTTTTTGTTTTGTTGACGTTGCGTGAGAGGTTATTTTCCTGACACCACACTCCGAGGACCCTCTCCTCATCCCTGTAGGCCGCCTCGTCGTTGTTGGTAATCAAGCCTACCACTGTTGTGTCGTCTGCAAACTTGATGATTGAGTTGGAGGCGTTCATGGCCACGCAGTCATGGGTGAACATGGAGTAAAGGAGGGGGCTGAGTACACACCCTTGTGGGACCCCAGTGTTGAGGATCAGCAAAGTGGAGATGTTGTTACCTACCCTCACCACCTGGGGGCTGCCTGTCAGGAAGTCCAGGACCCAATTGCACAGGGCGGAGTCGAGACCCAATGATGAGCTTGGAGGGTACTATGATGTTGAATGCTGAGCTATAGTCAATGAACAGAATTCTTACATAGGTATTCCTCTTGTCCAGATGGGGTAGAGCAGTGTGGAGTATGATGGTGATTGCATCGTCTGTGGACCTATTGGGGCGGTAAGAAAATTTAAGTGGGTCTAGGTTCTAGGGTGACAGGTAAGGTGGATGTGATATGATCCTTGACTAGTCTCAAAGCACTTAATGATGACAGAAGTGAGTGGTACGGGGCGATAGTCATTTAGTTCAGTTACCTTTGCATTCTTGGGTACAGGAACAATGGCCATCTTGAAGCATGTGGGAACAGTAGAATGGGATAGGGAGAGATTGAATATGTCCGTAAACACACCAGCCAACTCGTCTGCCCATACTCTGAGGACGCGGCTAGGGATGCCGTCTGGGCCGGTAACCTTGCGAGGGTTAACACGTTTAAATGTCTTACTCACGTCGGCCATGGAGAAGGAGAGCCCACAGTCCTTGATAGCGGGCCACGTTGGTGGCACTGTATTATCCTCAAAGCGGGCAAAGAAGGTGTTTAGTTTGTCTGGAAGCAAGACGTCAGTGTCCGTGACGTGGCTGGTTTTTCTTTTGTAGTCCATGATTGTCTGTAGACCCTGCCACATACGTCTCGTGTCTGAGCTGTTGAATTGCGACTCCACTTTGTCTCTATACCGACATTTTGCTTGTTTGATTGCCTTGCGGAGGGAATGACTACACTGATTAAATTCGGCCATATTCCCAGTCACCTTTCCACGGTTAAATGCTTGGGATTCACGCTTTCAGTTTTGTGCGAATGCCGCCATCTTTCCACGGTTTATGGTTAGGGTAGGTTTTAATAGTCACAGTGGGTACAACATCTCCTATACACTTCCTTATAAACTCATTCACCAAATCAGCGTATACATCGATATCATTCTCTGAGGCTACACGGAACATAACCCAGTTCGTGTGATCAAAACAATCTTAAAACCTGGATGTTCATGCAATATACTTCGTCTTGGAGGTCCTCATAACATTTTAAGAGCATTTAGAAAAAGTTTTATTTAAGTTTGACCTAATATTAATACAACATTCTCAGCATGCAAATGTGTAGCTCCTTAAAGCATAAGAAAGCAGATTGGAATACATCCTCGTTGTGTTTCTCCCCAGATGTAATGGTAATTCATATTTAAGGACGGTATTGTAGGCCCACTGCAATTTGATCAGAACTTCAAGCTGCAATATGTAACTTTTTGGGCGACCCAACCAAATTCACATAGAAATGGGAGTTATAGATCTGTCATTCTCATTGAAAGCAAGTCTAAGAAGCAGTAGATCTGTTCTATGTGCGTTATTTCAATGCTTCCCGTTCATAAGTAAAAATTTTGCGTCTTTTACTTTAGGTTTTGTACACCAGTTTCAAACAGCTGAAAATACTATATTTTTGGTTATTGAAAAGATATTTCACAGCAGTTTAAATGGTACAATGATTCTCTACATTGCTTGTTTTGTCACAAACTTACATTATGCAAACTACTCCAATTTTAACATCTAGGAAACAGCAGAACAAATTCTGCATATTGCACCTTTAATAATACAAAGTTATTAGTCATTAAAATGTTCCCATACTCTTCATACTCTTCATATACTGTGTACTACTGTGTTTTATCATTTAGCTCTTTGCTATTGCGCTTTAAAAAAATGTTTTTACAATCACAGTAAAGTGCTTAGTTGTTACCCAGAAATGATTTGATATTGAGATAAAACCATCTGCATTGGACCTTTAAATCAGTCTTATTGTGTGTCACCATGTTTCAGAATGGGTATTGCATGCATTTGTATGTGTTTTGATTGAAACTGAAAAAAGGTATAATTGTTTTTGTATTTATACCACAGTTTTACCCTGGTGGCAAAGAGGATAAAATCCATGGCTCGGGAACCAGACATTGCAGGTTCAAACCCCACATGTGCAGATTGTCAAAATGAAGTGTAGAAACTATGGTTTTGTCTGCAAGATTAAATGCTGCTCAAATGTCCTATGAATGAAATGAAAATTCCATGTGTCTCTATATCACCTTAAAATGTGAATTGCCATTAGATCTGGAGAGAAACAATGGGGATGTATTCCAATCTGCTTTAAGTACTGCAGTTATACATTTGCATACTGTTGTGGTAATATTACGTAAAATTTTTTTTAAATGTTCTGATGACCTCCAAGACAAAGTAAAACGTATATTACGTGAGCATCAATGGAATATTATGTTAAACGTAAAACAAACACACTATGAACATTGTACAAAACTGACATATTTTGAAATCGTGGAACATTGTGCAACATTGTGGGAATGTTCTGTCCAACCTATGTGAATACCACAATAACCTATGTGAATACCACAATAATATTCTTGCAATATCCCAGACAACTCCCATAACTTTTAGAAATGTTCAGGCAACCTTCAAAGAACTTAGACCCAGCATTCTGTCAACATTCTTTGAACATTATAGTAATTGACTGCGCAACCTAACTTAAACATTGTATGAATGTCATCTCAACTGAGCATATTTTCTGTTTTGGGAACCTCTCTCTTGTAATGTACCCAAACTGTTCCCACAACCTAATTAAATGTTCTGGGAACCTTTACAGAACTTAGATCCAGCATTCTGTCAACATTCTTGCAACATCAAAGGAATGTTTTGTGCACCCTGATACAAACATTTCCTGAATGTTAGCACAACAGGACAGTTTTTGTGTTAGGGTTTTGGGAACATATCTTTTGTGATGTCCCCACAATGTTGTCACCAGACTGTGCCCACAACACAATGAAACACTCTGGGAACCATTAAATAACAGGCTAAATGTGTTGTAGGAACATTCTTCTAGAAACACATCAGGCAAATGTTTTATACAAACATTCTATAATCATCAGCCAGACTGGACAGTTTGTGTGTCATGAGGACATTTGCCTCAACCTTACGAATGTTCTGGGATATTTCGCAGAAGCAATTTTGGTTTGCTGGGTGACATGTGAAAGCTGTTGGGCATAGATCCCTCCATCCATCCCATGAAGTTGCTCTGACAGTCAGGTATCTGCCTGCAGCACCCGGGAGCACACAAACGTACATACACTGACAGTCAGGCATCCGGTAGGGCCCCCAGGAGCTAAGTGTCCTGTGAACCAAGGAGGAATGCAGAGACCCTGGATTAGCAACCCTGAATGGTCTGACTCGGCTGAAGATGTTCCTGGGGTGTGTGTGTGTGTGTGTGCATGTAGTCTGATTTTTTTCCCCTATACAGAGCCTGATGAGGCCTGATGATGCTAGTTGTGGAGCATAGGGATAGATATGGCAGTGTGGGTTATACACTCCTAGAATTTTTTATTTTTTATCTAGAACTTAAAGGGGTTCTTTGGCTTTTCCCATAAGATAACTCTTTGAAGAACCCCTTTTGGTTCCAGGTAGAACCCTTTTGTGTTCCAGCCAGGTAGAACTATGTTGGGTTTCATGTAGAACCCTCTGTAGAAAGAGTTTCACATGGAACCCAAAAGAGTTCTACCAGGAACCAAAAAGGGTTCTACCTGGAAACACAAAGGGTTCTCCAATGGGAACAGCCACAGAAATCTTTTTTCTTTACACCAATGTGTCAGAGGAAACACTGTTCAACTTCCGACATGGTCAGCCTGCAGGTGCCCAGCCCACCTCAAGGAGTCGCTAAACCAAGTAAAGCACCCCCAGCTAAACCCTTCCCTAACAACACTGAACCAATTGTGCACTGCCCTATGGGACTCCTGATGACGGCCGGTTGTGATACAGCCCAGGATCGAACCCAGGTCTGTAGTGATGCCTCTAGCGCTGTGGTACTGTGCCTTAGACCGCTGCACCACTTGGGAGGCCCTAGAAACCTTTTTTCTAAGAGACATTTTTACAGAGGACCAACTGTGGGATGGGTGTATAATGCTTCAGAGACTTGTGTGAAAGTCAGAATGAATGCAATTAGGAAGAGGTGTATTGTATCATCACTACTTCACTTCTCAAAGAAATATCTCCCTGCTTTCAAACTTACAGTGCCACATAAAGTGTAGACAAATAACTATCATGTTCACTCACACTGAATGAACTGATAACACCTCTTTCACACTCTCTCTGTGAGATTTCCAGAATTGTCTGAATGGATTAAGTTCATTAGACCCATACCCATACCGTTCCTGTAACAGCCAATATGAGAGAGGGGAGAGAAGGGACAGACGGAGCGGAAGACCAGGGCTTGATCAGGTATCAACCCCAATCGCTAGGGTATTTCCCAAATGGCACCCTATTCCCTATGTAGTACACTACCTTTTGCACTGTATAGGGGATAAGGTGTCATTTGGGACACAGCCTGTCTGATGAATAATTTTGTTCCTCCTGATCCTCACATCACAATGAATCTAGATCAGCTTAGACATAGCAATAGGAGGGCTGGGGAGAGAGAGGACATTTGAGATTCTGGCATTAGGAACGTAAAGTTTTTTCACTTTATCTTTGTGTTTCTCTCTCTCTCTAGCTCTCTCTATCAATTCAATTCAATTATCTATCTCTACCTCTCTCTCTCACACTCTCTCACTAGCTCAATCGCTCTAGCTATCTCTCTCTCTCTAGCTCTCTATCAATTTAATTCAATTATCTATCTCTAGCTCTCTCTCTCCTACTCTCTCGCTTGCTCCATCTCTCTAGCTCTCTCTTTCTAGCTCCCTCTCCCACTCTCTCTAGTGCTCTCTTTCTAGCGCTCTCTCTCCCTCTCTCTCCCTCTCTCTCGCTCTCTAGCTCTCTGTCTCTCAACTTGAATTTAAATTTAAGGGGGCTTTATTGGCATGGGAAACATATGTTTACATTGCCAAAGCAAGTGAAATAGATAATAAACAAAAGTGAAATTACACTCACAAAAGTTCCAAAAGAATAAACACATTTAAAATGTCATATTATGTCTATATACAGTGTTGTAATGATGTGCAAATAGTTCAAGTACAAAAAGGAAAAAAGGTTGTATTTACAATGGTGTTTGTTCTTCACTGGTTGCCATTTTCTTCTGACAACATGTCACAAATCTTGCTAATGTGGTTGAGCACTGTGGTATTGAGCACTGTGGTATTTCAACAAACAGATATGGGAGTTATCAAAATGTGATTATTTTTTCAAATTCTTTGTGGGTCTGTGTAATCTGAGGAAAGTATATCTCAAATTTTGTCATACATTTGGCAGGAGGTTAGGAAGTGCAGCTCAGTTTCCACCTCATTTTGTGGGCAGTGTGCACACAGCCTGTCTTCTCTTGAGAGCCAGGTCTGCCTTTGACTCCCTTTCTCAATAGCAAGGCTATGCTCACTGAGTGTGTACATTGTCAAAGATTTCCTTAATTTTGGGTCAGTCACAGTGGTCAGGTATTCTGCCACTGTGTACTCTGTGTTTATGGACAAATAGCATTCTAGTTTGCGCTGATTTTTTGTAAATACTTTCCAATGTGTCAAGTAATTATCTTTCTGTTTTCTCATGATTTGGTTGGGTCTAACTGTGTTGCTGTCCTGGGGCTCTGTGGGGTCTGTTTGTGTTTGTGAACAGAGCCCCAGGACCAGCTTGCTTAGGGTACTCTTCTCCAGGTTAATCTCGCTGTAGGTGATGGCTTTGTTATGGAAGGTTTGGGAATCTATTCCTTTTGGGTGGTTGTAGAATTTAACGTCTCTTTTCAGGATTTTGAAAATTAGCTGGTATTGGCCTAATTCTGCTCTGCATGCGTTCTTTGTTGTTTCACGTTGTACACTAAGGATATTTTTGCAGAATTCTGCATGCAGAGTCTCAATTTGGTGTTTGTCCCATTTTGTGAATTCTTGGTTGGTGAGTGGATCCCAGACCTCACAACCATAAAGGGCAATGGGTTCTATGACTGATTCAAGTATTTTTAGCCAGATCCTAACTGGTATTGTCAAATTTTATGTTCCTTTTGTTGGCATAGAAGGCCCAAGTTGCCTTGTCTCTCAGATCGTTCACAGCTTTGTGGAAGTTACCTGTGTCGCTAATATTTAGTCCGATGTATGTATAGTTTTTTGTGTGCTCTAGGGTGTCTAAATGGAACAGTGTCTAAATGGAACAGTGTCTAAATGGAATTTGTATTCGTGGTCCTGGCAACCAGACCTATTTTGGAACACCATTATTTTTTTCTTACTGAGATTTACTGTCAGGGCCCAGGTCTGACAGAATCTGTGCAGAAGATCTAGGTGCTGCTTTAGATCCTCCTTGGTTGGTGACAGAAGCACCAGATCATCAGCAAACAGTAGACATTGGACTTCAGATTCTAGTAGAGGGAGGCCGGGTGCTCCAGACTGTTCTAGTGCCCTCGCCAATTCGTCGATATACAGTTGCAATTGAAAGTTTACATAGACCTTAGCCAAATACATTTAAACTCAGTTTTTCACAATTCCTGACATTTAATCCTAGTAAAAATTCCCTATCATAGGTCAGTTAGGATCACCACTTTATTTTAAGAATGTGAATGTCAGAATAATAGTAGAGAGAATGAATTATTTCATATTTTATTTATTTCATCACATTCCCAGTGGGTCAGAAGTTTACATACACTCAATTAGTATTTGGTAGCATTGCTTTTAAATTGTTTAACTTGGGTCAAATGTTTCGGGTAGCCTTCCACAAGCTTCCCACAATAAGTTGGGAAAATGTTGGCTGAATCCTCCTGACAGAGCTGGGGTAACTGAGTCAGGTTTGTAGGCCTCCTTGCTCACACACACTTTTTCAGTTCTGCCCACAAATGTTCTAAAGGATTGAGGTCAGGGCTTTGTGATGGCCACTCCAATACCTTGACTTTGTTGTCCTTAAGCCATTTTGCCACAACTTTGGAAGTATGCTTGGGGTCATTGTCCATTTGGAAGACCAATTTGCAACCAAGCTTTAACTTCCTGACTGATGTCTTGAGATGTTGCTTCAATATACACTGCTCAAAAAAATAAAGGGAACACTAAAATAACACATCCTAGATCTGAATGAATGAAATATTCTTATTAAATTGTTTTTTTCTTTACATAGTTGAATGTGCTGACTACAAAATCACACAAAAATTATCAATGGAAATCAAATTTATCAACCCATGGAGGTCTGGATTTGGAGTCAGACTTAAAATGAAAGTGGAAAACCACACTACAGGCTGATCCAACTTTGATGTAATGTCCTTAAAACAAGTCAAAATGAGGCTCAGTAGTGTGTGTGGCCTACACGTGCCTGTATGACCTCCCTACAAAGCCTGGGCATGCTCCTGATGAGGTGGCGGATGGTCTCCTGAGGGATCTCCTCCCAGACCTGGACTAAAGCATCCGCCAACTCCTGGGCAGTCTGTGGTGCAACGTGGTGTTGGTGGATGGAGCGAGACATGTTGTCCCAGATGTGCTCAATTGGATTCAACGGGGAACGGGCGGGCCAGTCCATAGCATCAATGCCTTCCTCTTGCAGGAACTGCTGACACACTCCAGCCACATGAGGTCTAGCATTGTCTTGCATTAGAAAGAACCCAGGGCCAACCGCACCAGCATATGGTCTCACAAGGGGTCTGAGGATCTCATCTCGGTACCTAATGGCAGTCAGGCTACCTCTGGCGAGCACATGGAGGGCTGTGCGGCCCCCAAAAGAAATGCCACCCCACACCATGACTGACCCACCGCCAAACCGGTCATGCTGGAGGATGTTACAGGCAGCAGAACGTTCTCCACGGCGTCTCCAGACTCTGTCACGTCTGTCACATGTGCGTGTGAACCTGCATTCATCTGTGAAGAGCACAGGGCGCCAGTGGCGAATTTGCCAATCTTGGTGGTCTCTGGCAAATGCCAAACGTCCTGCAAGTACGATCTTTGTCCCATGTGCAGTTGTAGTCTGGCTTTTTTATGGTGGTTTTGGAGCAGTGGCTTCCTCCTTGCTGAGCGGCCTTTCAGGTTATGTCGATATAGGACTCGTTTTACTGTGGATATAGATACTTTTGTACCCATTTCCTCCAGCATCTTCACAAGGTCCTTTGCTGTCGTTCTGGGATTGATTTGCACTTTTCGAACCAAAGTACGTTCCTCTCCAGGAGACAGAACGGGTCTCCTTCCTGAGAGGTATGACGGCTGCGTGGTCCCATGGTGTTTATACTTGCATAATATTGTTTGTACAGATGAACGCGGTACCTTCAGGCATTTGGAAATTGCTCCCAAGGATGAACAAGACTTGTGAAGGTCTACACATTTTTTTGTGAGGACTTGGCTGATTTATTTTCATTTTCCTATGATGTCAAGCAAAGAGGCACTGAGTTTGAAGGTAGGCCTTGAAATCCATCCACCGGTACACCTCCAATTGACTCAAATGGTGTCAATTAGTCTATCAGAAGCTTCTAAAGCCATGACATCCTTTTCTGGAATTTTCCAAGCTGTTTAAAGGCACAGTCAACTTAGTGTATGTAAACTTCTGACCCACTGGAATTGTGATACAGGGAATTAGAAGTGAAATAATCTGTCTATAAACAACTGTTTGAAAAATTACATGTGTCATGCACAAAGTACATGTCCTAACCGACTTGGCAAAACTACAGTTTGTTAACAAGAAATTTGTGAAGTGGTTGAAAAACAAGTTTTAATGACTCGAACCTAAGTGTATGTAAACTTCCGACTTCAACTGTTTATTTTTAAATAACATTCTTAGACTGTTCTCTGAACGTTACTAAAGTTTTTTTGTTTTTTTAATGTAATATCTTATTCACGTTCTGAGAGCGGAATGTATGTTTTTAGATAACATTTTTAGAATATTCTCTGAAATTTACAAAAGTTTTCTTGTGATTTTTACGTTTATTTTCTTAACATTTTCAGACCAATTTGAGAACATGATTTAAATAGAACCATGAGGAAACCTTGAGGAAACGTTATGCTGAAGTACTGAAATTCCCATAGAAGAACGTTGTTTCTTAACATTCCCAATGAGCCATTTAAGAACATTCCCAATGTCAAACCAGCTGGAGAAAGTTCCTAAAACATTACATTTAATTAACATTTTGGTGAACGCTTGACCTTTTAGAAAACGTTCTGTTAAAGTGATGAAATACCAAGATTTTTTATTTTTTTGTCAAGTTCCTTAAATATGCTGACAATGTTCCAAAGCCAAGGAACCATCCTGCACCATTCTCAGAAAGTTGTGGTAAGGTTGTATGCAAAATAATCATAGGACAAACACACTCTCACCAAGCTCTAAGAAACATATGGGTCTCAGAACGTTATGTGCTGGCTGGGACAGGTCTTTAGTGCTGCATTCCTCAGTATAGGATTTATTAAAACGCCAGTGACAACATGTCGTGCTCGGCCTTTAAGACCCACAGAACTGGCGCTGCGCTGAGGCCGCGCAGGTATTAATAGTTGGCATGGGAGAACGTAAATGATTGCTCTTTTACCGAAAATGTAATTTAATCCCCCCACAATTGTCAAGCTTGTCCTCTCAAGTAGCTCTGGGTAGTGGAACGGCTATAAATCAATTCATTTGTTCTTTCTACCCCCACAAAACATTCCACCTATTGAATGTGTAGGCCCTAGCCCTTCAATCTCAACGGTCCAAAAATCTGTCCATACTATCAACTTTCTTACAACTGTTCTCATTATCAAAGGCTGGTGTCCTCAATGTGTGTCTGTGAACTCGACTATGTTGTTTTCACGTGTTAAACATAGACGTTGTTTCTCCCCGGGGGCCGAGAGGCATTGGTTAGCTGTCAGATCCTGTTGTCCCGTCTGTCACAACACGTCAGAGAGTTGGAGAGAGAGACAGAGAGAGAGATGGAGAGAGACAGAGAGAGAGAGAAAGAGAGCGATCCATGGCCTATTTTGATCAGAGATGACCTGAGGGCTATGCCAGGATGAAAACAAGGTGTGAGGGGCAAACAGACAGACAGACAGACAGACAGACAGACAGACAGACAGACAGACATTGTGTGAATATGAGACTGAAGTATGCTTAGGGTTCAAGGCACAATTCACACCTCAGGACTGTGGTGATTACATCGACAAGCTGACCTGAAACACAGAGCATCGGGCATCAACTGATCTACAGTAACTCCCTCATGCACAGATTCATACAGATCCTAACCCCATGTCCAAAATTACAGTTTGTTTAGAGATTGATCTATTTCCTGTTTAGTTATCACTTGCTGAATAACTTCCTTTTTTTTGTCAGACATATTTACCTTAGCGATTTGTCTATATAACACATTCAGTGAGTGAAGAGCGGTAATGCCTGTATATATTATTATTATATATTAATGAAAACATCAGCCGTATCTAGCTGTATAATAAGAACCAGCCAGGCTAAACCAGACAATGCCAGATCTGGTCAGATCTAGTCTAGTCTAGTCTGGTCTGGTCTAGTATAGTGTGGTCTAGTCTAGTGTGGTCTGGTCTGATCTAGTCTAGTCTGGTCTGGTCTGGTCTAGTCTAATGTGGTCTAGTCTAGAATACTCTGGTCTAGTCAAGTCTGGTCTAGTCTGGTCTAGTCTGGTCTGGTCTAGTCTGGTCTGGTCTAGTCTAGTCTAGTGTGGTCTAGTCTAGTGTGGTCTAGTCTAGTCTGGTCTGGTCTAGTCTAGTCATGTCTGGTCTAGTCTAATGTGGTCTAGTCTGGTCTGGTCTAGTCTGGTCTAGTGTGGTCTAGTCTGGTCTGATCTAGTCTGGTCTGGTCTAATGTGGTCTAGTCTAGTCAAGTCTGGTCTGGTCTAGTCAAGTCTGGTCTAGTGTGGTCTAGTCTAGTGTGGTCTAGTCTAGTCTGGTCTAGTCTAGTCTGGTCTAGTCTGGTCTGATCTAGTCTGGTCTGGTCTAGTCTGGTCTGATTTAGTGTAGTCTAGTCTGGTCTGGTCTTGTGTGATCTAGTGTGGCCTAGTCTGGTCTAGTCTGGTCTAGTGTGGTCTAGTGTGGCCTAGTCTGGCCTAGTATGGTCTAGTGTGGCATAGTATGGTCTAGTGTGGCATAGTCTGGTCTAGTGTGGCATAGTCTGGTCTAGTCTGTACTAGTCTGGTCTAGTCTAGTCTGGTCTAGTCTGGTCTGTGGTATGTTTCAGCCTGCTAACACAGATGGCACCCTGGGAGATTGTTTACCCAAATATGATTTTAGTGATGAATTAGCCCAAACACATTGTTGTCCTCTAATCCCTGGTTATAGTGCTGCAGGTCTTGCCAGCCAAGCAATCATATAGGATGGCCCTGGATTCCCCAGCTGGCCTGCGAACATCTGCTGGGCCATTTAAACAGATAATAGATCAGACTGAAGAGATAGAGGGAGAGAGAGGGAGAGGAAAGAGAGAGGAGAGAGAGTGAGAGAGAGAGGAGAGAGAGGAAAGAGAGATGTGCAGGTGTTGCTAACCAGAGCCAGAACTCAAGCTAGATCTAACTGTCCAAGTCCACCATGCAGCACACACACACACACACACACACACACACACACACACACACACACACACACACACACACACACACACACACACACACACACACACACACACACACACACACACACACACACACACACACACACACACACACACACACACACACACACACACACACACACACACAGCTGGCCTGCGAACATCTGCTTGGCCATTTAAACAGATAATAGATCAGACTGAAGAGATAGAGGGAGAGAGAGGGAGAGGAAAGAGAGATGTGCAGGTGTTGCTAACCAGAGCCAGAACTCAAGCTAGATCTAACTGTCCAAGTCCACCATGCAGCACACACACACACACACACACACACACACACACACACACACACACACACACACACACACACACACACACACACACACACACACACAATGAGTCAGGGCCCCTCTCAGATAATAAAGCAAGGATTAAGTTTTCTTAAGGTACTGGTGGGGGTACTTGGCTCTGAGCTCAGCAGAGACCCACACCAGCCCTGTTCAGCCCTGTTCAGGGAGAGATTTAATTGGATGCAGATGGGAGAAGGTAAATCAAAGAAATTGGCAAATATCTAGGCGGAATACCTAATGGGAACGGTACAGAAAAGGAAATTAAAAATTATTTGAAGCAGATGGACTGTTCTTTGATTTTCTCAGGGCAATGTATTAGCGTCCGTGAAAAAGAAATGTGTCTGTTTATTTTGCGCTGTCAGGAAATGTAGGGTCTGTTGTTAGTTTAGGACCGCCAGGCCATTAGTCATCATTTAAACCTTATTTGTTATCGATTCGTGATTTAGCGTGATTTATTGGTTCCTGTCAGCTTTGATTCCCCAGTCCACACGTTTTATTTCAGCACCAGGGCGTGGAGTTTATGAAAAATTTAAACAACAAAGTTTGAGGAGAGAAAGGTGCATACAGTTTCATTTGCATCGTTACGAAACAGCTTGGGCTCGATTCATGTTGCATTTCAACTGTCATTCATTTGTTCCTGTTCTTTCCTGCTTTTGCCAATTACAGTAAAACAAAATGTTGAATACAGTTGATATTATTCAAGAAATACCTTCCTTTTTATGGGACAATAAAACAATTATCTGACATGAAATACTGTTACAAATGTTGAAGCATAGTCAAGTAGGTTGAGTATATGAACTGAGGAATACAAACTGTTGTGAATTAGTGGTGAAACCCCCAAGAGGTATTGTTATAATGTTGTTTAGATGTAATTTTTTTCTCTGCATTAAAACCACAGTTATGATCATTAAAAGTTACTGGCTCTGAGGTGCTGTGGGCATAATAAGATTAGGGTTGTACATTAATCTTACAGTAACATATGGATCAGATTGCAAAGAAAGATCTTATGATTATAAACTTCATCACATTGGTCACCTACCTAAACTAATTATGGCAAAGGTTATCACACATATTTTTTATGACGAATACAACACAATCTCAACTAATGTAGCCTGGTGCTGCATGGGGTTCATCTCAATAGTTTTACATGGCTTCCTCTCGTTATCTACTCTCATCATCTCCTTTCCTTAATCTGCACTGATCTGAAAACACAGGGGAAATAAAATCAGTAAGGTGGATACCTACTATACTCAGACAAATTGGCTATGTGAAAGCAATTCTACATTGTAAAGGGCCTCTGACAGTTTGCTTTCACCCATCCAGTTCTGTCAGATCAGTGAAGACTTAACCGTTGAGATTCAGTTCCACTGGAAACACAGCAGTTGGTGTATGGTCCTGTGGAATGTTAGTCAGTTAAATGGAGACCAGGTAAATGGACTCTGGTTAGGACTGTGTAGGGCTCCTCCCCTGGTTGAACTCCACAATGCTTCCTAAAGCCTCAGATCACCACCACAAATCTGTGTGTGTGTATGTGTGTGTGTGCATGCGTGTAAGACGTGTCACCAAGACTCTCACCCCTGGAAGAACCAGATGTAGAGCTTGAAACATCCTCTGTCTGTCTGGAACCCTATGAGACTTCTCCTCATTGTTCAAAGCACATACACACGCTCACGCACATGCATACACACACGTAAGAAAACACACACACACACACACCTCCCTTCTTGCCTCAGTCTTCAATATGGATCTGTGTGAGTACATCAGCCATCGGAGCTGCGAGGCGAAGGGAGGACCGGGAGGAGATGTTGTGAGAATTGCGAGAACAAAAACAATTCTCACCTTGAGAAACAAACAGGAGGCGTCGCTGAGGCAACGCTGAGGCCTGTTCTGTTCCATGGTGTGCCTGACAAAGCGTTCTATTTCCTGCAACAAGGGATTCCACTGTGACGGTTTGTTCACTACCTACTGTCATGCATAAACAATACAAATCTATGAGTTTAGGATGAATACAACTGGAACATGGGGGACTACAGCTATAGTCTGTGATTACCAAAACAACAAAACTCATAAGGTATTTATAAGTTAAATTATTATATTCTTCAAGAATCAATAGCTACAGCCTATAGGTAAATAATTAAAGTCCCAAAATGGATGTACCAATCCCAGACTGTAGCTTTAAATGATAAATACTGCTGATATTGCCGTACTGCAACAACTTTTTGTATCGTGAGGTCTTCAGAGTTAACTTATAAAAACAAAGGTAACTGAAAATGTTGGCACTCCTGAGAAAACGCTGCTTGGTCCTGAAAAAACGTATCTCTCTCTCTCTTCCACTCTCCTCTGTCTGCTCTCTCTCAGTCTTTCCCAACACTTTTCTCTCTCCTAACTTTCTGACTTTGATTTTCACTAGTGCAAGATTTTGGAAGAAGGGGAAAGAGAGAAAGAGAAATAGCTGGGGGTGTGAGATATAGGAGAGAGAGAGAAAGAGAGAGTAGGAGAGAGAGAGCGAGAGAGAGAGAGGGGGATATAGAGAGAGACAGGAGAGAGAGAGAGAGAGAGGGAGAGATAGGGATAGAGAGAAAGAGGGAGATAGGGATAGGGAGAGAGAGAGAGAGAGAGGTGGGGGTAGGAGAGAGAAAGAGAGAGAGATAAAACAAGTGTGTTTGAACTGGGAGGCCTAATGTAGTCAGGATGGAATCTGTCACTCAGCTCGTGGCATGTTGATGACTCAGGGCAGTCTGAGCTGTAAGCAGTAGGTGATTTATGGACACATACTGAACTCCTGCAGGCTGGCGGAGAGGAGAGGGGGAGAGGGAGAGATCACAGCCTCACAGCCGCTTCACAGATCACCGCAACAGGCCCCTTTTTTGGCTGGGGCAGAGAGAGAAGTCGTGGAGAGAGGGAGGGTTATAAGAGAGAGGGGTGAATGGGAGGGAAAGAGAGAGGGGGAAGTGAGAGAGAGAAAATTGAAATGAGAGAGACCAACACAGAGAGAGAGACCAACACAGAGAGAGAGACCAACACAGAGAGAGAGACCAACACAGAGAGAGAGACCAACACAGAGAGAGAGACCAACACAGAGAGAGAGACCAACACAGAAAAAGAGACCAACACAGAGAGAGAGACCAACACAGAGAGAGACCAACACAGAGAGAGACCAACACAGAGAGAGAGAGCAACACAGAGAGAGAGACCAACACAGAGAGAGAGAGACCAAAACAGAGAGAGACCAACACAGAGAGAGAGAGCAACACAGAGAGAGAGAGCAACACAGAGAGAGACCAACACAGAGAGAGACCAACACAGAGAGACCAACACAGAGAGAGAGAGACCAACACAGAGAGAGACCAACACAGAAAGAGAGCAACACAGAGAGAGAGACCAACACAGAGAGAGAGACCAACACAGAGAGAGACCGGGTCTGGACAGGGAATGTATTCTTTCTCTCCCTATTCAATTCAGTTTAAGGGCTTTATTGGCATGGGAAACATGTGTTAACATTGCCAAAGCAAGTGAACTAGATAATAAACAAAAGTGAAGTAAACAATAAAAATGAACAGTAAACATTAAACTCACAAAAGTTATGAAATAATAAAGACATTACAAATGCCATATTTTGTGCAAATAGTTAAAGTACAAAAGGGAGAATAAATTAACATAAATATTGGTTATATTTACAATGGTGTTTGTTCTTCACTGGTTGCCCTTTCTTGTGGCAACAGGTCACAAATCGTGTTGCTGTGATGACACACTGTAATATTTCACCCAGTAGATATGGGAGTTAATCAAGATTGGATTCGTTTTTTCAAATTCTTTGTGTATCTCTGTAATCTAAGAGAAATATGTGTCTCAAATATGGTCATAGATTTGTCAGGAGGTTAGGAAGCTCAGTTTCCACCTCATTTTGTGGGCAGTGTGCGCATATCCTGTCTTCTCTTGAGAGCCAGGTCTGCCTACAACAGCCTTTCTCAATAGCAAAGCTATGCCCACTGAGTGTAAATAGTCAAAGCGTACTTTACGTTTGGGTCAGTCACAGTGGTCAGGTATTCTGCCACTGTGTACTCTCTGTTTAGAGACAAATAGCATTCTAGTTTGCGCTGTTTTTTGTTAATTTTTTCCAATGTGTCAAGTAATTATCTTGTTGTTTTCTCATGATTTGGTTGGGTCTAATTGTGTTGCTGTCCTGGGGTTCTGTTGGGTCTGTTTGTGTTTGTGAACAGAGCCCCAGGACCAGCTTGCTTAGGGGATTCTTCTCCAGGTTAATCTCTCTGTAGGTGATGGCTTTGTTATGGAAGGTTTGGGAATCTATTCCTTTTAGGTGGTTGTAGAATTTAACGTCTCTTTTCTGGATTTTGATAATTAGCGGGTATCGGCCTAATCCTTCTCTGCATGCATTATTTGGTGTTTTAGGTTGTACACTGAGGATATTTGTGCAGAATTCTGCATGCAGAGTCTCAATTTGGTGTTTGTCCCATTTTGGGAATTCTTGGTTGGTGAGTGGACCCCAGACCTCACAACCATAAAGGGCAATGGGTTCTATAACTGATTCAAGTATTTTTAGCCAGATCCTAATTGGTAATGTCTCTCTCTCTTTCTCTCTCTAATGCCAAACTGCTTTGCACGGCAATTAGCTCTGTCCTCATTTGGTCTCTCTCGTCAGTCCCAGATGATAATGAAAGTCGTACATCATATTCATGTTAATTATCCAGCTCAGCTGCAGACAGGCTCTGTAGCCCTGATATTTATTGCTCTTCCAATAAGCAGGTAAAAAAAATACTCCCTTGAAAGGTTGCCCTTACCCCTTTGCCTCACATCCTTGACATTCCTTTCTCGCAAATGTGCTAGTCAAAGGGGAAATGTCTTCATTCCACATAAATCATTAGTCCTTGAGAAGTTGCTGTAACAAAATCTTTGGCCCGAGTGGCAGCACAGCCGTTCAGCTGAGTTTTGGAAACTTGAGAACATCAACATTTCGTGGGTCAGCTTGTCTGCGATAATTTACATGGGGATGGCTAATGGGGGGAACACAAGAGAAATACTGTACCAGGAAAGAGCAGAGTCAGGAAAAAAGTACTTTCCTGCTGATCCTAATTAAAATATATCAACGTTTGAAACTCTTATTGGCGGTCCGACTAAATTACTTGTATCAGGCTTTCATTGTGTCGTTTAAAAAATTTTTTTTTTTAACTAGGCAAGTCAGTTAAGAACAAATTCTTATTTACAATAATGTCCTACCCCAGCCAAACCCAGACGACGCTTGGCCAATTGTGCGCCGCCCTATGGGACTCCCAATCACGGCCGGATATAATACAGCCTGGATTCGAACCAGGGACTGTAGCGACACCTCTTGCACTGAGATGCAGTGCCTTAGACCGCTGCGCCACTTGGGAGCCAGAGTTAGATGAAACATACACCTTATTATCCCAATTATTATTGGGCTTGAGACCAGTGATTTCAAAATATATTATCAGTATAGCCCTACCTTTGGGATAACTCCTCCAAGGAGAAATATCATTTCTATTATGTGTCCTGACGTGACACACTCAATAAAAAGAGATCACATTTCTCGCGACATTGAAAACATGATACTTAGTGTCTAATTAAGAAGGGCTATTTAGCTAATGCTGTCATACATGCAGGTTTGTTAGCCCTCATGTTCGTGGAACTCTTTGATGTAAACTGTCTAATAAAGCCTAGCCCGCTCCCTCACAGAGTCACATGAGCTCCAATGCGAGGGGCTCTTCTCAAATGGAAATAATATCTGTCTCTACGACGCCTGAAGGATGTCATTACTGCCCAAGCTCAGAGATATAGATTATACAAATATCAACACCTCTCTGAAATTCAGAGTACAGACATCCACTCACACTAATGACTTTTATATTTCATAGCTTATTCCTACAACACATGGACCCCCGCCTGCAAAGGGTAAAGGAAATATGCAGCAGAATGAAAGAAATCACCTGTTTTACTTCACATGGTGTCTCAATAGAGTACAAATAGAGGGAGGGAATCTCTCGACCCTTCCATCCCTTCCCTCTTTCTCTCTCTCACTCTACTGTCACCCTCACCCCCATCTTAGTCTCCCTTCCTCCTCCCTTTCCTCCCTGGACGCTCTGCTGCATGGGTATTGTAGTCAGAACAGAGAGAGCGAGTGTAGCAGCCATAGAGTGCAGAGAGAGGAGACTAATTGTCAAGGTTATGGCTGTGAAGATGATTGATGGCAGGCTGGGCTGTTCTGTCAGCCTGTCAGGAGGCAGGAATGCTTAATGTTCTCATTATTGGTAACGCTGTTGTGTATATTTCTCTGTCAGCGCCGCCGAGCCATCTGAACTGCCAAAGCACTTCAAAGGCCTTCAGGTCATTCATCTCCCCTGACGCTCCCCTCTCACGCTCAGCCTTAGCAGAGTGCCAGTGATTTGTTATAACTTGACAGGTCGTCTGTAATGGTGGAGGAGGAGGAGGAGGAGGAAGAGGGGGTGGGATTCCTTTTTGTCACTCTGTGAAAACATCAATGTTCCGGTAATAGGCTACAACTGTCAGCTGGGGCCGGCAGCACCCAGCACCTGACAGTTGTGTGGCCCTCGCTAATTTGCAGCCCCGGTGACTTGCACTCTCTCTCTGTCCCTCTCACTCTCTCTTTTTCTCTCCCCATCTCTCCCTCTCTCCGAGTTTAGATTGTGGTTGTGGTGGTGTCACGTACAAACAAACCACCATCTGTTGTTTGGTGCCGGAGGACGGCAGAGGAGAAGAGAGATGGCTATGCTAATTGAAGACCTGTCCTCATCTCATATTAATCATCCCTGAAGAAACACACATATCTTATCTTCTGAAGTCAGGGCTGAGTGGGAGAGAAACAATGGAGGGAGGAAGAGACAGATGGTGCTGGAACACTGTCCAGAACAGAGAGAATGAGAGAGAGAGGAAGGAATGGTGGTAGAAATGGGGAAAAGAAAGAAAGAGGAGTGGAGGGGTTCGGATTCTTAATTTAAAAATTTATTTAACAAGGCAAGTCAGTTAAGAAAAAATTATTATTTACAATGACGGCCTACCAAAAGGCAAAAGACCTCCTGCGGGGACGGGGGCTGGGATTAAAAATAGAAATAAATAACTTCTATATATAGGACAAAACATACATTACGACAAGAGAGACAACACAACACTACATAAAGAGAGAAATAAGACAACAACATAGCAAGGCAGCAACACATGACAACACAGCATGGTGGCAGCACAAAACATGGTACAAACATTATTGGGCACAGACAAAAACACAAAGGGCAAGAAGGTAAAGACAACAATACATCATGCAAAGCAGCCACAACTGTCAGTAAGAGTGTCCATGATTGAGTCTTTGAATGAAGCGATTGAGATAAAACTGTCCAGTTTGAGTGTTTGTTGCAGCTCGTTCCAGTCGCTAGCTGCAGCGAACTGAAAGACGAGCGACCCCAGCATTTGTGTGCTTTGGGGACATTTAACAGAATGTGACTGGCAGAACGGGTGTTGTATGTGGAGGATGAGGGCTGCAGTAGATATCTCAGATAGGGGGGATTGAGGCCTAAGAGGGTTTTATAAATAAGCATCAACCAGTGGGTCTTGCGACGGGTATACAGAGATGACCAGTTCACAGAGGAGTATAGAGTGCAGTGATGTGTCCTATAAGGAGCATTGGTGGCAAATCTGATGGCCGAATGATAAAGAACATCTAGCCGCTCGAGAGCACCATTACCTGCCAATCTATAAATTACATCACCATAATCTAGCTTGGGTAGGATGGTCATCTGAATCAGGGTTAGATTGGCAGCTGGGGTGAAAGAGGAGTGATTGCGATAGAGGAAACCAAGTCTAGATTTAACTTTAGCCTGCAGCTTTAATATGTGCTGAGAGAAGGACAGTGTACTGTCTAGCCATACTCCCAAGTACTTGTATGAGGTGACTACCTCAAGCTCTAAACCCTCAGAGCTAGTAATCACACCTGTGGGGAGAGGGGCATTCTTCTTACCAAACTACATGACCTTTGTTTTGGAGGTGTTCAGAACAAGGTTACAGGTAGGGAAAGCTTGTTGGACACTAAGAAAGATTTTTTGTAGAGCATTTAACACAAAATACGGTGAGGGGCCAGCTGAGTATAATACTGTATCATCTGCATATAAATGGATGAGAGAGCTTCCTACTGCCAGAGCTATGTTGCTGATAAATTGAGAAGAGCGTGGGGCCTAGGATTGAGCCTTGGGGTACTCCCTTTGTGACAGGCAGTGGCTGAGACAGCAGATTTTCTGACTTTATACACTGCACTCTTTGAGTGAGGTAGTTAGCAAACCAGGCCAAAGACCCCTCAGAGACACCAATATTCCTTAGCTGGCCCACAAGAATGGAATGGTCTACCGTATCAAAAGATTTGGCCAAGTCAATAAAAATAGCAGCACAATATTGCTTAGAATCAAGGACAATGGTGACATCCTTGAGGACCTTTAAGGTTGCAGTGACACATCCATAACCTGAGGGGAAACCAGATTGCATACCAGAGAGAATATTATAGACATCAAGAAAGTCAGTCAGTTGATTATTCACAAGTTTTTCCAACACTTTGGAAAAGGGCAAGATAGAAATAGGCCTATAACTGTTAGGATCAGCTTGATCTCCCCCTTTAAATAAGGACGAACCGTGGCTGCCTTCCAAGCAATGGAAACCTCCCCAGAAAGGAGAGACAGGTTAAAAAGGTCAGAGATAGGCTTGGCGATGATAGGGGCAGCAACATTAAAGAAGATATGGCTCAGATGGTTTTTTGGGGTCAAGCTTCAGGAGCTCCTCTAGCACCTTGGACTCAGTGACTGCCCTGCAGGGAGAAAATTTGTAGCGGGGCAGGGGAAAAAGAGGAGCATCGGGGATTATCGCATTAGAAGGGGTGGGAGATGAGGAAATGTTGGACGGGTAAGGAGGCATGGCTGAGTCAAATAGGAATCCTGACTTAAAGAGCTCAGCCATGTCCGTCTTGTCAGTAACAACCACATCATCAACATTAAGGGACATGGGCAGCTGTGAGGAGGAGTGTTTATTCTCCAGGTCTTTAACCGTTTTCCAGAACTTATTGGGGTTAGACCCACAGAGAGAGAACTGCTCCTTAAAATAACTAATGTTGGCCTTCCGGATAGCCTGAGTGCACTTATTTCTCATTTGCATGAACGAGAGCCAGTCAGCCTGAGTATGCGTGTGCCGAGCCTTTCGCCAATAGAGAGAGAGGGTGGGAGGGTGAGGGAGGGAGAAAGCGAGAGAGAGAGAGAGAGAGAGAGAGGAGGGGTGGTGAGGGAGGGAGGGAGAAAAATAAAGGGGTGGGGTTTAAAGAAAAGGGAGGAAGAGAAAGAGAGAGCGACTTTCCCCAGGGGAAAAGAAAGAGGAGAGGGAGGTAGAGAGCTCCTGAGTTCTTCGACTAAAATATATGTAATACCTTTGTTAAAACCAAGTATAGAGTTTATTTATTATAATTAATTGGTACTAGATTTAAAAGGTGATCGAAATGCTCCTGAATTGTAATGTCGTTAATGCATTTCTTTTTAAGAAAATATTTATTTAAGGTATAAGTGAATAGGTTGGTTTACTTTTACGTTTAAGTTTAGACCAATAAGGTAGCTTGTTAAGCTGTGGCCAATGGGAGAGTTGACCTGCTTAACAGGAGGCCTGGTAAAGAGACGTTGAAAAAAGAGGGGGAGACGTTGAAAAAAGGATGGAGAAACCTTCAAGCAACATTTTTTTAAACAAAACCCATACCTACCGAGTTCTGAAGGGAAATACTGATTTGATTTTATAAGAGAGTTATTATTATCTTGTTAAGAAAGACTTAGTAGAGACTGAAGCTATCGTCGCATCGCGGAGCTATTTGACTACGCTTGCTGTGGATATTGCAAGGACATCTGCAAGGAACTGCTGTACTTCGCTGAGGAAATATCTAGGAGTAGTAAGTAACTACAACAGTGGGGTGCTTGGAGACTTTTCTTTTTAGCTCCAACGCGCGCCAACGGGTTTAACCTGCAAGTCAGTTGGACATGGGTTGTGCCTGACTCAATGGGGTTTATTATTTTATTTTTATTTTGATGTGGTACATTGGAAATGTGACAATATACATCTTGAACCTTATGTCTGTTGCCTTGGTGGAGTCATTTACTGTTTCAGTTTCATTTAAATGCATGGGAAAGCATATCCTTATATAATAACAAAAATCTATAATCATTCTATCTGAATTTAATACCCTAGTTGTCATCACCCTAGAGAGTTTGCAATAGGGATTCTTATTGGAGATGGCCTTCTCACCTTATATTCCATGCTGTGCAGATATTCTAAGTAAGGTAATATTGTGAGTGTCACGATCGTGTGGGGGATTTACGGACCAAAATGCAGCAGTTGGAAAATAAGCCATCTTCTTTATTAACACCACGAAGATGAACACGACACAAAACTCTATACAAACTAACAAAACAACAAAACGACCGTGAAGCTACAAACGTTGTGCACATACATACAGGCTACAAACGTTTTACATAGACAATTACCCACAACCAATGAGAGCCTATGGCTACCCTAAATAAGGCTCCCAATCAGAGACAACCGAAATCAGCTGTCTCTAATTGGGAACTCATTCAGGTAACCATAGACTCTCCTAGATAACTAACCACCATAGACAATGCTAAACATCTACACTCAACACAAAACCATATACTACACCCATTAACCCCTTTACCAAATAAACACCCAAAACAACAAAACATAAACATTCCCCATGTCACACCCTGACCTAACTAAAATAATAAAGAAAACAAAGAATAATAAGGCCAGGGCGTGACATAACCCCCCCCTTGAGGCGCGAACTCCGGGCGCACCATACACAGTCTAGGGGAGGGTCTGGGTGGGCTCCCCTCCACGGTGGCGGCTCCGGCTCTGGTCGTAGTCCCCTCGTCACCACAGTACCTAACCACCTCCTAGGCTTTCTCCAAACGACCCCCCTCCACATTAACCCCATTGCATTAAGGGGCAGTTCCGGACTAAAGGACAGTACCAGGGTAAGGGACAGTACCAGGATAAGGGGCAGTACCAGGATAAGGGGCAGTACCAGGGTAAGGGGCAGCACCAGGGTAAGGGGCAGCACCAGGGTAAGGGGCAGCTCCAGGGTAAGGGGCAGCTCCGGACTGAGGAATGGCAGCTCCGGACTGAGGGACTGCAGCTCCGGACTGAGGGACTGCAGCTCCGGACTGAGGGACGGCCCATGGCTGGCTGACAGATCTGGCTGCTCATGGCTGGCTAACGGATCTGGCTGCTCATGGCTGGCTAACTGATCTGGCTGCTCATGGCTGGCTGACTGATCTGGCTGCTCATGGCTGGCTGACGGATCTGGCTGCTCATGGCTGGCTGACGGATCTGGCTGCTCATGGCTGGCTGACGGATCTGGCTGCTCATGGCTAGCTGACGGATCTGGCTGCTCATGGCTAGCTGACGGATCTGGCTGCTCATGGCTAGCTGACGGATCTGGCTGCTCATGGCTAGCTGACGGATCTGGCTGCTCATGGCTAGCTGACGGATCTGGCTGCTCATGGCTAGCTGACGGATCTGGCTGCTCATGGCTAGCTGACGGATCTGGCTGCTCATGGCTAACTGACGGATCTGGCTGCTCATGGCTAGCTGACGGATCTGGCTGCTCATGGCTAGCTGACGGATCTGGCTGCTCATGGCTAGCTGACGGATCTGGCTGCTCATGGCTGGCTGACTGATCTGGCTGCTCCTGTCTGGTTGGCGGCTCTGGCAGATCCTGTCTGGTTGGCGGCTCTGGCAGATCCTGTCTGGTTGGCGGCTCTGGCAGATCCTGTCTGACGGACGGCTCTAGCGGCTCCTGTCTGGCTGGCGGCTCTAGCGGCTCCTGTCTAGCGGACGGCTCAGTGGGCTCATGGCAGACGGGCGGCTTTGCAGGCTCATGGCAGACGGGCGGCTTTGCAGGCTTATTGCAGACGGATGGCTCAGATGGCGCTGGGGAGACGGATGGCTCAGATGGCGCTGGGGAGACGGATGGCTCAGATGGCGCTGGGGAGACGGATGGCTCAGATGGCGCTTGGCAGACGGGCAGTTCAGTCATTGCAGTGCAGACGGCAGACTCCTGGCGGCTGAGGCGCACTGTAGGCCTGGTGCGTGGTGCCGGGACTGGTGGCACCGGGCTGGGGACACGCATCTCAGGGCTAGTGCGGGGAGCAGCAACAGGACGCACAGGACTCTGGGGACACACAGGAGGCTTGGTGCGTGGTTTAGACACTGGTGGTAAAGGGCTGGAGACACGCACCATATAGCTAGTGCGTGGAGGAGGCACTGGTGGTACTGGGTTGGGGCGGGGAGGTGGCGCCGGAAATACCTGACCGTGCAGGCGTACTGGCTCCCTTGAACGCCGAGCCTGCCCAACCTTACCTGGTTCTATGCTCCCCGTCGCCTGACCAGTGCGGGGAGGTGGAATAACCCGCACCGGCCTATGTAGGCGAACCGGGGACACCATGCGTAAGGCTGGTGCCATGTACGCCGGCCCGAGGAGACGCACTGGTGACCAGATGCGTTGGGCCGGCTTCATGACATATGGCTCAACGCTCAGTCTAGCCCGGCCGATACGTGGAGCTGAAATGTACCGAACCGGGCTATGCACGCGTACAGGAGACACCGTGCGCTCTACTGCGTAACACGGTGTCTGCCCGTACTCTCGCTCTCCACCTGTAAGTACAGGGAGTAGGCGCAGGTTTCCTACCTGACTTCGCCACACTCCCTTTAAGGCCCCCCCCAAGAAATTTTTGGGTTGTACTCACGGGCTTCCAGCCTTGTCTCCGTGCTGCCTCCTCATATCGCCTCCTCTCGGCTTTCGCTGCCTCCAGCTCTTCACGAGGGAGGCGATATTCTCCAGGTTGATCCCACGGCCCCTTACCATCCAGTATCTCCTCCCATGTCCAGAAATCCTTTGTGGGTAGGTCCTGTTGCCGCCTTCCATGCCGCTTGGTCCTATGGTGGGTAATTCTGTCACGATCGTGTGGGGGATTTACGGACCAAAATGCAGCAGTTGGAAAATAAGCCATCTTCTTTATTAACACCATGAAGATGAACACGACACAAAACTCTATACAAACTAACAAAACAACAAAACGACCGTGAAGCTACAAACGTTGTGCACATACATACAGGCTACAAACGTTTTACATAGACAATTACCCACAACCAATGAGAGCCTATGGCTACCCTAAATAAGGCTCCCAATCAGAGACAACCGAAATCAGCTGTCTCTAATTGGGAACTCATTCAGGTAACCATAGACTCTCCTAGATAGCTAACCACCATAGACAATGCTAAACATCTACACTCAACACAAAACCATATACTACACCCATTAACCCCTTTACCAAATAAACACCCAAAACAACAAAACATAAACATTCCCCATGTCACACCCTGACCTAACTAAAATAATAAAGAAAACAAAGAATAATAAGGCCAGGGCATGACAGTGAGAGTCAAATTCGAGCCTGCTGAGAGGGTTACAGTTGGATAAATGTAGATAAACTTGAAGTTTTTCACAAGGACTTATACAACATACTAACCTGAACATTAAAACCTTCAATCCAAATCCTAATTCCATACCCAAAACCTTGATTTTGGACAAAATTACCTGAATGGACAATTACTACCAAGGACAATCAAGAAAACACTTCTAACAAATAAAAACCGGCAAAAAAACACAGAGGAACCAGGAAATACCATCCAACACAAAACTGAGTGAGTAATATTCATTATGAAGCTAATTCTGAAGCCAAAAAGTAAAAGAGAATGATCACTAGGTAATTTTAATGTATAAAGCTAAGTAAATAAGTAAACTAAGATACCAAGCTGCTAGGACAGAACAGACCTGGCAGCACCTTCAATTAGCACTGAAATGTGAAGTCAGACGTGTGAAAACTCTTGAGCCCAAACACGGCAGGAGAGTTTCACAGCCCCCCTCCACCCAAATGCAGAGGCATTTGAAGCCCCAATGGCTTTTCCCTGTCCAGAGGTCATTACAATACAGTACCCAATGGATATTAAAAATAACCCTGAAAGGTATAAGTCCTCAAAGACAATCCAGAGACACTATTTGCTGATTGCAACAAAGAGGGGAATGTAATCAACTTAATTTCCCACACAGACCATCCCCTGGCATGGCACAGTGCTGTAAGAGCACACTACCCCTATGTCAAGAGAGAGGGTATTGGCCCAGGGTGGAAACTCAGAATACTAGACATTGAGGGAATTGAAACAACCTCTGTCAACATGTACAAGTCTGGTACAGTAATGTTACAGGGCATCCTCATGCAGTTCAAGCAGGACTTTTACGGGATCAAAGAGAGAGCACAACATGGAAAAGCTCTCACTCTGTGATGACTCCCCCATCTGGAGTGAGTCTGATCACACCTCTTCAAACTGTGCTGCAGACGAGGATAGTCACCCCCCCAGCACTGAACACACCCAGGTCCCACAACTGCACTGCTCCTCCATCATTGAGAGGGATACATTCACAGAGCTGGAGAGAGACATGGAGGAGCTCAGAGAGCTAGTCCACACAATCCAGACAGAACAAGCCCACAAAACAGCCCCCCCCCCCCCCCCACACACACACACACACACACAAGACCCGGAGGGAAGAAGGTGGAGATGGACGACTGTCTAAGAGAGCTGGTTGCTCTACGGAATGAGGTGAGAGAACTTAAAGAGGCACACATGGCCCTGAAAGATGAGGTCAGAAAGCTGAGGTGTGACAGAGAGTAGGACACTCCCCCAGAAAAACCAACAGAACTTCCCACCTCAGACCTGGACCACAACACCACAATGGGATAGACAACACATGACCCCCAAACCCATCCAATCCTAATAGCCCTCCTGTCAGCTCCCCCGATAGCCTTCCTGACAACCCCCCACACATCCACCGAGGACACACAAAAGCCAGAGATTGTGCTCCTCATTGACTCAAATGGCAAATACATTCAAGAAGATAAACCCAAACACTAGGCATGCCCTGGAGCTGTTGTCAGAGGACAGACAAGGGTCCCCCAGCCACATCATAATTCACATGGGCACAAAGAGCAGAGGGCCCACCAGGAAAGGGTGGCAAAGGCACTCAAGGGAGTGATTGAAAAAGCTTCTTCCTATTCCCCCAACGCACAAGTGGTTATCTCCACCCTACAACCACAAAAATACGTTCACCCTGCCACCATACAGCGGGTGAATGCAAGCATTTCACAAGATTGTGCCTCAAAACCTAATGTGCCCAGGCCGTGCGCAGAGCAACAGGCCCATCTCCCACTATTACACCCGCCCAAGCCCCATGTATCAGATGCTCAACATGCTCTGCTCACACCTACTGTGATGGTCCAGGCCTAAACCACACAAAAACAACACTAGACACTATGGAACACAAAGCTTTTACTATCTCATCCTGGAATAAACAAGGTCTGAGGTCATCTGGCTTTGGCCTAAAGAGCAGGAACCCAGACTTCATCAAAGAAATTGGAAATACAGACATTGTCATCCTACAACAAACATGTTATAAAGGAGACGGACCCACTGGTTGCCCTCTTTGTTGCAGAGAGCTGGTAGTCACATCCACCAAAATGCCAGGTGTGAAACAGGGAAGAGACTCAGGGGGTATGCTAATTTGATATAGAGCAGACCTAACCAACTCTATTAAATTAGTCAAAACAGGAAACATTTTAATCTGGCTAGAATTTAATAAGGAATTTCTCAACAGAGAAAAATGTCCTCATGTATATTTTAACAATGACAGCTTCTCCATCCTAGAGGGGGAGATCAACAATTTCCAGGCTCAGGGACATGTACTAGTCTCAGGGACATGTACTAACCCGACACACTCAACACACAGGGGGACAAACACCTACCTGGAGGTGTCATGCCCTGATCATAGAGAGCCTTTTTATTCTCTATGTTGGTTAGGTCGGGTGTGACTAGGGTGGGTAATCTAGGTTGTTCATTTCTATGTTGGCCTGGTATGGTTCCCAATCAGAGGCAGCTGTTAATCGTTGTCTTTGATTGGGGATCATATTTAGGCAGCCATTTCCCCACAGTGTTTTGTGAGATCTAGTTTATGTATAGTTGCCTGTGAGCACTCCATAGTTTCACGTATCGTTTGCTTTTTTATTGTTTTGTGCGTTTCACGAATAAAAAGGTGTGGAAACCATATCACGCTGCGCCTTGGTCCGAATGTTATTTCTACGATCGTGACAGAAGATCTCACCACACCAGGACCAAGCAGCGTGCCCAGGAAGAGAATGTATCCTGGGCTTGGGAGGAGATCAAGGAGGAGAAGATATCCTGGACTTGGGAGGAAATAATGTGAGGACACGAAACCCTTCCTTGGAAGCAGACGCAAGGAGAGAAGGGAAGACAGCGACGACGACGGGGTTCGCGGCCACAACGAAAGCCCAAAGAACAGCCCCAATATTTTTTTTGGGGGGGGGGGGCACACGGGGTGGTTGGCACACGGGGTGGTTGGCGGAGCCGAGGAATGAACCAGAGCCAATCTGCGAGAAGATGGAAAAATTGGAGGAGAGTGAACGGAGAAAGTCAGAGACCGTCAGTGAGTTGATGGAGAAATTGGAGGAGAGAGAAATGAGAGAGTTGTTGTGTTGGTGTATGATGCACGACATTCGCCCTAAGGAGCGTGTCATCAGTTTGATGCCACCTGAGTCAACACTCCGTACTCGTCCTGAGGAGCGTGCTAGCAGTCTGGTAAAAACTGTGCCGGGTCCACGCACCAGGTCTCCAGTACGCCTCCACAGCCCATTTCGTCCTGTGCCAGCTCTCCTCACTTGTCTTGAGGAGCGTGTCATCTGTCCGGTACTATGTGTGCCGGCTCTACGCACCAAGTCTCCAGTACGCCTTCACAGCCCAGTACGTCCTGTGCCAGCTCCCCGCACTCGCCGTGCGAAGTGTGTCATCGTTCCGGTACAATTTGTGCCGGCTCTACGCACTAGGTCTCAAGTGCGCCTCCACAGCCCAGTACATCCTGTGCCAGCTCCTCGCACTTGCCCTGAAGTGCATGTCACCAGTCCGGTACCACCTGTGCTGGCTACACGCACTAGGCCTCCAGTGCACCTCCCCAGTCCGATACGTCCTGTGCCTGTGTAACAGTATAACTTTACGTCGTCCCCTCGCCCCGACACGGGCGCAAACCAGGGAACCTCTGCACACATCAACAACGGTCGCCCACGAAGCATCGTTACCCATCGCTCCACAAAGGCCGCGGCCCTTGCAGAGCAAGGGGCAACCCTACTTAAAGTCTCAGAGCAAGTGACGTAACTGATTGAAATGCTACTAGCGCGTACCCGCTAACTAGCTAGCCATTTCACATCCGTTACACCTGCTCCTCGCACTCACCCTGAAGTGTGTGTCACCAGTCCGGTTGCACCTGTGCCGGCTCTACGCACCAGGCTTCCGGAGACGGTTCACAGTTCAGAGCTTTCAGCGACGGTCTCCAGTCCGGAACCTCCTGCGACGGTCCACGGTCCCGGAACCTCCTGCGACGGTCCACGGTCCCGGAACCTCGTGCGACGGTCCACAGTCCCGGAACCCCCTGCGACGGTCCACAGTCCCGGAACCCCCTGCGACGGTCCACGGTCCCGGAACCTCCTGCGACGGTCCACGGTCCCGGAACCTCCTGCGACGGTCCACGGTCCCGGAACCTCCTGCGACGGTCCACGGTCCCGGAACTTCCTGCGACGGTCCACGGTCCCGGAACCTCCTGCGACGGTCCACGGTCCCGGAACCTCCTGCGACGGTCCACGGTCCGGAACCTCCTGCGACCGTCCACAGTCCGGAACCTCCATTGACGGTCCACGGTCCGGAACCTCCAGCGACGGTCCACGGTCCGGAACCTCCAGTAAGGGTCAACGGTCCGGAGCTTCCAGGCAAGGCAGCCAGTCCAGCTCCATGGCAGGAGCCTTCCTCTGCACCGGTGCCCAGTCCAGGCACGGCGTTCAGTCCAGCTCCAAGGCCGGAGCCTTCCTCTGTGCCGGTGCCCAGTCCAGGCAAGGCGTCCAGTCCCGCTCCAAGGCCGGAGCCTTCCTCTGTGCCGGTGCCCAGTCCAGGCACGGTGTCCAATCCCGCTCCAAGGCCGGAGCCTTCCTCTGCATCGGTGCCCAGTCCAGGCACGGCGTCCAGTTCCGCTCCATGGCCGGAGCCTTCTTCTGCGCCGGTGCCCAGTCCAGGCATGACGGTCCACAGTCCGGAACCTCCTGCAACAGTCCACGGTCCCGGAACCTCCTGCGACGGTCCACTGTCCCGGAACCTCCAGCGACGGTCCACGGTCCCGGAACCTTCAGCGACGGGCCGGAACCTCCAGCGATGGTCCGGAACCTCCAGCGACAGTCCACGGTCCGAAACCTCCAGCGACGGTCCACGGTCCGAAACCTCCAGCGACGGTCCACGGTCCCGCAACCTCAAGCGACGGCCCACGGTCCGAAACCTCAAGCGACGGTCCACGGTCCGGAACCTCCAGCGAGGGTCAATGGTTCGGAGCTTCCAAGCAAGGCGGCCAATCCAGCTCCATGGCAGGAGCCTTCCTCTGCGCCGATGTCCAGTCCAAGCACGGCGTCCAGTAGCACTCCATGGCCGGAGCCTTCTTCTGCGCCGGTGCCCAGTCCAGGCATGACGGTCCACAGTCCGGAACCTCCTGCAACAATCCACGGTCCCGAAACCTCAAGCGACGGTCCACGGTCCGAAACCTCAAGCGACGGTCCACGGTCCGGAACCTCCAGCGAAACAGATCCACAGATGATGCAATCTCTATTACACTCCACACTGCCCTTTCCCACCTGGACAAAAGGAACACCTACATGAGAATGCTATTCATTGACTACAGCTCAGCGTTCAACATCATAGTGCCCTCAAAGCTCATCACTAAGCTAAGGATCCTGGGACTAAACACCTCCCTCTGCAACTGGATCCTGGACTTCCTGATTGGCCGCCCCCTGGTGGTAAGGGGTAGCAACACATCCGCCACACTGATCCTCAACACTGGAGCCCCTCAGGGGTGCGTGCTCACTCCCCTCCTGTACTCCCTGTTCACCCATGACTGCATGGCCAGGCACTTCTCCAACACCCTCATTAAGTTTTCCCGGTGACACAACAGTGGTAGGCCTGATCACCGACAACGACGAGACAGCCTATAGGGAGGAGGTCAGAGACCTGGCCGGGTGGTGCCAGAATAACAACCTATCCCACAACGTAATCAAGACAAAGGAGATGATCATGGACTCCAGGAAAAGGAGGACCGAGCACGCCCCCATTCTCATCGACAGGGCTGTAGTGGAGCAGGTTGAGAACTTCAAGTTCCTTGGTGTCCACATCACCAACAAACTGACATGGTCCAAACACACCAAGGCAGTCGTGAAGAGGGCACAACAAAAATCAATTCCCACTCAGGAGACTGAAAAGATTTGGCATTGGTCCTCAGATCCTCAAAAGGTTCTACAGCTGCAACATCGAGAGCATCCTGACTAATTGCATCACTGCCTGGTCACTGCCTCGGCCTCCGACCGCAAGGCACTACAGAGAGTAGTGTGTACGGCCCAGTACATTACCAGGGCTAAGCTACCAGCCATCCAGGACCTCTACACCAGGCAGTGTCAGAGGAAGGCCCGAAAAATTGTCAAAGACCCCAACCACCCCAGTCATAGACTGTTCTCTCTTGCTACCGCATGGCAAGCGGTACCGGAGCGCCAAGTCTAGGACCAAAAGGCTTCTCAACAGCTTTTACCCCCAAGCCATAAGACCCCTGAACAGGTAATCAAATGGCTGGCTACCCAGACTATTTGCATTGTGTCCCGCCACTCCACACACATTTCTTTCCACGGGGCCGGGGGGTGAGACAGGGATGCAGCTTAAGCCCCACCCTCTTCAACATATATGTCAACGAATTGGCGAGGGCACTAGAACAGTCTGGAGCAGCTGGCCTCACCCCACTAGAATCTGAAGTCAAATGTCTATTGTTTGCTGATGATCCGGTGCTTCTATCCCCAACCAAGGAGGATCTAAAGCAGCACCTAGATCTTCTGCACAGATTCTGTCAGACCTGGGCCCTGACCGTAAATCTCAGTAAGACAAAAATAATGGTGTTCCAAAAATAGTCCAGTTGACAGGATCACGAATATAAATTGCCCTAGAGAACACTAGAAACTATACATACAGTGGCAAGAAAAAGTATGTGAACCCTTTGGAATGACTTGGATTTCTGCATTAATTGGTCATCAAATTTCATCTGATCTTCATCTAAGTCACAACAATAGACAAACATAGTGTGCTTAAACTAATAACACACAAATTATTGTATTTTTCTTGTCTATATTGAATACATAATTTAAACATTCACAGTATAGGTTGGAAAAAGTATGTGAACCCCTAGGCTAATGACTTCTCCAAATGCTAATTGGAGTCAGGAGTCAGCTAACCTGGAGTCCAATCAATGAGATGGTTGGACGTTGGTTAGAGCTGCCCTGCACTATAAAAAACACTCACAAAATTTGAGTTTCCTATTCACAAGAAGCATTGCCTGATGTGAACTATGCCTCGAACAAAAGAGATCTCAGAAGACCTAAGATTAAGAATTGTTGACTAACATAAAACTGGAAAGGGTTACAAAAGTATCTCTAAAAGCCTTGATGTTCATATGTACACGGTAAGATAACTTGTCTATAAATGGAGAAAGTTCAGCACTGCTACTCTCCCTAGGAGTGGCAGGCCTCAAAGATGACTGCAAGAGTACAGAGCAGAATGCTCAATGAGGTTCAGAAGAATCCTAGAGTGTCAGCTAAAGACTTACAGAAATCTCTGGAACATGCTAACATCTCTGTTGACGAGTCTACAATTCGTAAAACACTAAACAAGAATGGTGTTCATGGGAGGACATCACGGAAGAAGCCACTGCTGTCCAAAAAAAACATTGCTGCACGTCTGAAGTTTGCAAAAGTGCACCTGGATGTTCCACAGCGCTACCGGCAAAATATTCTGTGGACAGATGAAACTACAGCTGAGTTGTTTGGAAGGAACACAACACTATGTTTGGAGAAAAAAAGGCACAGCACACCAACATCAAAACCTCATCCCAGCTGTAAAGTACGGTACGGTGGAGTGTTTATTTATTTTCCCTTTTGTACTTCAACTATTTGCACATCATTACAACACCGTATATAGACATAATGACATTTGAAACGTCTTTATTCTTTTGGAACTTTTGTGAGTGTAATGTTAACTGTTAATTTTTTATTGTTTATTTCACTTTGGTTTATTATCTATTTCACTTGCTTTGGCTATGCAAACATACAGTTGAAGTCGGAAGTTTACATACACCTTAGCCAAATACATTTAAACTCAGTTTTTCACAATTCCTCACATTTAATCCTAGTAAAAATTCCCTGTCTTAGGTCAGTTAGGATCACCACTTTATTTTAAGAATGTGAAATGTCAGAATAAAGTATAGAGAATGATTTATTTCAGCTTTTATTTCTTTCATCACATTCCCAGTGGGTCAGAAGTTTACATTCACTCAATTAGTATTTGGTAGCATTTCCTTTAAATTGTGTAACTTGGGTCAAACGCTTTGGGTAGCCTTCCACAAGCTTCCCACAATAAGTTGGGTGAATCTTGGCCCATTCCTCCTGACAGAGCTGGGGTAACTGAGTCAGGTTTGTAGGCCTCCTTGATCGCACCTGCTTTTTCAGTTCTGCCCATACATGTTCTATAGGAGGTCAGGGCTTTGAGATGGCCACTCCAGTACCTTGACTTTGTTGTTCTTAAGCCATTTTGCCACAACTTTGGAAGTATGCTCAGGGTCATTGTCCATTTGGATGACCAATTTGCGATCAAGCTTTAACTTCCTGACTGATGTCTTGAGATGTTGCTTCAATATATCCACAATTTTCCTACCTCATGATGCCATCCATTTTGTGAAGTGCACCAGTCCCTCCTGCAGCAAAGCACCCCCACAACATGATGCTGCCACCCTTGTGCTTCTCGGTTGGGATGGTGTTCTTCGGCTTGCAAGCCTCCCCCTTTTTCCTCCAAACATAACTTTTGTCATTATGACCAAACAGTTCTATTTTTGTTTCATCAGACCAGAGGACATTTCTCCAAAAAGTACGATCTTTGTCCCCCATGTGCAGTTGCAAACCGTAGTCTGGCATTTTTATGGCGGTTTTGGAGCAGTGGCTTCTTCCTTGCTGAGCGGCCTTTCAGGTTATGTCGATATAGGACTTGTTTAACTGTGGATATAGATACTTTTGTACCTGTTTCCTCCAGCATCTTCACAAGGTCCTTTGCTGTTGTTCTGGGATTGATTTGCACTTTTCACAGCAAAGTATGTTCCTCTCTAGGAGACAAACTCGTCTCCTTCCTGAACGGTATGACGGCTGCATGCTCCCATGGTGTTTATACTTGCATACTATTGTTTGTACAGATGAACGTGGTACCTTCAGGTGTTTGGAATTTGCTCCCAAGGATGAACCAGACTTGTCGAGGTCTACAACAAAAAATTCTGAGGTCTTGGCTAATTTATTTTGATTTTCCCATGATGTCAAGCAAAGAGGCACTGAGTTTGAAGGTAGGCCTTGAAATACATCAACAGGTACACTTCCAATTGACTCAAATCATGTCAATTAGCCTATCAGAAGCTTCTAAAGCCATGACATCATTTTCTGGAATTTTCCAAGATGTTTAAAGGCACAGTCAACTTAGTATATGTAAACTTCTGACCCACTGGAATTGTGATACAGTGAATTATAAATGAAATGACCTGTCTATAAACAATTGTTGTAAAAATGACTTGTGTCATGCACAAAGTAGATGTCCTAACCGACTTGCCAAAACAATAGTTTGTTGACAAGAAATGTGTGGAGTGGTTGAAAAACGAGTTATAATGACTCCAACCTAAGTGTATGTAAACTTCCGACTTCAACTGTATGTTTCCCATGCCAATATACCCCTCAAATTGAACTTGAAATTGAGAGAATTAGAGTGAGATGGAAACAGAGAGGAGAGAAATTCTGATCTTTGTTTCCCTTGCCAGGCCATGTTTAATCGTTTTCCTCTGATCTCATTTTGGAACATGAAAAACAGCACATTTGTCTTGAAGAAAAAGTATGAGCTGCACAGTGCAGATGGAAATTTCGAGCCCTGAAAAATATTAATGTGAAATTCCACACCTTAGACCTAGTCATGAGTTGTAGATTTTACTGTCGTTTTAATCAAATGGTGGGTTTGATTCCCCTTGCTCCCTTATATTAATAAATACTACACTGTTATATTTGACTTTGGTAAGTGAAATGTCTATCACGCCTAATGGGCTCCCAGCCAGCCAGGCTACAACTGGCTGCAATCCTCTCCCCTATATCTACTTTCTGTTCATGCTTTTATACTTCTGTAGAACACTGTTTCCTCATTCTATTTCTTACACAGTCGTCGCCCGCTTGCTAAATATCTTCACAGGGAAAATAGAAGGAGGAGGAGATGGAGAACCAACTTGTGTCCACGGCCATGTCCTCTTATAGGTCAGGACCATAACTCTGGACCTAAACAAGTCACCTGGGGGTACGAATGGACTGCAAGTCAATTGTAACATGATTAACATGACTGCATACACAGCAGTATGCACACAAACAGTGACCGACGCGTACACACACAGTAGGCCTATGTTAGCTTACTGTAGTTACAGGAAGGGGTGATAGGAGGAGCAGGGTGGGTGTCTGGGTGGGGGGCTCATCACACCCCTCACATGGCCCAGGGAAAGGGATGGACACACAGTATCTCACACACACACACACACAGTGTCACACATACACAGTGTCACACACACACAGGAGTCTCATCTCTAGCACGTTTTTCACTAAACCCAAATTAGGTTACAATACATGATTGAATCCATATTGCTAACTTCTACAACTTACACACATTGGAAAAATGGACTTGCTAGAGACTTGTTTGCCAACAGTCCTTGCATTCATTATTAGGAGTAAATATATCGTTATATTCTTTCAACAGGGGAGTAAAGAAAAGGAAATGCTATTTTATAATTCCCTTGAAGAGGGCTTATCTAACAAATCTTTCCAAAAGAAGTAAGAATAGTTTTCCCTTTATTTATTTATATTTTATTCACGGTTTGTGTGCTTTATTCATTTCACCAACAGTTTTTCTCTTCGTGAATTTCAGAATCGCTTGGAAATTCTCTGTACCAATGTCAAAAATCTGATCCTTCATCCTCTGCTCCATCAGTTTTAGTTAGCCGAGTTCTATCCTACCCGTGAAAACTTTTGAGACAAGTCTATGGATGGCTGTGTGGTTCATCTTGGCCATCTGGCCCTCTGAAGGAGAGCTAGGGAGAAGACGTTGTCATGCCTTGGCTAACTCTTTGTATATTTTACAGCTTAAGGTAAATCCAGAGTAATTCTCTCTGCTCCCTGGCCAAAACTCCTAGAGACGCAGTCCTCCTGTCTAAGAGTTGGAAAGCACAATATCTGTAATTCGGCTCTGCCAATGCCCCCTTTCGTTAGCGTCTAAAATGCAAACTTGGAACATAAACAATCATAAAAAAGGGGAAAAGACCAAGAGGGAGCAGAAAAAAACTTGCCAGCCAAACAAAACTTTATTCACCAAACAACAGCCCCCCTGAATTCTCTTGGACGGCGGCGCCAACCCACAGAACATGAACAGAGGGAGACAGAAAGAGCACAATGCCAATATGTCACACGCCAAATAGTTTAAAATTAGGCCCTGAAAACGCCTGTTGGAGACTACATCCATCACACTCAACACTGGTCTGTTTCTTGCAACACTGGCAGTAAGAGCTTCCACATGCCCGGCGTAGCTGGGGAGAAACAGAGAAACAGAGCTTATCACCACTGGTTTACTTGTCTTTAATCAGCCTGCAGCTAATTACCAGGCTTCCACACAGCCTGGCAACAAGTCATTAATCATACAGGGGAACTGGAGAGGGCTGGGAGAACTCAACTACTAAGGTCCAACCTATAACAGCCCAGCCTTCAGTAGGCTAGCTCAGCCGTGTCTAAATCAAATCAAATCAAATGTTATTTGTCACATGCTTCATAAACAACAGGTGAATACCAACAGTGAAATGCTTATTTACAGGTCTTTTTCCAACAATGCACAGTTAAAGATAAAGATGTATTTTTTTAAATGTAAAAAAATAGAAATAGTGACACAAAGAGAAAAATACACAGTGAATAACAATAACAAGTAAAACATAAGATGGCTATATACAGGCAGTACCATTACTGAGTAAATGTGCAGGGGTACGATGTAATTGAGGCAGATATCTACATATAGGTAGCGGTAAAATAGATAATAGACTGAGCAATAGCAGCAGCGTATGTGTGTCAAGAATAGTAAACAAACAAAAATTTGACCAACTGAGGACATTTTGTTGGTCCCCACAAGGTCAAATGCTATTTGTAGGGGGTTTATAGGATTTTGAATGGGACTGAATTGTATGTCCCCACAGGGTTAGCTGCGCAAGACTCTGTGTGTGTGTGTGTGTGTGTGTGCGTCTCTCTCTCTCTCCCCGGTGTCAGTGTAAGTATGTGTGAGTTTGTGGGTCCAGTGTGTCTGCATAGAGTCAGTGCAAGAGTTAGTTCAAAAAGTATCAACGCAGGTCGTCCAGGTAGCCATTTGATTACCTATTTAGCAATCTTATTTCGTAGTCTTATGGCTTGGGGTTAGATGCTGTTCAGGGTCCTGTTGGTTCCAGACTTGGTGCACTGGTACCGCTTGCTGTGTGGTAGCAGAGAGAACAGTCTATGGCTAGGGTGGCTGGAGTCTTTCAAAATTACTGGGCCTTCCTCTGACATCGCCTGGTATAGAGGTCCTGGATGGCAGGGAGTTCGGTCCCAGTGATGTAATGGGTCGAACTCATCATCCTCTGTAGCGCCTTGCAGTCGGGTGCCTTGCAGTTGCCATACCAAGCGGTGATGCAGCCAGTCAAGATGCTCTCAATGGTGCAGCTGTAGAACATTTTGAGGATCTGAGGGCCCACATCAAATTTTTTCAGCCTCCTGAGGGGGAATAGGCGTTGTCATGCCTTCTTCACAACTGTGTGGGTGTGTGTGGACCATGTTTATTCCTTATCGATGCGGACACAGAGGAACTTGAAGCTCTCAACCCTCTCCACTACAGCACCGTAGGTAAGCCCAGCCGATGAACCTGAAGCTCTCGACCCGCTCCACTACAGCACCGTAGGTAAGCCCAGCCAAGAAACTAAAAGCTCTCGACCCGCTCCACTACAGCACCGTAGGTAAGCCCAGCCCACAAAACAGGAGTAGGGGTTTCCATGATGGGTCCCTCCCTCCCCTTTCATTTTCCTTCTCTCTCCCTCTCGTCTCACGGCCGGCAGCGGCCATCACGGTGTTAATTACAGGCCTCATCCTGGATGCCTAAACAAAGGCCCTTTGTTCTACTTCCTGTCCCCCCCTACCCGCTTCGCTTGGCCGCCTGACAAAAGATGACTTCACCGCCTCTTAAACAAAGCTCTCACACACACACATACACACACACATTGATAATGTGTTTGTCTGACTGTGTATGGGTCGTGCTAAATGGTATATGTTATTGACTGTGCGTTTGTCTATCTCTGTGTTGTTTTTGTGGCACTGCTTTGCTTTATCTTGGCCAGGTCGCAGTTGTAAATGAGATCTTGTTCTCAACTGGCCTACCTGGTTAAATAAAGGTGAAATATATATTTTTTAAATAAACCATTGAGTCAATCATCTAACTAACCACAGCTGAGTCAGGCCCAGTAAGCAAACTGATGTCAGGGTAGGGTGATTCTAAAGCAGTGGAACAAAAAGTAAGAGGACAGATTATTGTATGGAACAATATGCAAATGTGCTGGAGAAAGATTATTTGAAAAATACAATCCTATTGAGTAAATATTTATTGGTTTCTTTTCATTTTGATAAGAGATGAAAATGTAATGAATTGAAGGTTATTTGTTGACGTAAAAATCTAAATGTACCGATTTTAAGGTTGCGTCATTAGATTTGGGATGGGGTCGAAATAAATTGTTGGGGAAAAAACGGGATACCCAGAAATTCTTGCGGAAAAAACTGGGTTTGTCACGATCGTGTGGAGGAGAGACGGACCAAAACGCAGCATGTGGAAAATAAGCCATCTTCTTTTATTATAGAAGAAGGCAAAACGAAACAAAACACTTACAAACTATCAAAACAACAAACGACCGTGAAGCTATAAACGTAGTGCACATACACAGGCTACAAACGTTCAACATAGACAATTCCCCACAACAAACTAAAGCCTATGGCTACCCTAAATATGGCTCCCAATCAGAGACAACAGAAACCAGCTGTCTCTAATTGGGAACCCATTCAGGCAACCATAGACTTTCCTAGACAACTACACACAACATAGACACAGCTAGACAACTATACTAAACATTAACCCAACTACTCTAAATAAACCCCCTAAACCTTACAATCACCCTGGACACTACAAAACCCACATGAATACCCATGTCACACCCTGACCTAACTAAAAATAATAAAGAAAACAAAGAATACTAAGGCCAGGGCGTGACAGGGTTCCCGCTGAAAGTTTGAATACCACTGTTCTAGAGACACCCATGCCTTTATCAGGTCCACTCTAGTTCATTGGTTCAACCAAAAGGACAATATTTCAATATACCGTGAAATAAAATTGTCATTTACTTGGAACAGGTACTACATCATTCAGACTGTGTAACACCCCTCGCTCACCTGTGACCAAATGTCCGTTGGGAAATTATCACAGTGCTACTAGGGTGCTACTGAGGCCTTTACGAGTATCCATACACTCAGTCCCAACATGCACACTGATGTGAATGTTTTATCTGCCATCTAGGTGGGTAAAAGTGTCTGTCTACCTGATTCATCTGTAGGAACGTTTTCGTCGTTACATTCAACCAACGCAAGTGGTAAACCTTTTGAGAGAGCGGGAGAGAGACTTGCGTCCAAGTTTGTCTGTGTTTGCGTACGTATGTACGCGCGTGCGAGCAACCGTGTGTGCGTGAATACTTTTAAGTGTTTAAGTGCAAGACTGTGAAGACAGACACATAGTGTGTCATTGTAAAAAAGTAAAAGAGAGTGACGTCCAATGAAAGACTGTTTAAAGTCAGAGCTGCCAAGGCTTTATGTCTGACATTTATCTTGTTAGTGATACATCAAGTTCACTTCATGGCTGTCATAAAAATGAATGAGAATGTAAATGGGCACCTGACCCATTCGTCTTGTTTAACGTGCTCGTCATCCACAGTGATAGTTACACTTTACTCTTTTATCAAGGATTCATTGTTGATGGTAAAGTGTTTTGCATACTAATATATATGCTAGACTAGGTAGGGAAGTGAGGGACATTGAAAGTATGGATGCCGCAGTACCATATCTGCAAGGTGCATACCACTCAGAAATCTTGTTGTTGTGGGACAGCTGTGATATTCGTGCGTGAAAAGTTTGCAAAAGTCAGGAGTCAAATCATTTCCTTTTTGTCACACTATTCTGACATTGATTTATTTGAGGATACAGTATACCCTCACACACAGGCTGTGGTCATTTATAGAACAGCTCAGTCTGCTGATGTAAAAAGGGCTTTATAAATCATTTTGAAATTATTTGATGATTCAATGGAATGAAATTTTTGTTGTGGCATTTGTACGTTTAATGTTTATTGTGGTCTTTGTTTCCTTTTAAAAATAGGATCAATCTTATAATTTTTTAAAGGCAAAGGTCCATGTGATTGATTTGTCTCCTCCCTAGATGAAAGTCTATTTCACAACACCTCAGAGCAGTAGAACGAAATCTGTGTCACTATAACTCAATATTCCTACTGGACAGAGTGAGGGGTGAGTGAATAAAAGTTCAGGTTTTTCCCTAGCTACTGCAGTAGCACACACACATACACACCCTTCATCCACAAGGCAGTACTACAATACAGTGAGGTAGTTTATGCAGCCTGTCAGTCTGTGGGCGTGAGTGATGAAGTCATGATTAATACAGGAGATGTTGGGTACTGTAAATCCTCACAGCCGCACAAATAAACCAAGGGAGTTTCTACCGATGATTAAATGGACATTTCACAGTTGATTGAGCATGCAAAAAGTCACCCATTTCCCTCTTACTCTGTAAACAACGACGAGACCCCTTTCCACTGTGAGGTATATGCTGGTCGTTGTGGGTTTATATGCACACACAGGCCCTTGAAGACGAATGAGTGCTTCAATTTATATAACCGTTGGGATCTCCTGATTAGGTAATTTATATGGGGGACAGGTTTATAACTGCTAACTTGCCGTCATGTCCCGCAACACTTAATCCTGAAATCCGGCTGTAAAAGCAGACAGTAAATTCTAGATTTTTCTGTCACTGTCAACCAGGGTCCATAACCTGAGATCTGATTTTCAATAAATCCTTTTAATCCCTTTTATGAAACAGAAGGCAATCACATGAGAGAAGAGACTCCTCCAAATGGATCCACTCTGTGTTACAGCCACACGTTGTTTCAGCCTGCAGACAGCCTCACAGGGCTTTGGGGAGCTAAAGGTCTTACAAGGAACGCGTTCGTAACGTGCGGAGTAACGCGTTCGTAACGTGCGGAGTAACGCGTTCGTAACGTGCGGAGTAACGCGTTCGTAACGTGCGGAGGAACGCGTTCGTAACGTGCGGAGTAACGCGTTCGTAACGTGCGGAGTAACGCGTTCGTAACGTGCGGAGTAACGCGTTCGTAACGTGCGGAGTAACGCGTTCGTAACGTGCGGAGTAACGCGTTCGTAACGTGCGTTCGTAACGTGCGGAGTAACGCGTTCGTAACGTGCGGAGTAACGTGCGTTCGTAACGTGCGGAGTAACGTGCGTTCGTAACGTGCGGAGTAACGTGCGTTCGTAACGTGCGGAGTAACGTGCGGAGTAACGTGCGGAGTAACGTGCGGAGTAACGTGCGGAGTAACGTGCGGAGTAACGTGCGGAGTAACGCGTTCGTAACGTGCGGAGTAACGCGTTCGTAACGTGCGGAGTAACGTGCGGAGTAACGTGCGGAGTAACGTGCGGAGTAACGCGTTCGTAACGTGCGGAGTAACGTGCGGAGTAACGTGCGGAGTAACGTGCGGAGTAACGCGTTCGTAACGTGCGGAGTAACGCGTTCGTAACGTGCGGAGTAACGCGTTCGTAACGTGCGGAGTAACGCGTTCGTAACGTGCGGAGTAACGTGCGGAGTAACGTGCGGAGTAACGCGTTCGTAACGTGCGGAGTAACGCGTTCGTAACGTGCGGAGTAACGCGTTCGTAACGTGCGGAGTAACGCGTTCGTAACGTGCGCAGTAACGCGTTCGTAACGTGCGTTCGTAACGTGCGGAGTAACGTGCGTTCGTAACGTGCGGAGTAACGTGCGTTCGTAACGTGCGTTCGTAACGTGCGGAGTAACGTGCGGAGTAACGTGCGGAGTAACGTGCGGAGTAACGTGCGGAGTAACGTGCGGAGTAACGCGTTCGTAACGTGCGGAGTAACGCGTTCGTAACGTGCGGAGTAACGCGTTCGTAACGTGCGTTCGTAACGTGCGGAGTAACGCGTTCGTAACGTGCGGAGTAACGCGTTCGTAACGTGCGTTCGTAACGTGCGGAGTAACGCGTTCGTAACGTGCGTTCGTAACGTGCGTTCGTAACGTGCGTTCGTAACGTGCGGAGTAACGTGCGTTCGTAACGTGCGTTCGTAACGTGCGTTCGTAACGTGCGTTCGTAACGTGCGGAGTAACGTGCGGAGTAACGTGCGGAGTAACGTGCGGAGTAACGCGTTCGTAACGTGCGGAGTAACGTGCGGAGTAACGCGTTCGTAACGTGCGGAGTAACGTGCGGAGTAACGTGCGGAGTAACGTGCGTTCGTAACGTGCGGAGTAACGTGCGGAGTAACGCGTTCGTAACGTGCGGAGTAACGCGTTCGTAACGTGCGTTCGTAACGTGCGGAGTAACGCGTTCGTAACGTGCGTTCGTAACGTGCGTTCGTAACGTGCGGAGTAACGCGTTCGTAACGTGCGGAGTAACACGTTCGTAACGTGCGGAGTAGATACAAATAAATATAAAATAAATTATGTGTTCGTAACGTATGAAGTAACGTGTTTATAACGTATGAAGTAACGTGTTCATAACATGAAGGATTTACGCACACACACTGACAAATGAATGATAACAGTGGCAATACAATATTTGATTTGTGACAACAAACAGTATGTGAATGAGCCTGAGATGAAACAACAGAAAAAGTGAAATGTCAAAATCCTCTCTGTGATATCTTATTTTCTGACATACTCACATGGTGGACAGTCGATCCCCTTACCTTGGTTTGCATACCATCCCCTGTACTACAGCCGTTGGCTGCCACCTCTAATAAGAGGACAGGGAAAGGTTATCATGGGAGGTTTAATTTAATTGAATCTGCCCGGTGACAGAGAACACATGAGATTCAGATTAGAACAGAGGGTCTTACATATTACATAGGACAGATAATAGCAGCAGTGTTTTGTCCCACTTAGATTTGCACTTGATTTAGGTGATACATCAACTGGCTCTGTCACTTTATACAAGCAGAACCATAACTATGCAGACTGAAGGTCAATTCCTACCATGTAGGATGTTTGACATTAGGTAAACAATGAAGCAAGATTTATTTGGATGGTTTCAAGCCAATGTCTTCGACTCCAAAGATGTTGGTTGAAATTTCAAGTCTCAGTTTAGTGGTATCTTTCATGTGTACAGTAGGTAATAGGTATACATAGATATAGGAGCCCTGTAAGTCATGGCTGAGGTCTGAACTAGTTTGGCTGGTTAGGTGCACCCTGCTTACTGTAGGTAGGCTATGGACTGAGTTTCATACAGGATACAATATACAGGGATAGAACCCACTGCCAACAACTGTCTAAAATATCAAGCATACAAGGCTTTACCTGTTCATCATTTTCCTCCTCTCTACCTCACATCAGCTCTAAGTATATTACCCATATAGTGTTAATTAATTTTATTTGACCTTTCCAGGCATACAGCAGGCAACCCCTGTAGCTATCAAACTCCTGTTCTAGCCCAGTAGTGTGTGGTGGTTTGTGTCATATAAAGACAATCTGGTTTGTAGTGGATGTGTGTTATTAACAAGTTGTCTGTTAGTGGTCCCTGGTCCAGCACCCCATTAAGACTGCTTGTAAATGGCAGTCTCTTATGAGAAGAAAGAAAATCCCCTCATTGGCTTGAGTTTCAATGAAAGGGGATACAGTTCGCCTCCATAAATATAGCCCCGGGAACCACCGCTAAGCATGTGATATGCAAACTATACACCGCTGTGGAGAGAAACCAGGCTTTCCTCCGAAGAGACTAATTCAACAGCGAAATGCTTCCAATGTATGGAAATTGGATCTATAGTAGTTTGGTTCGACCACTGTTGGAGTTATCACAGCGAACATGTAGCTGAATAGACAATGGTTTGGGGGAAATTATCAACACACCACATAGAATAAGAGAACTGTGAAGAAATGTGTGTTAGACAAGACCTGATATGTGAAGAACAAGGAGTGGTTGTGAACAGTCATCACTTCGATATTAAAAAAATATGACACACAAAAACAGATCTCTACAACTTAATCGAGGCAAAGACAAATGACTGGTGTGTCATAGTCAGAGAACCTTCCACTGTGTGCTTATTAAAACAAGACACGTATATTATTATTATATTATTATTATGTTATATGACAGGCACCATTCTAGTGGTGTGAGAAGAGTAGAATGTGTGAACAGGTCTCGCATGTAAAATGTATAAAGTACGGGAACACAAAACCAGAAGACGTGTCAGGGAGACTGATTTTGCGAGGCTGAAAAGAAAATTAGATTATGGTCACATGATGTGCTTTCATCTGGACTTCCTATTTGTATTATTATTCTGCTCACAGGAGAGACAGAGATGCACTGCAAAGGCTTTGCTTCACAACCATATACCTTATATTGCTGCTCAATATTAGGGTGATGATGGACATTACACCATGAGAGACTGATCACTGTTCATATATCTATCAGGGCAGCCAAAGACCTCCGGATTTCTCCTTTGATCAAGAGACCCCACTTAAACTGGCCTGTATCCTGCCTGGTAGTCACTGCTATCAATATTACAATGGATAGCTCTTCAAAAAGACATGCCCAGAATTAGGCATTGATGTTGAATTGTAAGTGTCTATAGACAGGCTGGTTGTTCAGCAACAAAACCGATTTGTGTGCAACTATAGGGCAAAACAGAAGGGGTTAGCTTAGTGGTGAAGGCCATGAAAGTCTCAATAACATTTGGATGGTGACTTACTAACTTGTCTAGAGACTGGTTAGTTGTTCACCAACAAAACCGATTTGTGCGCAACTATAGGGCAAAACAGACGGAGTTAGTTGGATTGTTGACAACATGTAAACTATATTTAGTCGCCAAGGTTTATTGAACACATAAATACATTTGTACAATGAGCACTTGTTGTCTCTGAAATACATCCTTACAGTTGTTGGTTATCTAGCTAGCGAATTTTAACCATATTAGCAATGACATGAAATCAGTCAAAACACCTCAAAACAAGACATGGTATCAAGAACAAGATTTAACAAGCTGAAAGGATTCACTTAGGATTCCCCACATGGCAGCTTCTTGTCATTGTAGCTAGCTGTCTGGTCACCTAGAATCACAACAACTCACTGATTTCTGCCCTCTTGAAGCGTGCACATTGTTTTCGTGACGTTGTCAGCTAACCCGTCTATAAAGTTGAAGAAATGCCTGAAAAGAAGTGCAATACCCTATCAGCTTCATTGTGGTGTGTGATACTGCCTCTTTCCTCAAATGTAACAAATCTAAATGTGAAAGCCTCACCTTGACAACACACTGGCAGTACAGCACTTTACAATGAGGTTCTATAGCTATGACAGAGCACAGGGCTAAAATTAACGATTACAGCTTTGAAGTTCACAGATTCCAAAGCCCATTTTGCATCCTGCCATCGAACTTCCTTGTCAACCTCACGTTCACTTTCAGCTGTCACATCTATTATCCTGTGAAGGTAACGAGAACAAGGAAATATTATTTTATCGTCTCCAACAATCTGACTAAAAGCATGCAAGCACTCAACCTGTCGAAGCGTTTGCTTGAACCTCTTTGATAAGAGAACTGGGCTAAGCACGCAGAAGCAACCCTTACTGCTTTGAGCTGTCTACAGAGAACAAATACCATGATAACTAATGACATCCAGTCATAGAACTCAATGCAATCAACCGTGGGATGAGAATAAGATGTGGTAAGTGGAGCTGCATTCATCAGATGAATGGGTGGGACATTTCTTATCGTCTCTGGTCATATCAACAGGTGTTCCACACAGTCAACAGTGCTTTGATTAATCGACAGTATATATGATACCTACTGTTCTAAAGGCTGTATTCTATATCTGACAGCCGGCCAGAGATGTTAAATATTAGCCCAGAATAATATCTCACAGCACAACAATGTTTTTTGATTGGTGGTATCTGTGAAATGAAGTTTAAAGGACTTGGTAATAAATAATATAATAGCTGCATGTTTACTGACCACAGAGTGGAGTGCCGAGTACGGAGCGTATTTCTCTTTGAACTGGCATTTAGACTGACAAAAACAAACATTTGGTGAAAACAGCTCCTTTTATATCTTGAATGGGTTTTCCTCGTGAACACTGAAGGTAAATCATGCATCAAATATTAAAACATACACTGCTCAAAAAAATAAAGGGAACACTTAAACAACACAATGTAACTCCAAGTCAATCACACTTCTGTGAAATCAAACTGTCCACTTAGGAAGCAACACTGATTGACAATACATTTCACATGCTGTTGTGCAAATGGAATAGACAAAAGGTGGAAATTATAGGCAATTAGCAAGACACCCCCAAAAAAGGAGTGATTCTGCAGGTGGTGATCATAGACACATTTGTGGCCTGCTGGAGGTCATTTTGCAGGGCGCTGGCAGTGCACCTCCTTGCACAAAGGCGGAGGTAGCGGTCCTGCTGCTGGGTTGTTGCCCTCCTACGGCCTCCTCCACGTCTCCTGATGTACTGGCCTGTCTCCTGGTAGTGCCTCCATGCTCTGGACACTACGCTGACAGACACAGCAAACCTTTTTGCCACAGCTCGCATTGATGTGCCATCCTGGATGAAATGCACTACCTGAGCCACTTATGCGGGTTGTAGACTCCGTCTCATGCTACCACTAGAGTGAGAGCACCACCAGCATTCAAAAGTGACCAAAACATCAGCCAGGAAGCATAGGAACTGAGAAGTGGTCTGTGGTCACCACCTGCAGAATCACTCCTTTTTTGGGGGTGTCTTGCTAATTGCCTATAATTTCCACCTTTTGTCTATTCCATTTGCACAACAGCATGTGAAATGTATTGTCAATCAGTGTTGCTTCCTAAGTGGACAGTTTGATTTCACAGAAGTGTGATTTACTTGGAGTTACATTGTGTTGTTTAAGTGTTCCCTTTATTTTTTTGAGCAGTGTATATATTTTTCCACACACGCCACTTAAGGAGAAGCTGGTTACCTTTGGAGCTCTGCACCAATGAAAGTGTGTTGGAAAATGTTGATGGATGTGCGCGCACACACACATGTTCTCTCAGGGCTCTTCTGTGGCATGTGTACTCTTTCATGGACTGGGTTTGTTGTGAAATATGGAGCAGATTATTAATCAGTCGAGAGGCCCTAGCTGCTATCTACCCTAGGCCTGTAGAACATTTTAAAAGCATGCAGTCCCATACAACAACCATTAAAAGCCCAGAGACCCATATCACTGTAAATTATTTAGCTGAAAGAGGGCCGTAAATCACCATGTGTGTCTTGTACTGAACATGGTATATGCTGGGGTGAAAAATGCATACAGAAAGGCCATTCACACTTGGTGCTGAAAGCATGGCATTTAACATCCATTCCCTCCACTAACCTGTACAGTACAGTTCACTCATGGCTACTTTATCGAGACTGATTATGAATGATCCATTTAGGGAATTTTGTACAATCGAGGCTATCCACAGAGAATCACTCTCCTGGAAGCAGCAGCGGTGGATGGAAATCAATGTCACTCCACATTGTTAGGGCAGGACCGAGTTTGGGAAACCCTGTCAATGAGAGTTATTCCTGAATCCTGTCTTCAGCTTCTGTTCTTCAGCGTCAGCGTGTCGACACACACTTCTATTTGACTGAAAAGAAGTTCCCCCTAGCCTGAGGGAAATGCGATACCTGTCAAATACTGGATATCTTTTCATGTTCACGTCTCACGTTCATGTCACAGCAAACGCCCAAGTCATAACATCACACACATTATCTCATCGGTCAAAATGCGATTGTTATAATATATCTCACATGATCTCTTCACTTGTCTTCAACGTTAATGACAGAGTGTGTGTGTGTGTGTGTGTGTGTGTGTGTGTGTGTGTGTGTGTAATAGTTTATGATACTATATACTACATTCAATCCAACTCCATTTAATCTAAGTCATGTGTCACTGTGTCTCGGCTGCAAGAGATACACAATGATCTACATGCTGTTGTCCATACGGGGAGCCGTTGAGTTCACCTCAGAGCCCTGCCACCAGATTGGCCTTCATCAAGCACGAACTACAACCCATAACGCAAAAATGGCCACACTGACATGACCTTCCACCTATACCATGCATTTAGGTGGATTTTCAATTCATTGCTGTCATAACATGTAACTATACAAATACAATGTTCTACTTTCATTCCAATCAAATCATTGGTTTATGTAGTCTTATCTTATCAAACAGCTTTGCAAAAACATGCTGGTTACCATAGCAACTACAGGTCATTACAGCAACTTACCTAAGATGATGACAATGATGACATCTCCCATTGTGCCGAGTCGCTCTGGACCTGTTAGTCTAAATGCCTTACTCTGGTCCGGTCTCACTTCATCAAATGTTTACTGTGTCCACAGCCACGGACAATAACAGCTCACAGGCAGATAGTGGAGAGCATCTGGTGTGAAGGGCTGGCTGACTAACTGACTAACTGAAGGGTTGTACACTACAGAGGGATGGATAACAACACTACTTCTATGGGAGGTCATGGTACATTGACATGGGTGGAGCTGCACTTCCATAGAACAGCTAGTTTCCACTGAGGAAAATAAAGAAAGAGAGAAAGAAAGAAAGAGACAGAGAGAGAGAGACCTTTGGTTTTGGTGTCCCTCCAGTCAACTCACATTCTGAGATCCATTGCTTTGGGCTCTTCGTGTGCAGGAATTACTAGAGCCCGGTGATCACCAGATGAGCCAGTGCCATGGGGGCGACAGACATCTCACTGTCAGATCTGTGGAGGCTTCGGGGGGGGACAGGTGTTTGCCCACTGAGCTGTGACAGTAAACCCACAATGTGGCCTGTGACATCCAGATGTGCCACAGGAGCTGGAGGAAGAAGAAACATTTTATAATAATAATAGCAATAACAACAATAATAATAATAATAATAATAATAACTGAAAAATAGGGGTAGGGTTGTAGAGAATCGAAGAACCATGAATGTAATAAGAAACCTTAAAACCGGTAGAAACTACTACAGAATGTCCAGTCAGAACAAGGATGAGGCGGATGTCCAGGTTAAGGGGAGTTTAATGGATGCACGCACAATTAAATATCAGACATACAGGGATTCAGTCCACAGGAGGAAACGTTCAGCAGGAGGGTAAACTGTGGAAGTGCTCATCAGGATGAGGAAAGCACGTTTCTGACCACACAGAGTGCTGGGGTCATAGACTAACTTAACCTGAAGTCCCAGGAATCAAGGCCACTGATAGGCGGAACGAGATGTGGTGATAAGTATTTGGTGTGACCTTACCAATAAGACACTAACAGAAGTGGGGTTCCTCTGAAAGGGAGACTAAGCTGCCCGACTAGAACTAACCAGAAGGGACAGCTAGAATCAGCTGACTGAAGCCGGTTTACGAATAACAATAATAAGAACAAAGTCAATGTTCGCTCAATGTTTGATAGTCCAAAGTCTTTATCTGAACTATAGTGATTTAACTATGACAATGTGGACATCTCCAAAACACCAACCACCCTGCTTGCTGTTACTCAGTGAGGCTCGATGTAATTATTTATACATTCACCAGTAACTTTTGTCTTTCATCTATCTCCTGGAGCCAAATGCAACCTCCTCAAATATGTGTATCGCGATAATAGTTTCTATTCTGTCTGGAAAGTATTGCTTTTACATTTAGTTCCTTTTTATATATAACAGAAACACTCTTTATTACATTACATGGAAGCAGTGGTGGAAAAAGTACTGTCATACTTAAGTAAAAGTAAAGATACCTTAATAGAAAATGACTCAAGTAAAAGTAAGTCACCCAGTAAAATCTACTTGAGTAAAACTTTAAAAGTATTTGGTTTAAAATATACTTAAGTATCAAAAGTAAAAGTATAAATCATTTCAAATTCCTTATATTAAGCAAACCAGATGGCACCATTTTCTTGTATTTTTAATTTACAGAAAGCAACAGGCACATTCCAACATTCAGACATAATTTACAAACGAAGCATGTGTGTTTAGTGAGTCCACCAGATCAGAGGCAGTAAGGGTGACCAGGGATATTTGGTTGATAAGTGTGTGAATTGGACTATTTTCCTGTCCTGCAAAGCAATCAAAATGTAACGAGTACTTTTGGGTGTCAAGGAAAGTGTATGGATTAAAAAGTACAATATTTTCTTAACATATGTAGAAGTAAAAGTAAAGTAGTCAAAAATATAAATAGTAAAGTACAGATACCCAAAAAAACGACTTAAGTAGTACTTTGAAGTACTTTACACCACTTCCTCATCGAGTCAAGATGTTCCTCCAAATAGGTAATTGCTTTTTTTGTAATGCAGAACCACCTGCTAGCTTAGCTTGTTGTGACCTCCTATGATGTTGCTACTATATTGTCTCTCCACACACAAAAATGCACCACCAACCACAACAGGAAGTAGGTAATTTTAGCTTCAATTTCACAGTTAACACTTAAATACATTAGAGCTGTAAAAGTGATGCGTAGCTTGGTATTTCCTGGGACTGTATGTATAGCTGTGTGTCTGGCCATATTTGTCTTCCAGTCAGCCCCATTAGTCTGTTTAATACCCTCTGCTCCCTCATACGGTGCTCAGACTCAGATCATTGTGTGACACATCGCTGCGTCATCGCTTACAGCATGTGGATGAGTTGAAAAATGCCCCATCTTCCCTGCTCTTATTTCCTCTGAGAAGTCTCTATTGGAAACCATTGGAGAGTAGGGAGAAAGGAGGTTTGTGTAGTGTTGTTGTTGGTTGTGTGTGTGTGTGTGTGTGTGTGTGTGTGTGTGTGTGTGTGTGTGTGTGTGTGTGTGTGTGTGTGTGTGTGTGTGTGTGTGTGTGTGTGTGTGTGTGTGTGTGTGTGTGTGTGTGTGTGTGTGTGTGTGTGTGTGTGTGTCTCGTCTTGAAGTCTGACGTGAATGAATTGCTAAAGTAATGTGTCGGCTGGTTATAGTTGAATAGGTTATATCAACTTGATAAATATGGCTCTTATAAATCACATGGCTGTTGCATATTGCTGCTCTGTTTATTCTTTCTTTCATACTTGGTTCCTGCTACAGTGTTCTGGAGAGAATCAGGAAGTAGAATGTTTAGCATCGGCCCAGACAAAGGCAACTCCCATGCAGCATGTTGTGGTCGGCCATTCTGTTCATCAATATTACACAAATAACCTAACTATGCTACATAAAAAAGTTAAATATTCTCAAATAAAATTGCATGAGATATTTTAATCACAAAAATACATCTAATGAGGAATATAATGAAGAGTACGTGTTACTATGAATTTGTACCGATCCTGATTTGTCTGATTAGGAAAGAAAACAGTAAATCTCTGATTACAAGATATACAGTTGAAGTCGGAAGTTTACATACAGCTTAGTCAAATACATTTAAACTCAGTTTTTCACAATTCCTGACATTTAATCCTAGTAAAAATTCACTGTATTAGGTCAGTTAGGATCACCACTTAATTTTAAGAATGTGAAATGTCAGAATAATAGTAGAGAGAATGATTAATTTCAGCTTTTATTTCTTTCATCACATTCCCAGTGGGTCAGAAGTTTACATACACTCAATTAGTATTTGGTTGCATTGCCTTTAAATTGTTTAACTTGGGTCAAACGTTTTGGGTAGCTTTCCACAAGCTTCCCACAATAAGTTGAGTGAATTTTGGCCCATTCCTCCTGACAGAGCTGGTGTAACTGAGTCAGGTTTGTAGGCCTCCATGCTCGCACACGCTTTTTCAGTTCTGCCCACACATTTTCTACAGGATTGAGGTTAGGGCTTTGTGATGGCCACTCCAATACCTTGACTTTATTGTCCTTAAGCCATTTTGCCATAACTTTAGAAGTATACTTGGGGTCAATGTCCATTTGGAAGACCCATTTGCGACCAAGCTTTAACTTCCTGACTGATGTCATTAGATGTTGCTTCAATATTATACTTGTGCACTATTATTTGTACAGATGAACGTGGTACCGTCAGGTGTTTGGAAAAATTGCTCCCAAGGATGAACCAGACTTGTGGAGGTCTACAAATTTTTTTCTGAGGTCTTGGCTGATTTTTTTTGATTTTCCCATGATGTCAAGCAAAGAGGCAGTGATTTTGAAGATACGCCTTGAAATACATTCACAGGTACACCTCCAATTGACTCAAATGATGTCAATTAGCCTATCAGAAGCTTCTAAAGCCATGACATCATTTTCTGGAATTTTCCAAGCTGTTTAAAGGCACAGTCAACTTAGTGTATGTAAACTTCTGACCCACTGGAATGAAATAAGTGAAATAATCTGTCTGTAAACAATTGTTTGAAAAATTACTTGTGTCATGCACAAAGTAGATGTCCTAACTGACTTGCCAAAACTGTAGTTTGTTAACAAGAAATTTGTGGAGTGGTTGAAACAAAAAACAAGTTATATTGCCTCCAATTTAAGTGTTAACTTCTGACTTCAACTGTACATGATCTGGAACTCATTCAACTTGGTAGTAGAAGGGAATGAATGTGGTGCAGATGATTGGTGCTCTGCTCCAGATTTAATAATGGCGCTGGAGGGGATGGCTGCCGTTTTACGGGACTCCTAACCAATTGTGCTATTTTATGTGCTTTTTCGCATTGTTTTAAACTTATTTTATACATAATGTTGCTGCTACCGTCTCTTATGACCGAAAAGGGCTTCTGGATATCAGAACAGCATTACTAATTTTTTCTTTAATGAGTCCGACGCGAAGGATATACTACTTCTCCGAGACCAGGCCCAAATCCCAATCATTCGCGTGAAGACAAGACAGAAATATACGGGGCGGAGATCGGGGTGCCTTGATAGAATTCGTCAGCGAGTGGTAACCCACCTCTACCATTCGTTCTATTGGCCAATGTGCAATCACTAGAAAATAAACTGGATGATCTCAGTTCAAGACTGTCCTACCAACAGGACATTAAAAACTGTATTATCTTATGTTTCAACGAGTCGTGGCTGAACGACGACACGGATAATATACATTTGGCATGGTTTTCCGTGCATCGGCAAGACATAACAGCTACGTCTGGTAAGACGAGGGGTGGGGGTGTGTGTCTATTTGTCAATAACAGCTGGTAGGTGAGGCAATCAAACAAGCTACGTGTCAGTATAGAGACAAAGTGGAGTCGCAATTCAATGGCTCAGACACGAGAGGTATGTGGCAGGGTCTACAGTCAATCACGGACTACAAAAGAAAAACCAGCCCCGTCGCGGACCACGATGTCTTGCTCCCAGACGAACTAAACAACTTTTTTGCTCGCTTTGAGGACAATACAGTGTCACTGACACGGCCCGCTACCAAAACCTGGAAAAACTCCTCTCGGAGGACCTGAGCCCTAGGACCATGCCTCAGGACTACCTGGCATGATGACTCCTTGCTGTCCTCAGTCCACCTCGACGTGCTGCTGCTCCAGTTTCAACTGTTCTGCCTGCGGCTATGGAACCCTGACCTGTTCACCGGACGTGCTACCTGTCCCAGACCTGCTGTTTTCAACTCTCTAGAGACAACAGGAGCGGTAGAGATACTCTTAATGATCGGCTATGAAAAGCCAACTGAAATTTACTCCTGAGGTGCTGACTTGTTGCACCCTCGACAACTACTGTGATTATTATTATTTGACCATGCTGGTCATTTATGAACATTTGAACATCTTGGCCATGTTCTGTTATAATCTCCACCCAGCACAGTCAGAAGAGGACTGGTCACCCCTCATAGCCTGGTTCCGCTCTAGGTTTCTTCCTAGGTTTTGGCCTTTCTAGGGAGTTTTTCCTAGCCAGCGTGCTTCTACACCTGCATTGCTTTCTGTTTGGGGATTTAGGCTGGGTTTCTGTACAGCACTTTGAGATATCAGCTGATGTAAGAAGGGCTATATAAATACATTTGATTTGATTTGATTCAAGAGGGCCACCATTGTTCCTGTTCCCAAGAAAGCTAAGGTAACTGAGCTAAATGACTACCGCTGTCACGTTCCTGACCTGTTTTCCTTTTTCTTGTATTTATTTAGTTGGTCAGGGCGTGAGTTGGGTGGGTTTGTCTATGTTTGATTTTCTATGTTGGGATGTTTGTGTTCGGCCAGGTATGATTCTCAATCAGAGACAGCTGTCAATCGTTGTCCCTGATTGAGAATCATACTTAGGCAGCCTGGGTTTCACGTGTGTTTTGTGGGTGTTTGTTTCCGTGTCTGTGTTTGTTGCACCACACGGTACTGTATCGGTTTATGCACTTTGTTTATTTGTTTTGTAAGTCAGTTTCAGTTTCGTTATAATAAATCAGTATGAACCCTAACCACTCTGCGTATTGGTCCGATCCGTCTCGCCTCTCCTCGTCCGAGGAGGAGGAAGAATGTGACGATAGCCGTTACAGAAACACCCACCCCAAAAGGATCAAGCAGAGTGGGAACAGACAGCAGCAGAGACCGAGGACACAGGACTCGTGGACTTGGGAGGAGATCCTGGACGGCAAAGGACCCTGGGCTCAGCCAGGGGAATATCGCCGTCCCAAGGCGGAGTTGGAGGCAGCGAAGGCAGAGAGGCGCTGGTATGAGGAGGCAGCGCGGCGACGCGGTTGGGAGCCCGAGAGTCAGACCCAAAAATGTCTGGGGGGGGGGGGGGGGGCACACGCGGAGTGTGGCAAAGCCGGGTAGGATACCTGAGCCAACTCCCCGTGCTTACCGTGGAGTGAGAGGGCGTCGTACTGGTCAGACACCGTGTTATGCGGTAAAGCGCACGGTGTCCCCAGTACACGTGCTTAGCCCAGTGCGGGCTATTCCACCTCGCCGCACTGGTAGGGCTAGGTTGGGCATCGAGCCGGGTGCCATGCCGGCCCAACATATCTGGCCTCCAGTACGTCTCCTCAGGCCGGCGTACATGGCACCAGCCTTACAGATGGTGTCCCCGGTTCGCCAGCATAGTCCAGTGCGGGCTATTCCACCTCGCCGCACTGGCAGGGCTACGGGGACCATTCAACCTGGTAGGGTTGGGGAGGCTCGGTGCTCAAGAGCGCGTGTCCTCCTTCACGGTCCGGTATACCCGGTGCCACCTCCACGTACCAGTCCTCCGGTGGCAGCCCCCCGCACCAGGCTGTCTCTCCGGGTTCTCTCTCAAGCTGCTCCCACCTGTCCAGCGCTGTCAGAGCCTTCCTCCTCTCCAGCGCAGCCTGAGTCTGAACTGCCTGCCTTTCCAGCAATGTCTGGGCTGTCTGCCTGCCCAGCGCTGTCTGAACTGTCTGCCTGCCCAGCGCTGTCCGTCTGTCCCGAGCCGCCAGAGCCGTCCATTCAGGACCAGCCAGAGCCGTCCAGCCAGGAGCCGCCAGAGCCGGCCAGCCAGGATCCGCCAGAGCCGGCCAGCCAGGATCCGCCAGAGCCGGCCAGCCAGGATCCGCCAGAGCCGGCCAGCCAGGATCCGCCAGAGCAGGCAAGCCAGGATCCGCCAGAGCCGGCCAGCCAGGATCCGCCAGAGCCGGCCAGCCAGGATCCGCCAGAGCAGGCAAGCCAGGATCCGCCAGAGCCAGCCAGCCAGGATCCGCCAGAGCCAGCCAGCCAGGATTCGCCCCTCAGTCCGGAGCTGCCCCTCAGTCCGGAGCTGCCCTCAGTCCGGTGCTGCCCTTTGGTATAGTGGGATTGACATGGAGGGTGGCCATTGGGAGGAGGCCACGGAAGCGGGGTTTGACTATGGTGGGGTGGGGACCACGACCAGCGCCAGAGCCGCCACCGTGGACAGACGCCCACCCAGACCCTCCCCTAGAGTTTATGCTGGTGCGCCCGGAGTTCGCACCTTAAGGGGGGGGTTATGTCACGTTCCTGACCTGTTTTCCTTTTTCTTGTATTTATTTAGTTGGTCAGGGCGTGAGTTGGGTGGGTTTGTCTATGTTTGATTTTCTATGTTGGGATGTTTGTGTTCGGCCGGGTATGATTCTCAATCAGAGACAGCTGTCAATCGTTGTCCCTGATTGAGAATCATACTTAGGCAGCCTGGGTTTCACGTGTGTTTTGTGGGTGTTTGTTTCCGTGTCTGTGTTTGTTGCACCACACGGTAGTGTATCGGTTTATGCACTTTGTTTATTTGTTTTGTAAGTCAGTTTCAGTTTCGTTATAATAAATCATTATGAACCCTAACCACTCTGCGTATTGGTCCGATCCGTCTCGCCTCTCCTCGTCCGAGGAGGAGGAAGAATGTGACGATAGCCGTTACAACCGCCCTGTAGCACTCACTTCTGTCATCATGAAGTGCTTTGAGAGACTAGTCAAGGACCATATCACTTCCACCCTACCTGACACCCTATACCCACTCCAATTTGCATACCGGCCCAATAGGTCCACAGACGACGCAATCGCCATCACACTGCACACTGCCCTAACCCATCTGGACAAGAGGAATACCTATGTAAGAATGCTGTTCATCGATTACAGCTCAGCATTTAACACCATAGTACCCTCCAAACTCGTCATTAAGCTCGAGACCCTGGGTCTCGACCCCGCCCTGTGCAACTGGGTCCTGGACTTCCTGACGGGCCACCCCCAGGTGGTGAGGGTAGGTAACAACATCTCCACCCCGCTGATCCTCAACACTGGGTCCCCACAAGTGTGCGTTCTCAGCCCTCTCCTGTACTCCCGGTTCACCCACGACTGCGTGGCCATAAACGCCTCCAACTCAATCATCAAGTTTGCAGACGACACTACAGTGGTAGGCTTGATCACCAACAACGACGAGACGGCCTACAGGGAGGAGGTGAGGGCCCTCGGAGTGTGGTGTCAGGAAAATAACCTCACACTCAATGTCAACAAAACAAAGGAGATGGTCGTGGACTTCAGGAAACAGCAGAGGGAGCAGCCCCCTATCTACATTGACGGGACAGTAGTGGAGAGGGTGGAAAGTTTTAAGTTCCTCGGCGTACACATCACGGACAAACTGAAATGGTCCACCCACACAGACAGCATGGTGAAGAAGGCGCAGCAGCGCCTCTTCAACCTCAGGAGGCTGAAGAAATTCGGCATGTCACCGAACACACTCACATACTTTTACAGATTCACAATCGAGACCATCCTGTCGGGCTGTATCACCACCTGGTACGGCAACTGCTCCGCCCATAACCGTAAGGCTCTCCAGAGGGTAGTGAGGTCTGCACAACGCATCACCGGGTGCAAACTACCTGCCCTCCAGGACACCTACACCACCCGATGTCTCAGGAAGGCCAAAAGATCATCAAGGACAACAACCACCCGAGCCACTGCCTGTTCACCCCGCTATCATCCAGAAGGCGAGGTCAGTACAGGTGCATCAAAGCGGGGACCGAGAGACTGAAAAACAGCTTCAATCTCAAGGCCATCAGACTGTTAAACAGCCATCACTAACATTGAGTGGCTGCTGCCAACATACTGACTCAACTCTAGCCACTTTAATAATAGAAAAATGGATTTAATCAATTTATCACTAGCCACTTTATATAATGCTTACATACCCTACATTACTCATCTCATATGTATATACTGTACTCTATACCATCTACTGCATCTTGCCATCTTGATGTAACGTATCTCTAGCCACTTTAAACAATGCCACTTCATATAATGTTTTCATACCCTACATTACTCATCTCATATGTATATACTGTACTCTATACCATCTACTGCATCTTGCCTATGCCGTTCGGGCATCACTCATTCATATATTTTTTTGTACATATTCGTATTCATTCCTTTACACTTGTGTGTATAAGGTAGTTGTTGTGAAAATGTTAGGTTAGATTACTCGTTGGTTATTACTGCATGGTCGGAACTAGAAGCACAAGCGTTTCGCTACACTCGCATTAACATCTGCTAACCATATGTATGTGACAAATACATTTGATTTGATTTGATTTATTAAGGAAGTCTCGAGGTATTGCTCACCTGAGGTAGAGTACCTCATGATAAGCTGTAGACCACGCAATCTACCAAGAGAGTTTTCATCTATATTTTCCATAGCCGTCTATTTACCATCACAAACCGATGCTGGCACTAAGACCGCACTCAACGAGCTGTAAAAGGCTATAAGCAAACAAGAAAATGCTCATCCAGAAACAGCGCTCTAGTGGCCACCCCTAATAGCCTGGTTCCTCTCTAGGTTTCTTCCTAGGTTTTGGCCTTTCTAGGGAGTTTTTCATGGCCACCGTGCTTCTACACCTGCATTGCTTGCTGTTTGGAGTTTAGGCTGGGTTTCTGTACAGCACTTTGAGATATCAGCTGATGTAAGAAGGGCTATATAAATTAATTTGATTTGATTTGGCAAACCTGACCATAATTCTATCCTTCTGATTCCTGCGTATAAGCAAAAACTAAAGCAGGAAGTACCAGTGACTCGCTCAGTACGGAAGTGCTCAGATGACACGGATGCTACACTACAGGACTGTTTTGCTAGCACAGACTGGAATCGAGATCCTGTTCCAGGATTCATCCAATAGCATTGAGGAGCATACCAACTCAGTCACTGGCTTCATTAATAAGTGCATCGAAGACGACGTCCCCACAGTGACAGTACGTACATATCCCAACCAGAAGCCATGGATTACAGGCAACATCCGCACCGAGCGAAAGGCTAGAGCTGCCGCTTCAAGGAGCAGGACACTAATCCGGGTGCTGACAAGAAATCCCGCTATGCCCTCAGATAAACCATCAAACAAGCAAAGCGTCAATACAGGACGAAGATTGAATCCTACTACACCGGCTCTGACGCTCGTCGGATGTGGCAGGGCTTGCAAACTATTACAGACTACAAAGGGAAACCCAGTTTCCGATCAGGACGTCCGCGGGAGGCCAACAGGTTGTCCAACCGGATCGATAAGTCCACCAGCTGGTCCAGACTAAGGGTGGTGTCCCTGCAGGCAAGCTCCCGAAGAACATCCTCTCTAAAGCTACACCTGTAGTGATCGATCAGGGCCCGCTCATTCCATCCCGCGCCGGCCGCCAGAGTTCTAAAGTCCAGCGCAAAATCTTGAGCGCTCCTCATCCCCTGACGTAGATGAAATAGGCGTTCCCCCGCCGCTCTCCCCTCCGGGGGATGATCGAATACCGCCCGGAAATGGCGGGCGAACTCCTCATAGTCATCCAACGTCTGACCTTCCCTGCCCCAGATGGCGTTGGCCCATTCCAGGGCTTTACCGGTCAGACAGGAGATAAGAGCGCTCACTCTCTCGCGTACCAAAGGAGCTGGCCGGACAGATGCCAGGTAGAGCTCCAGCTGGAGTAGGAACTTCTGACACCCAGCAGCTGTCCCATCATACGCCCTCGGGAGCGAGAGCTGAATCCCACCGGATTCTGATGATGGAGAGGTGGACATCACGGTAGGTAGTGGTGGAACCTGAGGAGACGAACAGGTTCACAGGAAAAACCTCTCTCTCCCATCGGTCCATGGTTTGCAGCACGCGATCCATGGCTGTACCCAGACTCTGCAGCATGGTCCCGGGCTGCTGAACGCGCTCCTTCATTTGAAGCGGAGGGCTGTCTGCACCTGCTGACTGTATGTATATGGTGCGTGATTCTGTCAGAGTCTATCTAGAAGAAAGTGTAGGAGTCAGGCGCAGGACACAGGTAAGAGTAAAAGAACACTGTATTTACTCAATCCAAGAACGTAACAAAAATCCCGTTATAAAACAAGGACAAAACAGGACTCGAACTCCAACACACGAAAGACATTCACGCACAAAACAGAAAGGGAAACCAGAGGGTTAATTAAGGAACATAATTATGAGATGGGAACCAGGTGTGTAAACAGACAAAACAAAAGGAAAAATGAAACATGGATCGGTGGCAGCTAGAAAGCCGGTGACGTCGACCGCCAAACGCCGCCCGAACAAGGAGAGGGAACAACTTCGGTGGAAGTCGTGACACCCTGTGACTAAACACCTCCCTCTGCAACTGGATCCTGGACTTTTTGATGAGCCGCCCCCAGGTGGTAATGGTAGGCAACAACAAGTCTGCCACGCTGATCCTCACCACTGGGGCCTCTCAGGGGTGTGTGCTTAGTGCCCTCCTGTACTCCCTGTTCAACCACAACTGCATGACCAAACACGAATCCAACACCATCATTAAGTTTGCTGACAACACAACAGTAGTAGGCCTGATCACCGACAACGATGAGACATCCTATTTGGAAGGAGGTCAGAGACCTGGCAGTGTGGTACCAGGACAACAACCTCTCCCTCAACGTGAAGCGGGTGGAGCGGGTCGAGATTTCAAGCTATAGTGGAGCGGGTCGAGAGTTCAAGTTCATTGGTGTCTACATCACCAACAAACTATTATGGTCCAAATACACCAAGACAGTCGTGAAGAGGGCACGACAACACATTTTCCCCCTCAAGAGACTGAAAAGATTTGGCATGGGTCCCCAGATCCTCAAAAAGTTCTACAGCTCCACCACCGAGAGCATCCTGACAGGGTTGCATCACCGCCTGGTATGGCAACTGCTCGGTGCTACAGAGGGTAGTGCGTATGGCCCTGTACATCACTGGTGCCAAGCTCCTATAGGTCCTGGATGGCAGGATATACTAGGTGGTGTCAGAGGAAGGCCCAAAAACTTGTCAAAGACTCCAGTCACCCAAGTCATAGACTGCTCTCTCTGCTACCGCACGGCAAGCAGTACTGGAGCGCCAAGTCTAGGTCCAAAAGGCTCCTTAACAGCTTCTAGCCCCAAGTCATAAGACTGCTTAACAATTAATCAAATGGCCACCCAGGCTATTTACATTTACCACCCCCCCATTTGTTTTTACACTGCTGATACTTGCAGTTTATTATCTATGCATAGTCACTTTATCCCTACCTACATGTACAAATTACCTCTACTAACCTGTACCTCCGCACATTGACTTGGTACCAGTACCCCCCGTTTATAGCCTCATTGTTATTTTATTGTGTTACTTTTTATTTTATACTTTCTTAACTCTCTCCACCCCATTGCAAAATGTGTAGAACTGCAAAAAAAATTGATTTAAAATTGCATCAAAATGTGTAGAATTGCAGGAAATAAACTTTAAAAACGTAAAATGTCATCTTTGCTGTCAAGAGGGGACCCACTAAAATGTTTTGCTTTGGACCCCCAAAAGGCTAAAACCGGCTCTGATTTTCATAAAATATTATTAGTCAAACAGGAAAACGTGCCTTCTAAAGTACGAGGTGTCAGGTCGAGTGAGTTGGGAGTTTTTTGAGTGGCGTAAATGGAAAGCTTTGATGATGCCATCCCACTTTCACATATTACCTGGATGAGAGACCATTACATTTGTGAATCAATGAGGAGAGGAAATCACATTTGAAGGAAGTGTGTCTGCATGCTTGTGGAGGAGTGATTCCTGCATGGATTCTCGGCTCAGTCTGTTTAGAGGGTGAAATGGTCTGCATTACAGTTCTCAGTTGGGAGATCTGCATTCTAAGATCAGCTTGTCAGAACAGGGTGCTTTAGCGCTCATGGATATGACGTGTGACCGTTGACGATGTTGATTTCTATCTTCTGGGGGATTAGTTACATTCAGTTAGCGCTGGGTGATAATGTAATTTGCTTGATGCAGTCCGGAGCCCTGCTTCGTTTCATGCTGTGCCCTTTATAGCTTCATTACTACAATCACAGAAGCTGTGGATATCTATCTCAACGGCCCTCCGCCTGCAGTCATAAATCACTGTGTCTGTGAGAAGATGGTTTTAGCGTGACATCCTTTAGTACAAGGGCCTTCGTGTGTTATACTACACTGTGAAGGTGTGAGAATACACAGGTACATGCCATGTTGGAGCCTCGGCGTAAATTACATACACTACCTGACCAACAGTAAGTGGACATCTGCTTGTTAAACATCTCATTACAAAATCATGGGCATTAATATGGACTTGGTCCCCCTTTGCTGCTATAACAGCCTCCACTCTTTTGGTAAGGCTTTTTACTAGATGTTGGATCATTGCTGCCGGACTTGCTTCCATTCAGCCACGAGCATTAGTGAGGTTGGGCACTGATGATGTTGTGTGATTATGCCTGGCTCACAGTCAGCATTCCAATTCATCCCAAAGGGGTTCAATGGGGTTGAGGTCAGGGCTCTGTGTATGCCAGTCAAGTTCTTCCACACCGATCTCAACAAACCATTTCTGCATGGACCTCACTTTGTGCACGGGGCCATTGTCATGCTGAAACAGGAATGGGCCTTCCCTAAACTGTTGCCACAAAGTTGGAAGCACAAAATCGTCTAGAATATCATTGTATGCTATAGTGTTACGATTTCCCTTCACTGGAACTAAGGGGCCTAGCCCAAACCATGAAAAACTGCCCCAGACCATTATTCCTCCTCCACCAAACTTTACAGTTGACACTATGCATTTGAGCAGCTAGCGTTCTCCTGGCATCCGCCAAACCCAGATTCATTGGTCGGAATGCCAGATAGTGAAGGGTGATTCATCACTCCAGAGAACGCGTTTCCACTGCTCCAGAGTCTAATGGCGGTGAACTTTACACCACTCCAGCCGACGCTTGGCATTGCGCATGGTGATCTTAAGCTTGTGTGCGGCTGCTCGGCCATGGAAACACATGTCATGAAGCTCTCGACAAACAGTTATTGTGCTGACGTTGCTTCTAGAGGCAGTCTGGAACTCGGTAGTGAGTGTTGCAACTAAGGACAGACGATTTTTGTACGCTATGCTACGCGCTTCAACATTCGCGTTCACGTTCTGTGAGCTTGTGTGGCCTACCACTTCGAGGCTGAGCCGTTGTTGCTCCTAGACGTTTCCACTTCACAATAACAGCACTTACAGTTGACCGGGGCAGCTCTAGCAGGGCATACATTTTACAAACTGACTTGTTGGAAAGGTGGCATCCTATGACGGTGCCACGTTGAAAGTCACTGAGCTCTTCAGTAAGGCCATTCTACTGCCAATGTTTGTCTATGAAGATTGCATACTTGTGTGCTCGATTCTATGTACCTGTCAGCAACAGGTGTGGCTGAAATAGCCGAATCCCATGTTGAAGCTAGACTACAGGACCAACCATCTAACCATGTCCATAATATTACATGGTTGTCCATAAGTAGCTAATGTTATGAGATGTTTTTTTGACATTAAAACACAACTGTGTTGCTTGTCCAAAACACAAAATGAAGCCCAACACACAAAATGAAGCCCAACACACAAAATGCATCAAGCATAACCATGCAATCTTAAACCTAACAAAACAACAGCATAATAATCATGGTTGTAGGGTAAGCCTACTGTTTTTCCAAGGATAGGCCTTTAATTATCATTTTACCCTCCTAAAAGAGACCACACTCATAAAGGAGAATAATTGCTCTTTGACTTATGTCTGGAATGGGGCTAGAACATTATAGCTGCTTCCCCATATTGACACAGCTGTTGCCCAAACTATAGACTTGCCATAGCAGACAATGGTGTGTCTTTATATTGTGTCACACACCCACTAATGACAGCTTTAGAGGTGGAGGGTAATTCAGGAGAGAGGGTTGACTATGAGGTGAGGTGTGTGACTCACGTCCTGGGTTCCCCAAGGCCAAATGTCCTGCCTGCCAGATTTCCTGCACCAGTGCATTGTGGGTAGGTGAACGATGGTATGGTATCACTGATAAGTCCGAACACTAAAATGTCTCCTGTTCTTTTAAAACCAGGGATCTCAGAAGACAGAGTAAGTGTAGTAGAAATGGTTTGCTGAACTGTGCTTGTGTGATGAGTAACCATGTCTGGCCGAGACCTGATGACTTGTGTTAGCTCTTAGAGGCTTGGCTCGGTGGGCTAATACTGTCCATTTTGGTATCTCATTCAACCAGCCAGGTTAAATACTAGGTCTGTTACATAAACCAGAATAGATAGGCGATAGTTAGGCGATAGATAGGCGATAGACAGGTGATAGATAGGCGATAGATAGGCGATAGGTAGGCGATAGGTAGGCGATAGGTAGGCGATAGGTAGGCGATAGATAGGCAATAGATAGGCGATAGGTAGGCGATAGATAGGCGATAGGTAGGCGATAGATAGGTGATAGATAGGCGATAGGTAGGCGATAGGTAGGCGATAGGTAGGCGATAGATAGGCGATAGATAGGCGATAGATAGGCGATAGATAGGCGATAGATAGGCGATAGATAGGCGATAGATAGGCGATAGTCGATAGATATGCAGACACTTCAAAGATCAACAGCAAAGGCTCTCCATTCGCACCATGCTGTGCTAACAGGTGAGACAGTGATCCTGCTCTGTTAGGGCTGTGCTCCCTTGTAAAAGCCTTGTCCCTGACCCCAGCCAGTTAATGTTTACTGGAACAGTTTAGGGAATGAACCTGTGAGACCGGTGAGACAGTGATCCTGCTCTGTTAGGGCTGTGCTCCCTTGTAAAAGCCTTGTCCCTGACCCCAGCCAGTTAATGTTTACTGGAACAGTTTAGGGAATGAACCTCACTTAACCTCTTCCTCTGTGACCTGTGTGTTTTTTTGTCGTTGCTCTGTCTGTCACCAAAACGACCTCCCATTTACAACAATCAATTCACATTTTCAGATTGTTCTGTTAAAAACTTTAATGCACATTTAGACAACGGTGTGAGTGGTTTTGCTAACACAAAACCATGGATCATTAATTGCCTTTCATATTTTTAAGGTAAAGAAATATTACAATATAGTCTAACAATATCCTCCCTGTGCTATAATCTGACTGTTCTCTCCCTCCCTACAATCTAATAGTCCTTCCACAGTTTTATGCCTTAGTACAATACAGAGTGAATGTACTACTGGCATGAAGCACTAATGCTGTAGCTAAGTCCTTTTTCTCCTCTGCTTGTTGGCTTCTCCCCACTGTGAGCAAGTGGAAGGGGGTAGTGCTGGTAATTCATGCACACATGTGCCTGCCTGTTCCCCCAGTGACAGGCCAAGGGAGGGGCACATGATAAATTGCCTTCCATCTGGGACCTCCACACAACCACCATGATGTGGGTAAAAATGGAAATCGCTCCCTTTCACCGTCATTACATGAGTTTAGAATATGTGTGGGCCTCCAGACCGACACAGACACACACACACATACATCCTTATACACGCATGTGTATACACACAGAAACGAACTCACACATTAACAAACAGAGAAGTTGGTTTTGACTATAGCTGCTGGTGGACCAAGACAAGAGCGATCTCTCTGAGACGGTATTCAGCTAAATAACCAATGACAGGGTGGATGAGTGTAGCTATCATTCAGAGGTCAAAGTCATTTACAAATAACTCATTCATTAATTCATATTCAAGGACATTTCCAGAGTATAGTATTTTCATGAGTTATAGATGCAAAGTGGAAACACTTGAGCGGTTGACGGACAGATAAGCCAATAGATCGATGTGTGGCAGTGCTCCCTGTTATAGGGCTGTTGCGCTCTATTCTAGCCTGTCACTTCAGACACGTCCACTGTGTGACATCTCGTCTTTCACACAGAATTAAGGAAATGGGACATTGTGCCTCGCACCAGTTTGTGCCTGTATAGAATATCTGGCTTTAGCGTGAAGCTATTTTCAGCTAGCTTCACTGACAGCTAAGAACAGGAAGAACATATGTAAAGGCCTGTCAACTATATATTCAGACACAACATATGTGTTTGATAAATAAGGCTGGCACAAGACCTTAAGCTATAGGCTACTGTATATTTAATTCAATTAAAACAATTACCCTTCTAAAATATATGGTGAATTCAGAATTTGTGGGACATGTTTTGCATTTCTGTCTTCCTTAACCCATTTTTCAACATCTATCATATTAGTCCAACACATGATACATTTCTGAAATCCTCAACATGTTTCCTAATCACAGAAAAAAGGACAAATGTTGATATCATATTCACAGAAAGCAAGACACACCCATTTGTGTACACTGAGCCACAACCATATTTTCAGTGCACATTTGGGAAAGTGGGACAGCAGGTTAGATAAATTGGGATAGGCCTAATTCTAGCCCATTGGCAATTTGATTCAATGTTGTGTGATTAGGAAACATCTTGAGGATTTCAGAAATGTATCATGTGTTGGGATAATATGTTGAATAGATGTCTAAAGAGTTACATAAGACTGAAACTCAAAAGGTGTCCCACTTTTTCTGAATTCACCCCACTGAGCACAGATGTCAATTCAACGTCTATTCCACATTGGTTCAACATCATTTCATTGAAATGACATGGAAACAACGTTGATTCAACCAGTGTGTGTCCAGTGGGACCCTACTGTTATCCTGTTAATGTTTGAGACCAATGGCACCAAGCAGAACTATAGTAGGCTAAATGATTGAGTTCCACTATGTATCAATTCAAAGTTTCCCAATTAAGCAATTAAAAACATGAATGAATATTTTGGACTTGTAAGGTTAACCCATTAGCTATTGGTATTTGAGTAATATAGCCTATTTCTTGATCGTAAAATGGTATTGTTATCTCGGGGATTGGCCCGTTTCGCAGCCATTTTTTGATTTGGTGTGAAATATTCTGTGAAAAGCAATAACCTAACTATAGGCTTGCCTACGTATTTCTTTTAAAAATGTGGCAACCATTTTTTCTCGGCTGAATGCAATAAAGGCATGATTAATTACTGGACTAAAATGGTGTGTCTGTAACCATGCAATTTAAGATTGTGTGGCCTTATTTAACATAGCACGGGGCAGTATACAGAGCAGCGAACAGTTAGGCCTATAGGCCAGCTGTTGATGAATTTCAATATGAAACAAAAATGTGCACGAAACTTCTACCCTGTTTGATCTAAGGAATGAATCAGCCTACAAAACATTTTTTTAAAAATATAAATTAGGCTAGTTAGGCCTCTACTGTTATTAAAAAGCTGAGTATAGTCGGATGTATATTTAAACGTTTGTGTGATAATACTTTGATTAAACTATAGGCTAGATCATGGCATTTTGAAATGGTCTCCTACAAATTTCTGAATCACACACCAATGTTACACTACTGGGCACACACTGGTTTAATCAACGTTGTTTCCACATCATTATTTATATATTTCTTAATTCCATTATTTTACTTTAAATTTGTGTGTATTGTTGTGAATTGTTAGATACTACTGCACCGTTGGAGCTAGGAACACAAGCATTTCGCTACACCCGCAATAACATCTGCTATATATGTGTATGTGAACAATTACTTGTGATTTGATTTCAATTAAATGACATTGACCAATGTGGAATAGACATTAAATTGGTGTCTGCACCCACCTGGATGTCCCTAAAATCAGTTATTTTCAACCAACTATATTGAAGTGGGGCCAAAGTGGAAATAGATTATAGAGACATTCTAAAATCAGGCATGCGCAATGTTTCTTATGTAATCCTAAACAATATTATTCCCATAGAGTTTTGCCGTATCTGTTTTTAGTAGGATACTCTATATTCATAATTAATACATTTTCAATGACTCGTGAATATTGAGAAAATATATTGTAAGTTAAATTTAGATCAACACCTTGATAACGCTATTCAAAAGGAGGCGTTCTCCGTTTGTTGCTCGCTATTAACCAGGCAATGTCAAGAGACAACATTTTTATACATCATCAAATATTGAAAACTATATTTAGCCAACAATACTTATTTGGAAAAGACCTTCTAAATCCAATCACTACAGCAATAATGTCAAAACTCATCGTCAATCAACAATTATTAACATGCTTTGATGGATGTATCCCGTTTTAGAACATGCAGACACACGTGCACACAGCGCGCTCACACACACTCAATCATGACGATCAGTCACTACACTATTGTTGAAATAATGTCCAATCTTAGTTGCATCCATTTCAAAGTTGTGTGTTTAGTTTTAAAATAGCCTAGTGTTTCAACTTTAAAGAATTCAAATTATTTAGGTTAAAACAATGGATCATGCTAAAAAAAATCACAATAAACTCTAGAGATGTTGTAGAAATAAAGTGGACTTTAAAGTGAACATAAAAAAATCATAGCCTACTCTGTAAATAACGTTCCAGTTTTTTGTAAAGGCAACCAGTTAATAAGATTAACCTCCCAGATCAGCACATCTCATGTCAATTTAAAATCATAAAGAAACCAGAAACTGTTAATTGAAATAGCATGTTAAAAATGTAGGTCTTGTTGTTATCATAAAAGGAGGCACACGGAAATATGGAACAGAAGCGTTTCTTATTTTTCCAGAATACATACAAAAAAATACCAATTCTCTTTCCATGGTATACACCTGAAAAATAACGGCAATTTTAAATGTGGACAATTTGGGATTTTAAGAAACAAACATGCATGTCAATTATTTTCTTTTCAATGAAACATTAAATAAGAACAATACAATCATATCAATTTCAAATGAACATCGAAATGAAAACCTCTATTTTATTATTATTCTACCATGTGTGTTTTCATTTTACCTATAGAGATCAGTTTAAACATAATGCACTTCGAGTCTCTCAAATATCTTCAATTTGTAGCTATTATCGTCCGCTTTCAGTCGACATAAATAAATACAGTCCACGGATCCTGTCCATAGGTGGAGCGTTGATATAAAAGTCTTTATATTTGCATTTTATAATTATAAACTTTTCAAAAGTCAAGTGTGTTTCACTGGTATCCCAGCGCCGATGCTGTGGTGAGTCTCTGGCCGTACAGTGCATATGGGGAGTAATATGGCCCGGTAGCTGCGGGGACGGGAACAGGGGCTCCGGTAGGCAAGGGGCTCTTGGAGTACGGATGGTAACGGCTGCTTAGTCCCAACGCGTGATGCGGACTCCTCAGGGTCAGTGTCCCGGGGCTTCCAGGGCCTCCTGACTGCGGCATGTGCATGTGGCACGCCATAGCGGCAGCCGCAGCACTAGCTAAAGATGAGGAACTAGGGTAACCCGATATCAATTTTTCCGCCCCAGTGAAGGCGGTGTGCGTCCGCAGGTGGATCAGCAGCTCCTCGGAAGAAGAGAAACGCTTGTCGCAGGGTCCGTTCGCCGACACCCAGTTACATACGTGAGGAAGGGGGTCGTTGGGTAGCATGAAACCATAGGGGTACAAAGGGTGTCCACTGAACGACTGCGGAGAGGAGTGCATGCCGTGCAAAAGGTGTGTCGGGTACATGTGGTGGTACCCGGATTTCATCGCGTTGTCGTGGCACTGCTGTGAGGCACTGGCAGCGCCCGCTAAGTGGCTGGCACAATGGTAACTTAAGCAGTAAGGGTCTCTACACAGGCTGGCTGACATGATGGAGGGTGGAGAGGCCCCAGCCAGTGGGCTGGATCCGGCCTTACTGCAGCCCATACTGGCCAGCTGTGCGTTAACCAGGCTGCCACCGTGGGGGAGGTAGTGTTGGGGATAACCTGCGTAGGCCCCTAAACTCCCGGGGTAGTGCATGCCAGCAGGCGGCAGGGGGAAAACTGTCTGACCAGGTTTGTAAGGAGAGACTGGGGCTACAAGTCCTGACCCCAGTACGGAAGCTGAGGAAACGGGGGTTATGGAGGACGATTCCGAAGACAGGGCTTTGGACCCGGGCGTCTCCTGGTGCTGGTTCACCTCCACGTTAATTCCACCGCAACTCACGCTTATCCTGCTGTGGCTGTTAGTGGTTCCAGATCCGTCCGTTGTGCCATTTTTATTACAATCTGAATCTTTCTTGTCCTCCCTGTCTCCACACTTCCCCTCAGACGGCATGGGAGAGGCAGAAGTGCTGGAGTTGGGGCTGCCTGTCCGTGGCGTGAACGGCTGACAGGTGGCGCTCGGTACTCGGAAACCAGTCTTCTCTCCACTCGATACGCCAGAGGACGAGTCCTTCTTATCGGACGGTTTCGAATAGGGTTTGAAGCTAGATTTGTCATCCACACCGATGTCGCTCATTTTTAATGGACCGGATTTGGATTCCTTGTCACTAGATCCATTTGATGTAACCGAGGAGAGTTTGGAAGAGGGAGGGGGGTCCGGTTTACCGATTTGAGAGCATGTCTGCGCCAGCAGTGCCAACGGACTCTTCTTGGCATCTAGCTGTAGAGAAAACAACAAGACCGATATTTACAAATTGAATAGTGAAAAATATAAAAACAGTCAAACAATAGAGGACGTTTGGTCGAAATGCATCCAGCAACGGAATGTCCGAGCCCTTCTCCGCCGCCACCCCCAAAATAAAAGAGTAGTGCGCAATGCGCAGCTTTTACGCGAGAGAATTGCCGAGCTCTAAGAGAAGGATGAACATTTCCTACATTTATAAAACATGTATTTTACCAATGATCTCTATAATATAATAGCCCACATCTACACTTCGATATAATACATCGTTATTTATATGCTGTTTCCTGTGCTACATTCCGGGATAACCGTTTCTATTCGTAATGGTTACAAAACAAAAACATTCAACTTTTACTTATTAATCCAGCTGTTTAAAAAAAATCTTACCTCAATAGGGCTAATCGGGGTAGATGGTAACGGTTGAAGATACTCTGGGTGCAAAATGTGTCCTGATCGTGCCGTAAGCATTCTCAAAACCTTGATGGGGACTCGCTTAGCTTGCCGTAGATGGTCGGACGGGGGAACGGAATGAAGAAAAGGCTTGTTGATGTTATTCCGAGAGTCGATGCTCTCCCAGACTAGATGAGTATTACTATTGCTCAGAGCAGACACCGAGGGCGATGTGATCATGTCCTAATTATCACGAAATTAGTCGGTAATGCATTTATCAGATTCATCAAGAAAGGCGAAAAGCAATTACAACCTCTCTAGAAAATCAGGAGAGAAAAAAAGTGGTGGTATTGCGTGTAATAATCCGTATAGTGAGAGGAAAATAAGAAGGTGCGGCTGGTAAGCAGGAAGAAGATACAGGAGAGTGATTGCGATGTTATCGCGGATCCGAGGCTGCGTCTTGCATCATAGGCATAGCGCGTTCTGTGTCTCCCAGCAGGTCCGCTCTCTATACTCCCAAAGTACGAACTGGTAGAAATGCTCACTTCAAACGCATCTGAATTAGTCCGAGATTAAAGCCTTTGCCGCCTTCCAATCAAATGGGACCCTGAGGTGATTGGAGGGTCAAGGGGATGTGACGTTCTCCTCTATTTTTACAGCGCGGGGGAGGAGATAGGGGGGAATAGTTGGGTTGTTGTGCGCGCTCTCACCATCCTCGAGGCAGGACAGGGCAAGGCTTGTTTTGATTTTTCAGCGTCTGAAAAATACTGTATATAGACGCAAGTGAAGGTATTTGGCAAATGAATAGGTTGGCGATGTGGTAATGGTTATTACTGGAAGACATAAGCTACATGATATTTAGGAGATGGGAAATGTACTAATACAAATAAATGAAATCGTTATTAATTTGTTTTCTAATGACTAATGCACTAATAAGCATTGTTTTTGGCACTTTTGGCCTATTGAATCTTGAATCTTAACACAAGCCTGTATCTTAGTCTACACCTACATTTTCCATTGTAAATTATATCCCACAACCAGAAGATCAACCACTTCAACTCGATTCAGACAAGCGTTGACAGGAACAGACCAATGCAGTGATGGAGGGATGAGAATGTCACATGTTTTCAGTAGCCTATAATATACACCGCACTTCTATGTCTATCTCCATCCCTCCATCAACTGTCAATTCTGCTCCACCGCAATCAATCAGTTATTTGTCAGGGGCTGTCAATCCGGCCTTGATTTGACAGCTATTGTAGCGGATTACATGCGAGCATAGTTGCATGGGGAAAAGGGGCCACATGGAAAGAGAGAGAGGCATCTGAGAAAGGAGACTTAATTTGGACGAAATCAATCTTTCTCGTGTTAAATTAAATGTGTATATACGCATCGACAATATGCTGACTGCAAAGCGCTATGCATCTTTTTCAGATTTATTCATAAGTGTCCATGGAATTTAAGACGGTATTTGAAAATTAATAAGGATATTGACTTGGCTAAACTAACCACATTTTACAAGGTTCTCCTCAAACACAGCGACCGAAGGCACATCTCGGTCGCAGATTCACTTGGATGTATGCCTTGTTCACGTGCTAGTCTGAACTAAGAAACTCGGACATTTCCGACTTGCTAACTGTTGTAGTTAATTGTACAGGTGCCGCGTTCAAACTAGTTAGCAAGTCGGACATTTCCGAGTTTCCTAGTTCAGACTAGCACGTGAACGCGGCATAAATTAAGCATTTTCAACGTTTTCCCTCCCTGTCAAATACTTCAAAACGAGGAATGTATCCCAAAATCTGATGTTATTTAATTTTATTTAACTAGGGAAGTCAGTTAAGAACAAATTCTTATTTCCAATGACGGCCTAGGAACAGTGTGGTTATTAACAGTATTGTTCAGGGGCAGAACGACAGATTTTTACCTTGTCAGCTCTGAGATACGATCTAACAACCTTTCGGTTACTGGCCCAACGCTCTAACCACTGGGCTACCTGTCAGAAATAGTTTAAAGTCGAACACAGTCTACTATTATATTTTAGTAATGTTCATGTTCCTGCGTAAGGACATTACATGGCAATGGACTTACCTACGTTTAGCCTAGATAGGTATGGCTAAAATCACATTTAAATGTAATCATGTGAATTGCTTGAAATGTGACCAGAAAGTGTTTTTAAATGGCAATCTAGCAGTGTTGCTTAGTAGGCTATAGGGGAGCATTTAACATTATTTTGAATAGCCAATATGAACAACACAGTTATTAGTGGAAGGCAAAGTTCCCCATAACAAAGTCACTCCGAGCAGTCAGCGGCTATCCAACACCCGTCAACATGTAAGTTTCACATTACTGAGTGAAACATAATGTTCTGGATTCTCAGCAAAGGCGAACAATAACCACTTTCCCTCACAGATCCAAACGTACTTCTTCTATACGTATCGTAAAAAACCCGTCATTCGCCTCTGTTATCTCCCCAACAACAATGACAAATAAAAGGGAACAAAAAAACTAGTCCAGACATTTTATATTGATGTCAACTCGATTTTATTTACATACAATGAAAATTATTTATTTAATTTAAGAGGGAGAAAAGAAGGGTGACTGAAAGATAAATAAAATAGAAATGGTGTGTCAGAGTGCTGAGTAAATAAGTTTAAAATGCCTTGAACTATTCACCGCTGAGATGGCTAATCAGTATTGAGGCTCAGGGGAATCGGGCAGCCTTTCAATGCGGGTCTCTTTTCATCTCAATCGGGATAGAGGCGCTCAATTAAAAGCCTATCAGTTTATAAGTAAATCAACGCCTATCAAAGTTGTCACTTCAAACAAAACGATTATTATTGTAACCCGCCTCCGCTATTAATCTCTCTCTACGGTAATCGGTTTGACAGGTCATCTTGGAGAGCAAGAAAACCTGGAGTGGAAATCACAGGAGGGCAGAAAAACAACTGGAAAAGTAAATATATTTATTTTAGGCCTTCAAAGAATTTTGTTAAAATGACCGGCATTTCGGAAAACTATGGATATATATTTGAAGTTATATTTTATAAAAAATGTAACCATAGTGTAAAATATGTAATTGATAGTTTAACCATATGGGAATTATAGACAGAATATGACGTAAATTATTTTACTTTGTAGGCTACTCAAGTGTCACTACATGTCAACATTGGCCTAAAGGCCTATTCACATGAAAATCAACTTCTTGCAGCCTATTGAAGCCTTACCATATAATGAATGTTCTTATCGCAGAAGCAAACACTGCTATAGTCATAAACTGCTATCAATGTTGTATATTTTGAGTTCTTGAATAAAGGAAATATCTAAAATGAATTTACATTGTAGCCTAATGTCTTTTATCAGATTTTTTATTTACATTTTAAGCCATACATATACTTTCTGTTAATTGTTCATTAAAGTTAATTGTAACGTACTGGCCGCCTCCTCGTTTTATTTTCAAACCATACTGAATGCAATTTGTGAATACCTTCCTCATTACTCGTTGTGCACAAAACTGCATTAAATCCATTACAGACAAATTACAACATAAATCAATTAAATTACGTTGTGACATTTAATTTTGGGGGACTTACAAAGTTCAAACATAACTAAGCAAGAAAGTGTCTTACAAATACAATTTTCCCGTGGCCCTTAAATGCTGTGGACTTTGAAGTACAAGAAGAAGGAGAAAACGGCCTAATAATCAAAATGTTGTCTGTCTGGCAGAACAGGAAGAGAACGTTTCACAATATGCAAAGATATATGATTGATAAACGTCAGGCTAACTGTTTTCTGTAAGGGCTGTCAGCCCGTGACAAAATACGTGAGTTATTATGGCAAAGGGCAACCATAAATTCCCAGTGTCAGGCGAAACCCCTCTTTATTGTCGGATTGACGAATGAGGTTCTACACCAGATTCCAAATACTCGATATTTCCGTTAAATGGAAACACATTTTTCCCTGCCATAATTCATGATATTTAAATAGAAAGTTTTAAAAGTGCCCATATACTTCATAACGACGACATGTTTATGAATCACTCCCTATATGTAAATATAATTATTTACAGCAGCACGAGAGTAGCTTGGGCTGTCAGTTCTGCTCTAGGCTATATGCCTCCTTAGCAGAGGGTTGCAGCGAAGGCAACATTTAATATATTACGTTACGTTTAGAATTTAGATTTTCATTCCCTATATAGGGAGTATTGGAATGATGCTAATTACATAGCCTACTTTTATAACGTAAAATACATTTTCAATGACGCACAGTGAGTTTGTCGCCGACTATATTAAATACGTTTTTTTTTTTTGTAATATGACTTACATACTTTTCTGTCGTAATCAAGCGAATAGGCGCTCGCATCCATTATTTTATTTTTGCATTCAAAGAGTTTGCTGAAAGAGTAGCCTATGGACAACTCCAAAGCGATATTTTATCATAGCTTCTCAGTCAATGGAACTAGAAAAATAGCCTATGTTATATTCCAGTTAAAAGCATGCACGGTGGAGAACAAACGTGGGGAACACATTTTTATCAGAGGTAAAAGGTGAAAAAGGGCGCATAGAACCACGTTAAAAGACTTACAACAAAATATTCCGAAGTGAAACGACAGATCTGTGAAAACACTGCGCAAATGTAATCCTTTGTTTACTAATGTTGCATTGCAAAGATCACACGATACATTTATCAGTTACATTGTTACAATATTATATTGTGGGACATAGGCGGCTACAAATACAACGACTGGAGCATGCGTGTTTTCCAGCAGCGGAGCCTTGAGAGCTCGAGGTGGGCAGAGCAGAAAGAGGATTTTTCGCGTCAGGGAGGATCTAAAATGACGTCACTAACATTCCCTCTGAATAACCAACATATATAGGTCGGGTCCACCTTTGCAGGGGTTGTGTTATTACAAGGCACAATAACACCTTTTTTATGAGTTCAACTAGTATTTAGGAGCCATTTTGGCTTATTTATGTGCTCATGTGTTGTGTGTTTATCTTGTCTATCTAGGGTCATTTTAACTTGCTTTGTACACTAGAGGCACTCTCACCCGGGGTCCAGGTCACTAGTCACATGGCTGGGGTACACAGGTGATGAGAAGTAATAGCACAGGTGAGAGGAGAGAGCATGCGGTTCTTACCATCATACTAGAAAAGTATTGCATCCAAAGTTTCTCTTTTTGAATGTATCTTCAATATCACCCAAAAACAAGATCTACTGTGGAAAGCAGGGTTGAGGTCAATTCTGAATTGAGTTGCGCATTGCTCACAATTCCAATTCAATTCTGGAATTTGAATTGGCCATACCCCACAGGAAACAGAATTTGAATATAATTTAAATTAAAGGAAATAGAATGTAATTAAATCAGAGAGGAAGAGGCAAAGCAAGAGATTTTACTCTGCCCAAAATCTGCCACGAAAATAACCCCACGAAGTGAGGAATTTTTGTATGACGATCAATTAGTGTCAAATTTGGCCAACAAAAAAATGTAATAGCTAACTTGCTATGTGAGGTTTATTTGATCTAATAGAAACTTCGTAATTAGGGTGTTATGAATCCACTGATATAAGTGGCATTTTGGAAACTGAAAAAAAAAAAAAAAACTTTATATCAGGAGTTGTGCCTGTAAATAGGACTCATCATGGATATAACCTGTTGTAGCATGGCCATTGCCATTGAGGGCTTCCACTATTTTAAAGTAGTCATCTGGGTGGGGATTCCCATGAGTTGGGAGCAATCTAGCAATGAAGAACAAGAAAATTGCCTACTTAAAAAAACATGGATAGCCTCAATGGTGCTGGCCATGCTGTCACAGACGTTATGATGGCACAGGCTGCGGCCCAAACATTTAAAAGACACACCCTATCCCCTCAGCAATACAATTAAGTGGACACTTATGATGACGTATCATGACATCTGACAAGTATACACTTGCAGGGCAAGGGGCGAGAGAGGAAGGAATAATCTTTAAAAAATTGATCATCCTTGGCCAGAAATTCGTCACTCGTTCATCCTGCAATGATGATTGTGTTTTCAGCTGCCAGTAGCTTGTCGGTGCTTTATATGCCCTACAGTCAATTATCAGTGCATGTCTACTTATATTAAATATATAATTATTAATATATGCCTACTGTATGACAGCTGACGTTAGTTAGCTAATTAATTAGCTAACTAACGTCAGTCTGCCTAGGTGGAACTTCTGAAAATGTTTTAGTTCTACAATTTCCAAAAGATAAACAAACAAAAACATATTTACGAGACGTGTTCGTAGCACAATTTCGAATTAATTTACATTCGTTTTGACTTACACTTGTATGTTGACTTCTCCATTGGTGTTGTTTTGAAATTTTCGCTGACTTTTCTTACCGGGTGTACAATCGTCGTAAATTGAATTATGGGGAGTTTCAGGCCCCGGCGTGAACATAATTGTACACTCGTAAAGCCGACTAAAAAAGAGGCCTGAGGGGCTTACGTTGCAAACTTCCCTTGCTTGGCTAATCATTTGGACCGCCCTCCAAGATGGCGATGGGGATACTCCCAAGGGCATAAGGCGAGGGTAAGTGGACAAGGGTGTGTCTTTTAAGTGTTTGGACCGCAGCCACAGATACAAAGATGAGTCCTCTACAAATCTCTATTGACTGTTTACATGCGTATCTGCCCTCTCATTGCCCTTCCCACTAAAGCCCTACCTGATGAGGCCATAAGCCGGGCACAACATCAGCTAAATCTTCAACTATCGTCTCTGTCAAGCTAGAATGACAGTGGAGAAGGTATTCAGAATTCTTGCAGCCAGATGGAGGATTCTCTACAAGAAAATCAACCTACTGTCAAGCAAGTTTGACACCCTAGTGAACGGTAGTGTATATGTTGACCTATTTTCAGCTCAAGAGGCAACCTCAGTCTTGAAAATGCTGATTCACCTCCGCTACAACCTATGGAGCCTGATGACGCTGAGGACGACGTGGTGTCCCCGAGCCATGACCCTGTGCTACAGATGCCTGAACAACAGTCAAGACCAACCACTACAGACACGGCTCAAGACTGGCAGCCAAGAAAAAGAACACAGAAGGTCAACTGTCAAGTTGTGGATGAAAAGCTGCTTGCATTTGTCAGGAGGCCAATCCCTTCTGCTGCTACCTCTGAGGATGAGAAAATAGGAAGAAACAAGGGGCGTCTGAAAGTGAAACTACTATCATTGATTGTAAACTGGGATGACCTGTATGCAACACCTATACCACCACCACAATGGCTCTTTGATGCTCCGCATGGAAGAGGTGGACTGCAGCCTATGATGTAAGGCCAGCCCAGGCATCAATACTCCTACTCACCAGGATCTAGGTCTCCAACACATAGCTGGGATGACCAGCAGGCAACACCACTGCCACCACCACGGCCTGCAAGTACTCCGCACGGAAGAGGTGGACTGCAGCCAATCATGTACGATGAGCCCATGGATCGATACTCACCAGAACCTAGGTCTCCAACACATAGCTGGGATGACAGCTTCAGTACATTCTCTCAAGAGAGCTAGGACAGAGACTCCCAGTCACATTGTTAATCTCCTCCTAAAAAGGCAGATACCAGCCATGTGCATACTTAGGCCTATGTTCTGTTTTAAAAAGGTAAACGTTTATGTATGCACTATTTGCACTTCTTTGTTGTTGCAGTTATTTTGCATTGCACCTTGTATTACATATTTTTGCTATTCAGTGGATATTGTAATTGGGAGGGATATGCCATTTTATGTTTACATGCATTGCTCTGGCTGTTCATCTCACCTACAACAGGTGCACCATGCCTTGCTGTGACTGTTAATGTCACCTTGAATAATTATAAATAAGACTAAACAAAGAACAGTGTGTCTTATGTACCTTGAGTAAAATTAATATACAATATACAGCACCTGGTGATCTTGCTGCTCCCTTAATGTAATGAAATACAGGCCTACATCTGTGGAGCATCATGATCACCGGTGTGCTGGAGTTTCTTTACACTATAGTATACTGCTTTTCTTCATGCACCTGCTTACACAATACAACATTTTTCAATAACTTACCTTAGAGTGACAGCTAGTCTTTGCTTTGCCTCTATTGGGGCCCTGTAGTTGGTCGTCTGCTTGGTGAGGTTGGGGCCAACAAAAGACAGAAGAGTCTCCATCTCTTCTGCACTCATCCGGAAGTATCAGTGATGTCGACACGGCCCAAGAGCAGCTCCTGGACAAGGTGGTAGTATAGCCCATGCTCCCTTCTCAGCACATTTATGGGATGCAACCATAACCACCTCCTTCTTACCTGTCTGCGCCTCAATAACACAAGGGTGACCAACTTTTGTTTTAGCAGGTGGTGTCTGTTAATCCATGCTGTTAAGAAAAGCATACATCAAGTATTGTTATTTTTTTTTTACTTGTTTGGATGAGTATAATATTACAGTTTCTTATTTCATGGGCTTTTATTCAGTAAATGCATTGTTTATATCTCATACCAGAGTGGTTTGGTTGTATGATGAAAGAGACTGGCTAATTATAGTACTCAGCCTAACATCATGTATACTATAGGAACATAGCCTAAAATCATGTATACTATAGGCATATGGGATTATTTGAGAGGAAAGTGTCTAGAGGTGTAAAACTACAATTTGCACTTATTAAATTATACTCCTGTCAATATCACTATTGTACAATTTGCAATCATGTACTTACGTATTACACATGTTACCACTCCTCAATGAAAATGTCACTGAAATTGTAGGCAAGAAAAGGCGCTAACGAGATCGCCCACCCCCAAAGTAATATCATTGGTTCAGAGTTTGTTTTGATATTTCAACCTGCGTGTCCCGATTGTTTCTGCTGTGGGTGAACAAAATCAACAGCAGACGCACGTTCGGTTTGGTCAGCAAGACACTGCATCTCAGTGCTTGAGGCGTCACTACTGACACCCTGGTTCACAACCAGCCGTGATTGGGAGTCCTTTAGGACGGCGCACAATTAGCCCAGCGTCGTCCGGGTTTGGTCGTCATTGTAAATAAGAATTTGTTCTTAGCTGACTTGCCCGGTAGAAGAAAAAAATATAATTGCTAAAAGTTCAGAATGTCTCCAAAACCATATCAATGTCTAGACAGAGCATTTGGGCATCGTCGGGGCAGAAAGGTACGTGGAATGACTCCAATGCAATGTAAGCAAGCAGGTCGGATCTGCTGAATACCAATTACAGGTGAATCAGGCTATAATTGCATGTTAATTAGGTTACCAGTACCAGCTAATGGTCCCCAGTGAACCCCAAACAAATAAAGTGCGTAAGTAGGCTAAGTATGTAAATCTCACATCCTATAAGGCTTGCACTGATGAGTAATAGTAAATAGGCTAGTGTTTTGCATTCTACCAATCACCTGTTGCAGATGCAATCTTATTCAAACTTTAAGCTCTTAGCCTAGCCTAGCCTATAACGTAATTAGTTCCAACCACAGTTCAGGAACAATAACTAAGAATATAGGACTGTCTCCACCACTCTGAAATGCGACACAAGCGAATCCTGACATAATTCTAGTAATAGCGCGTTTCCGCATTGGATCAGCTGATTCGGAGGAAGTATGCGGAAGAAGTAAATTCGAAACCTCAAGTAACCAAACAAAATAGTGACCTTTCTGGAAAGCTACTGACAGGAAAGTTTTTAAAATTATTTTAAAGCAGAAGAGTATCTGTACCAGTTCCACTCCAGTAGTTATTTCACAGAGGTAGCCTAGTAACTGAACGGTCATCATCATGGCATGCAGCGACTCTATGGTCACCATGAATGGAACCCAGGTAAGTGTGAATAATTTCCAACATTTAGTGTAGGTTACATTTCTCGTATGCAATTTTAAACGAACAGTATACAGTAGGATAGTTATCAGTGTATGTCGCTCAGGTTTTGTTTTTCGTGCATTTCTGGTAGGCTACGCTGCATTGCCTCCATTGTCATGTGCTGCTACTGTCATGTGACTTAAATAACTTTTCAGAACAGTTGCGGAACTGTAGTGTTTTGGCAGGTAGAATGCAAACTCGTTTTTATAAAGTTTGAAACACATCACTGCAGCGCAGATATGGCTTTATCATCTAGTCTATTCGATGGTGTTTAATCAATGTGTCGAAGCTGAGCAGTGAGTACAGTTGTGTGCACAGGGCAGGTGTACAGAGTCAAAATACTACCGTGCACCTTAAAGGTTACAGAGCATGTTTAAATGAAAGTGACAATGTAACTGACCAGGTATCAAACATAGGCTACCTGGAAGGTCTCTCACATTGGCCTAGCCATCAAATGGCTTAAATACATTCAATGTCCAATATTCTGTCATTGATTTATTCAGGGGAGCACAAATGAGACCATGGTTTCATTCACGATGGTACCCTGAGTTCAAACATTTTCTCAATCAAGAAAATGAATATTATTGGATCTGTATTTGATAGAGAATGTATTGTTGTTCGTTTCACAAGTCCTCAGGTCACAAACAAAAGTAAACCGTTCACCATACCACCTACTCTGCCCCATAAGCTTAAACACATTCACTCCACCATGGGCTATTTACTCTTACTCACTTTAACCTAGAAACGGACTGGCCATAGAGCAGTTTGGGCAGATGCCTGATGTGCTGGTCCACCTTTAGCCCAGTAGGCCTGTCTAAAATGTTATTATTGTTTTGCACATACTGATCATTATTCGGCTAACAATGGGGACCTCAAGGAAAGAAATCCGCCGGTGTGTTAGAAATGCCCGGGCCAATTTCTGGTCCCCTCTGTCCCTATTGTATCCCATTAATTAACATGTATCTATGTATCTCTCTGTTGTTGCTTTACAGGTTTCCTATATTGGACACGACTGTGAGGACATCCCAGAGTTCCTTGGAGAAAGATATGGATGCTTGGCAAGGCGGCTAGATCTCAGCTTCAATCAGCTACGGTAGGAGATGAGATGAGTCGTGAATACTTCCATGGACACAGTGCTGCCTTAAGGGTGGTGCTTTGTGTTAGGTCACATCTCTTATTAAGTAAGATTCAACTATGTAAGCATACCCTTCATGAATAAATTATTGCAAGTAATATACATACTCTTACACTAGATTACTTATAAATAGTATTGCATACAGGACTTGCATAGTCATGCAGTCATCAGTGTGGTGGTGGGTGGACGCAACTCAATATTAAGAAGGTGTTCCTAATGTTTGTTTTACTCAGTGTAGATGGATGGTACACTGACCTGCCTTCATTGTTTTTACCACCTTATCTGAAAAAGATAGGTTGATGTATCTCAGTAGAAAGATCCCGATGTGCCCATTGTACGTGTACATTTTAGTAATTTAGCAGACACTCTTTAGCAGAGGCACAATTAGGGTTAATTGCCTTGCTTACATTTTTTTGTCATAGCTGTGTGAAGGGCAGGATCTTTGCAATATCTGCATTAAGTGCAATTGAATATGTTCACATTACGTCCACTATGGGGTCTGGCATGTCAGAGGGACATCAAAAACCATGTGAGAGCCTCGGACTGCATCCCAAACGGCAGTCTTCGGGCCCTGGTCAAAAGTAGTTGGCTATAGGGAATATGGTGCTATTTAGGAGACACTGAGCAGCGGAGAGCTGGGGTGGCTGCTACCACACTGTGGCTGAATTAAAGGCCTGATCAATAAATGTGACATGTTAATGCAGGGGCCAAATAGAATAAAAGATCCTTCTGACAGGACCTGAAGAATCACCTTGTGGCAGCTGGTTCAGAGCGAGGGGGGGGGGGGGGGGTGCCGTCTCAGTCATCTCAGCAGCAGGACTGGCAAAGTTTATCTGACAACTAAAAGAGGAGAGATGATGGTTAGAAGGTGCTTTTGTTTCTTGACCTGTCAGGGCCTTGAAAGGCCTCTGAATGGACGCTCTTTATGTCACGTCGTCGAAAATTGTCGTCGTCCAGCATTGTCTGTGCTGGAAATGTGGATTCTAGTTTAATTGATTCGCTTTGCGCCCGAGTCCTGTCACGTTAATAATTGCTGTCCCGCGCCCCAGCCCAGTCTGTGGTGAATAAATGTGTGCTTATCAGAGCATTAATAATCCTAATGAACCGCAGCGATTGAAAAACTTGCGTTGTTTTTGCTGGAGTTTGATTTGCCTGCCTTTTCATTCGCAGAGGGCGTCAAACTCTGAAGATTTCAGACATGATTGCCCCCCTTGAATGTGAAACAAAGGCAATGTGGTAAAATGTGTAAACTGCAGCCTTCTTCAATGGATGTAATAATGTTAGTCTGGTTGGTCAGTTGCTGTTGGGTTTTGAGTTGTTATTACACAGTTAATAACAAGAGAACAGTTAGTAGGCTAGATCTTTTAGTAAATGTGTTGATTGATGTCATTCAAATGTGGATGACATTATTTTTTCGATCAGCCTTATCTTGAATAATGAATGATCACATTCTCATATCTATTACATTATAAATATGTTATATTATAGGTATGTTTCTATATAATATATATGTTATATATTATATTAGATACATTGTAGATATGTTTATATACCTTTTTGTACAGGTTATGAACAGTGTGTACAGTTGTTTTGTGGTTTGACTTGTGCCTTTCACTAACCTTAGAGTCATCCTAGGCAGAAACTCTAGAGACATAGGAGGCAGAGAGATAGTCCTTTGAAGGCTATTGATTTATCGAAATTGACTTCAATACAATCATACAGCCATGGTTATACTGTGTGTCCAGGGTCCTGAGTTTCTCCTGGATAGGTTGGTTGCAGTCAGTGGTAACAAAAAACTTCTAGTCGTATGTAGTCTATGGGCTCGTTTGAGTGGTAAGGCGAGAGCAACCAACTGTAGATGAAAGTTGAGGAGTGAGGTTGGGGAAGGTGCATCTGCGACACCCTAAAGTTGGACACTGATGTGGTTTTCCAACAGCAAGGCTCAGATCAACATGGCAGTGTTTCCATTGTTTATTAAAGTTGTTCTTTATAATGTTGAAATATTCATGTCTCCAACCCCCATATCACACACTCACAAACTGAAAATATATGTGTGTACATTGTACAATCAATTGGTGAGAGGTTGTGTAAAGTTCATGCAGTCGACATTTAGGCAGGCGTAAGTAGGACAATTTGTATCCCCATCATCCAGTTGTGGTGAGGTGATTTTTATTGTTTCCCTAGCCTGGTCTCAGATCTGTTTGTACCGTCTTGCCGACTCTTATGGTAATTAGTTAGCAAGACAGCACAAACAGATCTGGAACCAGGCTATTATTTCCCTACCTATTCCTCATACACTGGATGTGTGCGAAGAGGATATAGCTAGACAGATTGTCCATGTTGCATAGCTCTAAAATACAGTAATGTCTACCTTCCATACAGGACATGGAAGCTTGTTAGCTGTTACAGATGGCTTCATGGAAGTTGACTGCTACAGGCCTAATTTACCTGATGCAATTGCTGTACAATATGATCTTGTTGCCATCTGATGCACATTCAAATGTCATAAAAAATCAACACTGCAGAGCTCTCCCTGTTCTCTGCCGTGCCCTGATTGTATCACTGCTGATCATATCTGGAAATGTGCATGTACACCCTGGCCCATCTACCCAATTTTGACTCGTACTCTGTTTCACTGATTTCTGCTCTTGTAAAAGCCTAGGTTTTCTGCACCGTTAACACTAGAAGCGTATTACCTAAAATGGATTAATTGAAAGTGTGGGTTCACAGCTCCAATCCAGATGTGTTGGTCATTACTAAGATGTGGTTAAGAAATAGTGTTTTGAACACTGATGTTAACCTTTCTGGTTATAACCTTTTTCGGCAAGACAGATCTTCTAAAGGTGTTGGAGTGGCAATCTTTACCAAGGATCACCTTCAGTGCTCAGTTGTCTGTCCCTGAACAATTTGATTTGCTGGTTTTAAGCATTAAACTTTCAAATAGCTCTTTGTTGCTGGGTGCTATCGTCCTCCATCAGCACCGGCCTGTACTCTACCTGCCCTAAGCTCTCTCCTGGCCCATTACACTAAGTCTGAATTTGTCCTGCTAGGTGACCTAATCTGGGACATGCTTAAAACACCTGACCAAGTCTTAAAGCAATGGAACTCCCTAAATCCCTCTCAGATTATTACCAATCCCATAAGGTATGACTCCAAACACCCAGAAAAGGCTACTCTCCTCAATGTTAACCTCACAAATAATCCTGATAGGTATCAGTCTGACGTTTTCTGTAATGACCTTAGTGATCACTGTTTTACAGCTTGTGTTGGTAATGTCTGCTCGTTGAAACAACCTGTCCTGATTTGTCATAGATGCTTGTTAAAAAACTTTAATGAGCAAGCCTTCCTTCATGGCCTGGCCTCAGTAAATTGGTATAGAATCAGCTTGTTCCCCTCTGTCGAAGGCGCTTTGACCTTCTTTTTGGATATTTTTAGTGGTATTGTTAACAAACACACCCCCATAAAGAAAATGAGAATTAAAAACAGATTCCGCCCCTGTTTCGAATGTGATCTGGCAGTTACTCCACCTCAAGAATTCCATTTGTCGAAAGGCTCGGCACACGCATACTCAGGCTGACTGGCTCTCGTTCAGGCAAATGAGAAATAAGTGCACTCGGCTATCTGGAAGGCCAAAGTTCGTTACTTTAAGGAGCAGTTTTCTCTCTCTGGGTCTAACCCCAAGAAGTTCTGGAAAACGGTTAAAGACCTGGAGAATAAACCCTCATCCTCACAGCTTCCCATCTCCCTTAATGTTGATGATGTGGTTGTTACTGACAAGAAACACATGGCTGAGCTCTTTAATCACCACTTCATTAAGTCAGGAATCCTGACTCAGCCATGTCTCCTTGCCCGTCCAACAATTCCTCATCTCCCATCACTTCTAATGCGACTAGCCCTGATGCTCCTCTCTCCTTTTCCCCTGCCCCACTACAAAGTTTCTCCTTGCAGGCATTCACTGAGTCCGAGGTGCTAAAAGAGCTCCTTAAACTTGACCTCAAAAAAACATCTGGGTCAGATGGTTTAGACCCTTTCTTCTTTAAGGTTGCTGCCCCTATCATCGCCAAGCCTATCCCTGACTTTTTTAACCTGTCTCTCCTTTCTGGGGAGGTTTCCATTGCTTGGAAGGCAGCCACGGTCATCCTTTATTTAAAGGGGGAGATCAAGCTGATCCTAACAGTTATAGGCCTATTTCTATTTGCCCTGTTTATCAAAAGTTTGGAAAAACTTGTGAATAATCAACTGACTGGCTTTCTTGATGTCTATAGAATTCTCTCTGTTATGCAATCTGGTTTTTGGTCAGATTGTGGATGTGTCACAGCAACCTTAAAAGTCCTAAATGATGTCACCATTGCCCTTGATTCTAAGCAATGTTGTGCTGCTATTTTTATTGACTTGGCCAACGCTTTTGATATGGTAGACCATTCCATTCTTGTGGGCTGGCTAAGGAGTATTGGTGTATCTGAGTGGTCTTTTGCCTGGTTTGCTAAATACCTCTCTCAAAGAGTGCAGTGTATAAAGTCAGAACATTTGCGGTCTCAGCCACTGCCGGTCATCAAGGGAGTACCCCAAGGCTCAATCCTAGGCCCCACACTCTTCTCAATTTACATCAACAACATAGCTCAGGCAGTAGTAAGCTCTCTCGTCCATTTATATGCAGATGATACAGTCTTCTACTCAGCTGGCCCCTCTCCAGATTTTGTGTTGAACGCTCTACAACAAAGCTTTCTCTGCCCTTAACCTTGTTTTGAACACCTCCAAAAACAAAGGTCATGTGGTTTGGTAAGAAGAATGCCCCTCTCCCCACCAGTGTGATTACTACCTCTGAGGGCTTGAGGTAGTCCCCTCATACAAGTACTTGGTAGTATGGCTAGACAGTACACTGTCCTTCTCTCAGCACATATCAAAGCTGGTTAAATCTAGACTTGGTTTCCTCTATCGTAATCGCTCCTCTTTCACCCCAGCTGCCAAATTAACCCTGATTCAGATGACAATCCTACCCATGCTAGATTACAGAGACATTTATAGATCAGCAGGTAAGGGTGCTCTCGAGCATTCTTTACCATTCGGCCATCAGATTTGCAACCAATCCTTATAGGACTCATCACTGCACTCTATACTCCTCTGTAAACTGGTCATCTCTGTATACCTGTCGCAAGACCCACTGGTTGATGCTTATTTATAAAACCCTCTTAGGCCTCAATCCCCCCTATCTGAGATATCTACTGCAGCCCTCATCCTCCACATACAACACCCGTTCTGCCAGTCACATACTGTTAAAGGTCCCCAAAGCACACACATCCCTGGGTCGCTCCTCTTTTCAGTTCGCTGCAGCTAGCGACTGGAACGAGCTGCAAAAAAAACACTAACTGGACAGTTTAATCTCAATCGCTTCATTCAAAGGCTCAATCATGGACACTTACTGACAGTTGTGGCTGCTTTGCATGATGTATTGTTGTCTCTACCTTCTTGCCTTTGTCCTGTTGTCTGTGCCCAATAATGTTTGTACCATGTTTTGTACTGCTACCATTTTGTTCTGCTGCCATGTTGTGTTGCTACCATGTTGTTTTCATTTGGTGTTGCTTCCATGCTGTGTTGTCAAGTGTTGCTGCAATGTTGTTGTCTTAGGTCTCTTTTTATGTAATGTTGTGGTGTCTTGCTTGTCGTGATGTGTGTTTTGTCCTATATTTTTATTTTTAATCCGAGCCCCCGTCCCCGCAGGAGGCCTTTTGGTAGGCCGTCATTGTAAATAAGAATTTGTTCTTAACTGACTTGCCAAGTTAAATAAAATCATTTGTGTTGGTTTTAGAAAAGATCAAGGCCCGCATTTATGTTCTTGATCGCGTCACATTAAGAACTTGATGTCCAAAATCAAAATATGTATATCTCTGACATTTCTCATTTCATTATTAATATTTCATTTGGTTAAGGGGGAATCTTAGATTTCAGATATTATTATTGGACTTCAAATGATTCTCTGAAAAGAGGAGAAGTTACCCAAGCCATTTGGCACTAATAGTATTGATTGATTGACTGATGGTTGTGTATTAGGTGTTGGATTACAAACTATTTGATTTCCCTCTAAACTTATTACTGGTGAGGCTTGTATTCATGTCATCAAGACATCTCATTTTTCCAGCTCCCACCATCTCATATCTAGGGCCAGTATTTAATTTCTGACCAGCAGAACTCTGGTTCCTGTACGTTCTGGAGTTTTCTGGTCTGTGGCCTAATGAAACAACTGATCCTGTTGCATAGTGTAAATTAACCACCCTTTAATAAAAGCATTCTTTGCGATGATTGGAGGCTGTGGAGGTCACATGATTGGGTGGAGCTGTGAAATTCAATTAGAGAGTAGACGTGACGGTGATAAACGAATCAGGAAGTAGAGTGATGGGTGGTGTCAGCTATTTTCTCGCTCGCTCGCTCTTTCTCTCGCTAGCTCAGGGTCGTAGTTATCCCCATAAGAACTCCCCTTGAGGACAAAGGAACCAGTCCCACAGCTGTGTGTAAAACATGTAGTCTGTCCCTGATGCGAGGAACTCTCTGTGATACCGCCTGTACTTGTTATGAATCACTTCAAAACAAGTGCTTGAAGTCTCCTCGCCCCTATCAAGATTTGTTTCACGGTACCGCTCTGTAGACACACCACTGTTTCACAATTGTGACCCCATTTCGATGACGCCAAAAGTAACCCAAGTGCAAACTGCCTTGACGACTGACACTTTGTCAGACAGTGGGAGTGGACTGTCTTCAGTATAATATGTTTATATCCGTCAGCCCAGTTAACAGCTCTCATCCACTAACTTGACAATGAATGCCAGTGAAAATGAGGCAGCACCTGTCACTGAAGTATGTGTGTGTGTGTTGCTGGGAAGGTAAAGTCAGGAGATAAAGTTGGTGTAGCAGCCTGTCACACCTACACCTCCTATCCCCATGCCAACCTGTCAGGCTGCCTCATTGATGTGTTGAGAGAGTGAGACTCCGAGACCAATGTAGCAGTTGGAGGACAGGGGTGGATATTATTGTGTTGTCCACTTAGTTTTAGGTCAGGTGTGTGTGTGTGTGTGTGTGTGTGTGTGTGTGTGTGTGTGTGTGTGAGAGAGAGAGACATTGCGACGATGGGGAATACACTGTAGACACCACTACTGTCTAATGGTTACTACTAGAGCCAGTGTCTGTCGTAGGGGTTTCAATCCGTTACCTGCTGTAATATCATATATGACACCTGAGGAGAATACATACTAACATTATCTGGTTGTTTCAGTGCAACAGACGAGTTACATCTCTGTTCAGACGAAACATGACTTTGAGACTTATTTTCCAGAAATGTCTCTTTACAAACAATTTGACAGGTTTCCTACTTGTCACCACCACGCTCGGCTTCAAATGTCTAAAATGTTACTTTTTATACTTTAATCGGCTGTGTTCTTGTTTCTGATTGGAAATGAGAGGGATAGGGTCCTGTGTAGCCTGTTGTCTCATCACATGCAGTAGGTCTCAACTGTAGTGGTACTTGTATACAGATCAAGATGGATGCCAAAGGTACACACACTGGTAACTTTGGGGAGCGTTTTATTGAGCCACACAGCTCCGTCGTAGTGTTCAGATGTATATTGTGGTGATCACTGCTGCGTCGTAGTGTTCAGATGTATATTGTGGTGATCACTGCTGCGTTGTAGTGTTCAGATGTATATTGTGGTCATCACTGCTGTGTTGTAGTGTTCAGATGTATATTGTGGTGATCACTCCTGCGTTGTAGTGTTCAGATGTATATTGTGGTCATCACTGCTGCGTTGTAGTGTTCAGATGTATATTGTGGTGATCACTCCTGCGTTGTAGTGTTCAGATGTATATTGTGGTCATCACTGCTGCGTTGTAGTGTTCAGATGTATATTGTGGTGATCACTCCTGCGTTGTAGTGTTCAGATGTATATTGTGGTCATCACTGCTGCGTTGTAGTGTTCAGATGTATATTGTGGTGATCACTGCTGCGTCCTAGTGTTCAGATGTATATTGTGGTGATCACTGCTGCGTCCTAGTGTTCAGATGTATATTGTGGTGATCACAGCTGCGTCGTAGTGTTCAGATGTACAGTGTCAGTCAAAAGTTTAGACAAACCTACTCATTCAAGGGTTTTTCATTATTTTACTATTTTCTACATTGTATAATAATAGTGAAGACATCAAAACTATGAAATAACACATGTAATCATATAGTAACCAAAAAGGTGTTAAACAAATCAAAACGTATTTTAGATTCCTCAAAGTAGCCACCTTTTCCCTTGATGACAGCTTTGCACACTCTTGGCATTATCACAACCAGCTTCACCTGGAATGCTTTTCCAGCAGTCTTGAAGGAGTTCCCACATTAACAGAGCACTTGTTGGCTGCTTTTCCTTCACTCTGCAGTCCAACTCATCCCAAACCATCTCAATTGGGTTGAGGTTGGGTGAATGTGGAGGCCAGGTCATCTGATGCAGCACTCCATCACTCTCCTTCTTGGTCAAATAGCCGTTACACAGCCTGGAGGTGTCTTTGGTCATTGTTCTGTTGAAATACAAATGATAGACCCACTAAATAAATCACAGACAGTGTCACCAGCAAAGTACCATCACACCTCCTCCTCCATGCTTCACGGTGGGAACCACACATGCGGAGATCATCCGTTCACCTACTCTGCGTCTCACAAAGACATGGCGGTTGGAACCAAAAATCTCAAATTTGGACTCCAAACCAAAGGACAGATTTCCACCGGTCTAATGTCCAGTGCTCGTGTTTCTTGGCCCAAGCAAGTCTCTTCTTATTGGTGTCCTTTAGTAGTGGTTTCCTTGCAGCAATTCGACCATGAAGCCCTGATTTAATGCAGTCTCCTCTGAACAGTTGATTTTGAGATGTGTCTGTTACTACATTTATTTGGGCTGCAATTTCTGAGGCTGGTAACTCTAATGAACTTATCCTCTGCAGCAGAGGTAACTCTGTATTCCTTTCCTGTGGCAGTTCTCATGAGAGACAGTTTCATCTTAGCTCTTGATGGTTTTTGCAACTGTACTTAAAGATTCTTCAAATTTTCTGTGTTGACTGACCTTCATGTCTTAAAGTAATGATTGACTGTTGTTTGTCTTTTCTTATTTGAGTTGTTCTTGCCATAATATGTACTTGGTCTTTGACCAAATAGGGCTATCTTCTGTATACCACCCCTACCTTGTCACAACATAACTGATTGGCTCAAACGCATTAAGAAGGAAAGAAATTCCACAAATTAACTTTTAACAAGGCACACCTGTTAATTGAAATGCGTTCCAGGGTACTACCTCATGAAGCTGGTTGAGAGAATGCCAAGAGTGTGCAAAGCTGTCCTCAAGGCAAAGGGTGGCTACTTTGAAGAATCACATAAACAATATATTTTGATTTATTTAACAGTTTTGATGTCATCACTATTATTCTACAATGTAGAAAATTGTAATAAAAAAAAAAAGAAAAGCCCTGGAATTTGTAGGTGGGTCCAATCTTTTGACTGGTAATGTATGTTGTGGTGATCACTGTCCTCTACTCTGTACTGAACAGATACATCTCACTATCTCACTCGTCTTTTATTGATGATGTAAGTGCTCCCCTTAGTACAGTATGTGCAGAAATAGACGATATGAACCTATTGGGTCTCAATAGTCAAAGTCATCTAAAGTCTTACATTATTCAGCACAATGATATACAGTAACTGTGTGCTCTAACCAGGACAAGACCCATCATGACTGTGTTTTAACCAGGACAAGATCAATCTTGATGTCCCATCATGTGCTCTACTGTCATCCAATGAACCACGGCTGCTGTTCCCTGCTCCCCCCCACACCCACCCAAAGCTGTAGAGAGAGATGAACGTGGAGTTTTTGCATTGCAGATCAACCCTCCTCCACCGGTGTGTGTAGGATAAGGCTACAGTACGTCAGCCATGGCAGCCATTTGGCATTTTAATGGAAAATCAAGTATGCTAACTCACAAGTAATAAAAACGAACTAAAGTGCTCTAAATGTCGCCCAGCCTGTCAAATGAGATGTTAGTAGTGTGATGAAAACAGAAAAAGGAAGACAACGTAGGGAGGGGACCCCCGGTTACTACTTCGAAATGAAATAAAACCTTGTATGGCCTGTCATCCATGTCGTTTTATATTCATATCTAAAGCACATTATGGTATTACTCCGCCACACGCCTCACTCATCTGTCTCTCTTAATGCGTCACAGGCGGCGCTCCGTCTTTCAAGTCTCCGTATGTCAACAGGGAAAGGGGCCTGCTAATTGACAAATGGGTGTCACAGACATGAAGTGCTCCTTTTCCATCAGAGCTAGACACTGGGTGTTTTATGGGGAACCAGAGGAGGGGAGGGGGGAATATTATTGGCATAAACCCAGTAAGAGCCATCAGACTGGGGCTGAAATGAGAAGTGACAAGGGAGAGAGAGGCTGTCATTGTCTTGGCTGAGTTTTCGGTCTGCGGAGTATGCAGATAAAGTGTCAGTTGGGGGTAGGGGGGGGGGGTATGAAAAACCGTCTGTATGAAGACTTCAAATTACTTAACTGGGAGTGTGTGGTGTGTGTGTCCGTGTGTTTGACTTGGCGCTGGTTTGTATATATTTCATATCTGATCTATCAGTCCCATTTAGGAGTAATATTCTGTATAACCAGGTTTGCATCTCATGAATTAGGGCCAATACAGTGTTCCTCCAGACAGATTTAAAACAGAGAGATAAGAGAGACAAAGCTAGCCGACCAGGAAGTAATATATTCATATTGGAAGCTATATGCAATTTCACATCAATTCTGTCCTATTGAAAACACTCCATTTTAATTTTCATTGGAACAATTTTCACAGTGATGGACCACTCAGGGGAAAGTGCAGAGATGGGAGAGAAAATTGAGAGAATAATGGGACTAGATGGAATGGATGTAATGAGTTGTCAGTCTGTTGTTCTTCCTCGTCTCGCCAGTTGTTGTGCATCTTTGTCCAGTAATGACAACTTGCAATCTCATGGTAGTTGATGAAACACTGTGGTATCTTCTAGGAGGAAATAACACTAAGAGTTACTAGCTTTGGCAACACTAAGTTGACTTTAAGTTCTTCCTATTCATAGAATAACCATGTTTCAAATTAGCTACTCATAAAGTAATTACAAATTAGCTACTCACGACATGCAATTACAACAAGACATTATAATTGAAATTGCATGTAAGTATATCTGTAACTAGGATCTGTACAGCTTATTGTAAAGTATGTATTTTCTGTTGTCCCTCTAACGTACAGATGTAGGATCTTAATTTGACCTATATTGTCACAGCAAAAATAATCCAGCGGTGACAACATTTTAGCATTTAGTCCATAATGTTGCTTCATCTGTGGTTAGGCTATTAGCTGGCCAAAAAGCAGGCTACATGAAAAGTGCAATACTGTTAAAATAACTGTGTGTTAGTGTGGGTTTTCAGTGAATGTATGTAAAGCACGAAGCGGTGCAGGAAAAGAGTGATCAAATTAAGATCCCACATCTGTAGTCTAACCACCTTAACCTGGAGATGGTTGCTGTCAGTTGAACTGTTGATTCTCAGCAGACAAAGCTAGTTTCCTACTAGCACTGGTATACTCTGATTGTAATGACATCATCACAACCAGTTTTGCCTGCTGGCTTTGTTCTCATAGAACGCTAGGCGTCCTTTCCTGAATACTCTCCAGGCCGACCCCAGCCCACCCGTCCCATCACACCAGGGTTAGCCAGCCTCTGCTTTCTGGCTAATGTTCATCAATGCTGTGTGAAAAGCAGAACAGGAACATACCATAGCCTGGAGAGAACTGGTAATGCTAAACACATTACAACTGTGTGTGTTTGTAGAAAGGGTTCATCAAAGGTTTTGCTATCAGCATCTGATGCCCATGTGTCAAAGTAAACGGAACCATAGCACTTAGTCAAATGAAATCCTGCTGGAGAGGGAGGACCTCAATGAATGCTCAAAAAAAGAAAGACAAGGGGAAGAGAACATTAGTAGTTTTTCCAAATTTGTTTAGAAATATTCTCGCGGGCAAGTCACGCACTCTCTGTTTTGGTAAGATGACAATCTTGTATCAGATATAAAAAAAAATCCCACACATGTTGCAGCCAAACTGCAGCGAGGCAGCAATATGGTCCTGGTTTAGAGCAAACTATCTCGCTCTCTGTGTTTACATAGAGTACTGATTCTGACTGTAATGAAGCACTACAGGTACCATGGAGAAGACTGGGCCCATTTCAGGATCAGTGTTGCCTTTTAGATCATAATGAATAAGATTACGTGGACAGGTCAACACTCCTACTCTGGGATGCTTATAAATACAAGCCCAAGTCTGCAGGGGCTTGACCAAACCAAGAGTACAACCAATAATGTTTTGACATGGTTTCTTTGTGTGGACCTGCTGATACTTCTGCAAAAGCTAATGGGGATCCAAATAAACAAATGACTGTGTAGGATCCCTTTTTTAAATCACACTAGCAAGGGATTTTATCGATAGGTGAGGCATACTCCCTAATCTAGTAAGGATTATCTTGGGATAAAGCCCAAGATGGCATAGCAGTTCAGACGTCATTTTGTTCTCGTATTGTCGTGTCCTGTGTATATATATACATTTTACACCTTTCTTCGCATATCTTTTATATATTTTATTATCCAAGAACTCAACTACAAAAAGCTTTCCTGCAACTTGCCTCACCAATTACAAAAAAAGTATTATTTACCTCAAATCTGAAAATCAACAATAGAAGCTAACCAGAAGCTAACCAGAAGCTAACCAGAAGCTAACCAGAAGCTAACCAGAAGCTAGCCAGAAGCTAGCCAGAAGCTAGCCAGAAGCTAGCCAGGAGCTAGCCAGGAGCTAGCCAGGAGCTAGCCAGGAGCTAGCCAGGAGCTAGCCAGGAGCTAGCCAGGAGCTAGCCAGGAGCTAGCCAGAAGCTAGCCAGAAGTTAGCCGGTTTACTGGCTAACGTTAGTATTTCAGCTAACCACGTTTTGTGGTCATCAGCTATTCCTTTAGCTCGATAATCTATCGGCACTTTTGTACAACGCGACTCAGACCAGAACATACCGGACCTATTTTTCTCTCCATATCCCCGGATTTCAACCGCAAGCTCTGGACACTTACACCTTCATTTCGCAGCTAGCTAGCTGCAAACCGTGTGACTATTGGCTTACGTTGATCCCGGAGCAAACTTAAATTATTCCGGAGCTAGCCAGCTGAAGAGTTCCATCAGCCATTCCTGGGCTACAATCACCTATCCGGACCTGTTTTTTTTTTTTTTTACTACAAATGCGGAGCCCCACCGGGCCTTCACGACTGACTACCGACGTTATCTGCCCGAGGGAGTTATCCAACTGGCACCTCCGTCGCGAAGTTACCTGAACGCTCATCTGGGGCCCGCTAATCTTTAGCTGTCTTATCGGCTGCTATCTGAATAAGTATATCGGACAATCTTTTTCTTGGGTCACTATATCTATTTTGCCAATTGGATTGATCCCCTCTACCACACGGAACCCCACTAATCTACCGACGGAAACGCACGAGGTGTCTAAAAATAGACCTCCATCCTATGCTATCTTGCTACCGATAGCCAGCTACCCGGCCAGCTGTCTGGATCTCCGTGACCCCAACCAACCTCTACTCACTGGACCCTTATGATCACTCGATTAAGCATGCCTCTCCTTAATGTAAATATGCCTTGTCCACTGCTGTTCTGGTTAGTGTTTATTGGCTTATTTCACTGTAGAGTCTCTAGCCCTGCTCACTATACCATATCCAACCTTTCAGTTCCACCACCCACACATGCGATGACATCAACTGGTTTCAATGATGTTTCTAGAGACAATATCTCTCATCATCACTCAATACCTAGGTTTACCTCCACTGTATTCACATCATACCATACCTTTGTACCGTGAAGCTATTTTATCGCCCCCAGAAACTTCCTTTTACTCTCTGTTCTAGACGTTCTAGACGACCAATTCTCATAGCTTTTAGCCGTACCCTTATCCTACTCCTCCTCTGGTGATGTAGAGGTGAATCCAGGCCCTGCAGTACCTAGCTCTACTCCTATTCCCCAGGCGCTCTCTTTTGATGACTTCTGTAACTGTAATAGCCTTGGTTTCATGCATGTTAACATTAGAAGCCTCCTCCCTAAGTTTGTTTTGTTCACTGCTTTAGCACACTCTGCCAACCCGGATGTTTTAGCAGTGTCTGAATCCTGGCTTAGGAAGACCACCAAAAATTCTGTCATTTTCATCCCTAACTACAACATTTTCAGACAAGATAGAACGGCCAAAGGGGGCGGTGTTGCAATCTACTGCAAGGATTGCCTGCAGAGTTCTGTTTTACTATCCAGGTCTGTTCCCAAACAATTTGAACTTCTACTTTTAAAAATCCACCTCTCTAAAAACAAGTCTCTCACCGTTGCCGCCTGCTATAGACCACCCTCTGCCCCCAGCTGTGCTCTGGACACCATATGTGAACTGATTGCCCCCATCTATCTTCAGAGCTCGTGCTGCTAGGCGACCTAAATTGGAACATGCTTAACACCCCAGCCATCCTACAATCTAAGCTTGATGCCCTCAATCTCACACAAATTATCAATGAACCTACCAGGTACCACCCCAATTCCGTAAACACGGGTACCCTCATAGATATCATCCTAACCAACTTGCCCTCCAAATACACCTCTGCTGTTTTCAACCAAGATCTCAGCGATCACTGCCTCATTGCCTGCATCCGTAATGGGTCAGCGGTCAAACGACCTCCACTCATCACTGTCAAACGCTCCCTGAAACACTTCAGCGAGCTGGCCTTTCTGATCGACCTGGCCGAGGTATCCTGGAAGGATATTTATCTCATCCCGTCAGTAGAGGATGCCTGGATATTTTTTTTAAATGCCTTCCTCACCATCTTGAATAAGCATGCCCCATTCAAGAAATTTAGAACCAGGAACAGATATAGCCCTTGGTTCTCTCCTGACCTGACTTCCCTTCGCCATAGGATGTTTTTCTGTTGGTTTTCTGCATTAGCATCGAACAGCCCCCGTGATATGCAACTTTTCAGGGAAGCTAGAAACCAATATACACAGGCAGTTAGAAAAGCCAAGGCTAGCTTTTTCAAGCAGAAATTTGCTTCCTGCAACACAAACTCAAAGAAGTTCTGGGACACTGTAATGTCCATGGAGAATAAGAACACCTCCTCCCAGCTTCCAACTGCACTGAAGATAGGAAACACTGTCACCACTGACAAATCCACTATAATTGAGAATTTCAATAAGCATTTTTCTACGGCTGGCCATGCTTTCCACCTGGCTACCCCTACCTCGGTCAACAGCACCGCCCTCCCCTCAGCTACTCGCCCAAGCCTTCCCCATTTCTCTTTCTCCCAAATACAGTCAGCTGATGTTCTGAAAGAGCTGCAAAATCTGGACCCTTACAAATCAGCCGGGCTAGATAATCTGTACCCTTTCTTTCTAAAACTATCTGCTGAAATTGTTGCAACCCCGAATACTAGCCTGTTCAACCTCTCTTTCGTGTCGTCTGAGATTCCAAAAGATTGGAAAGCAGCTGCGGTCATCCCCATCTTCAAAGGGAGGGACACTCTTGACCCAAACAGCTACAGACCTATATCTATCCTACCCTGCCTTTCTAAGGTCTTCGAAAGCCAAGTTAACAAACAGATTACCGACCATTTCGAATCCCACCATACCTTCTCCGCTATGCAATCTGGTTTTAGAGCTGGTCATGGGTGCACAGCCACGCTCAAGGTCATAAACGATATCTTAACCGCCATCGATAGGAAACAATACTGTGCAGCCGTATTCATTGACCTGGCCAAGGCTTTTGATCGGCAGACTCGACAGCCTTGGTTTCTCTAATGATTGCCTCGCCTGGTTCGGAGGGTCTGTTGTCCGGGCCTCTGGCAGTCTCTATGGGGGTGCCACAGGGTTCAATTCTTGGACCAACTCTCTTCTCTGTATACATCAATGATGTCGCTCTTGCTGCTGGTGAGTCTCTGATCCACCTCTACGCAAACGATACTATTCTGTATACTTCTGGCCCTTCTTTTGACACTGTGTTAACAACCCTCCAGGTGAGCTTCAATGCCATACAACTCTCCTTCCGTGGCCTCCAATTGCTCTTAAATACAAGTAAAACGAAATGCATGCTGTTCAACCGATCGCTGCCTGCACCTGCCCGCCTGTCCAACATCACTACTCTGGACGGCTCTGACTTAGAATATGTGGACAACTACAAATACCTAGGTGTCTGGTTAGACTGTAAACTCTCCTTCCAGACTCACATCAAACATCTCCAATCCAAAGTTAAATCTAGAATTGGCTTCCTATTCCGCAACAAAGCATCCTTCACTCATGCTGCCAAACATACCCTTGTAAAACTGACCATCCTACCAATCCTCGACTTCGGTGATGTCATTTACAAAATAGCCTCCAAAACCCTACTCAATAAATTGTATGCAGTCTATCACAGTGCCATCCGTTTTGTCACCAAAGCCCCATATACTACCCACCACTGCGACCTGTACACTCTCGTTGGCTGGCCCTCGCTTCATACTCGTCGCCAAACCCACTGGTTCCAGGTCATCTACAAGACCCTGCTAGGTAAAGTCCCCCCTTATCTCAGCTCGCTGGTCACCATAGCAGCACCTACCTGTAGCACGCGCTCCAGCAGGTATATCTCTCTGGTCACCCCCAAAACCAATTCTTCCTTTGGCCGCCTCTCCTTCCAGTTCTCTGCTGCCAATGACTGGAACGAACTACAATAATCTCTGAAACTGGAAACACTTATCTCCCTCACTAGCTTTAAGCACCAGCTGTCAGAGCAGCTCATAGATTACTGCACCTGTACATAGCCCATCTATAATTTAGCCCAAACAACTACCTCGTTACCTACTGTATTTATTTATTTATTTTGCTCCTTTGCACCCCATTATTTCTATCTCTACTTTGCACATTCTTCCACTGCAAACCAACCATTCCAGTGTTTTTACTTGCTATATTGTATTTACTTCGCCATCATGGCCTTTTTTATATTTTTATTTATTTATATATTTTGTTTGCCTTCACCTCCCTTATCTCACCTCACTTGCTCACATTGTATATAGACTTATTTTTCACTGTATTATTGACTATATGTTTGTTTTACTCCATGTGTAACTATGTGTTATTGTATGTGTCGAACTGCTTTGCTTTATCTTGGCCAGGTCGCAATTGTAAATGAGAAAGTGTTCTCAATTTGCCTACCTGGTTAAATAAAGGTGAAATAAAAATAAATTTAAAATAATTATCTGCAGTATGCTCAGACTATTGAATGATAGCTAGAGTCACTCAACAGGGTCTTTCTGTGTAGTATGAATGGAGCAGTACATGCCTAGCTAGCCCATAGTCCCCCAGTCATCCCCCAGTCATCTCCCAGCTGTATAGTCCCTTTCACCAACACTGGATTTCTAATCCCTATCTATGTCTGTGTTGCAACACAATAAAAGCCCACTCATGGCAGAGAGGGACTCATCCCTAAATCACTGTCAGAGCATCGCCGTCGGCCTTCTGGAAGGCATTCCACCACGAAACGCTCGCTAATCTCAGGCCGTCTCGTGGTGGTGTTGGATTCCGTAATGGAAAGGAACATCTTTATGTTCCTTTTGTTCAAATTAAAAATATACTGGGCACCGGTGCCATTCCCTTTGATGAGTGTCACGTTTTTTATTGTATATCCCAAGACGGATGGCGTGCCACTGACACAGAGCGCGATCTACAGGCCTGTAGAAAGCCCTACTTGCTGACACACAGCCAACACTCTGGAGGGAAGAGGAGAAAGGCTGACGGTTTATTGGCACAGAGAGGACGAGAGGAAGGGAGAGCGAGGACAGAGGGGGAAAGAGAGAGGATAGACTGACTGATGAAGAAAGAGAGAGTGGGAGAAAGGATGGATGAATGGAGGGAGACAGAGAGATTGAGGGAGAGAGAGAGGGGGGAATTCTGTACTTTATGGTTTTTACCACAGCCAGCTGTCACAACTCCGCCCGCTATGTGGATGGAATTTATTGGGTATTATTTAGAAACTTGTCAGTGGTAATGACTACAGCTATGATTTCAATTATCACCCACAAAATAGAGCTTAATTCACTACCTCGCCGGACAAAATGAACGGGCCTGACATCATTTAAAAATAGTTCGATACCCATGCTATTTTAATATTTTATGTTGACCAGCGATTTAATTTTCCTCCCTGGTGTTTGGCATGTGGTGAAGGGTCCCACTCCCTCATGTGCCCTTCGTTTGGTTGCCCTGCCAGCTATTCAGTTCAAAGCCCTTCCCAGGGAGGGAGGGAGATATTTTTTCCATTGACACAAATCCAATTAGTTTTAGTACACAGTTTGGTGGAATAAAAAGGTTCTTTAAAATCTACAATATGTTTCCATAGCGGTTTAGTAGAGAGCAACGCTGAGTGATATATTTTTATGGGCTGACTTGAATGGGCCAGTGGCGGACATACTCCCCTTTTTCTATTCTGACAAGTTCAAAACAATTTGCCCATACATCTTACTTATTTTCCCAGCAGCCATAGCCTGAGTCTGTGAATATTGCATAAACTAGTACTGTAGCTACTTTCTAATATCTTGATTCTTCAAAATACTTTAAGACTAACCCACAGACGTTGCCGTAAGGTCATGCAAATATGATGGGAGAAAATCGTGAATGTATTATTTAATAGTGACATGTTTAGTAAGTAGGTGACTTGTGGTGAGCTGATGTCTAGTCCAGTTTTGACATAAGGGTGTGCATTTTAAACAAGTGTTAAAAGGGAGATGAGTAGGGATGGCACTGAGCTGTCAACAAGGCTACTAGAATAGTATGCTCCGCTAAAGGTGAAGCTGAGCGCACATCCCAATAGTTTAACATGGCTTCCTCTTCATCTTCTCTCATCCATCTGTACCGATCTAAAAACACAGGCGAGGTGAAAGCAATACACCAGATGAATATGTAGAGCAGTGTTTCCCAACTCCCACACACGTTGGCTGTAGCCCTGGACAAGCACACCTGAGTCAACTCGTCACCTAATCATCAAGCCCTCAATGAGTTCAATTGGGTGGTTTTTGTCCAGGGCTACAACAACAAGGTGTGCTGGTGTGGGTACTGGAGAGTTGGGAAACACTGGTGTAGAGGAAACTACTCTAGACTACTGAGACACACCCTAAATATCCTGTTAGTCCATGGCTCATCTAGCGTTTATGTTCTCCCATCACACTAAACCATCTCCCAGATGAATGATGTAAGCGGTGGGGTGTTCCCGTCAATGCGTCCCGAACGGAGAGGAAAAATACAGTTCCAGAGCCGCCTGGAAGCGGAACAAAGAAGGTTCCTGCTGTGCTGGTTTTGGCTGCCTGGGCAATATGGTTGCTCTCAGCTTTATGGCTCTCAATCCATCTCCCACAGTTCTCTCCAGGAGAGCGGATTGGGTTGAAAAGTGAAGACCGATATATGAGGTCTACCCAGCCAAGGTTTTAGATGATGCTTGTAGCCCTCGCCATTTTTAGAATTATGGGGAGTGATTTTTTTTTTTTTTTAAGAGGGCCACATGATAAATGTTGACAGTGGAGAAGATAAATCGCACCACCGTTAAAGTGCATGGGAAACCCTGTCATTATAGACCTATCCCTAGTGAGCCTAGGGGACTCCATCAATATTAGAAAATATTACATCACCGCAATAAACGCTGCCTAAAATAATCATCTTTTAACCTTAGCGTCGGGAGTCATGTTTAACAGTGGTTTGCCACCCGCAAAGTGATACACTACAGCAAATTTGCTTGCTTTGCAAACTCTCACCTCACTGGCAAGGGGTGAAGTTTTTTCTCCTTCTACCCCAGTTAGAAGGCTTTAAACCATTTCTGTCTCGTGACAGCTGCTCCACATTCTCAGCACAGCTGTAACACATTTCCCGTTTCCATTTCAGATCAACTCAATCACATCTTTGGCAGCGTTGGCTTCTAAAAGCCCCTCACTTTCCTCTTCTCTCAGCCACCTTCCTCCCCAATCCCTATGGCCTGGTAGTGCTTAGCCTGATAGGATGGTTTATAGAGAAGGAATATATACCTCCTCACTGGGGTGAGTTTCTCTTCGGACCTCCTTTCTCTTTCTCTCTCCTTCTCTTGTTTGTTTACCTTCTTAGTTGTTTGATACTCAATGTATTTCAACAGCATGGATAACTATTCTCTATAAAACAGTGCAGCTATAGGAATGACAGAATCAAAGTGTAGAGAAAGTGTTTATAGTTACATATGACATACATCAGACTGAGAGGGTTTTTTTATGGTCAGGCTGCAATACATCAGTGGTATGTTGCCTCATTCCTTTTGGTTTTACTGAGGCACATGTTGAGATAAGAAACAGTGGCGGCATGTTCCGTGTCTAGTCAGCTGACGTGTGTATTCCAGTTCAAGAATACTCTCCCTGTGAAAATGGGCATCCCTTTTGAGGTTCTATCAATTTGTTTTCCCTTCATAGATATAGTCTGCCCATTAGTTTATGTACCGTGACTCTGATCACCACTGAGACAGTTTCTATGTGAACTCTGTGTATCTGTGGCTGACACTGACTATCTCAACAACAGACCATAGGCCTACATCCCGCTGATCCGATCTCCTCTGTCTGTCCAGACATTTGGTGCTGTTTAAAGAGTTTTCCCTCGATGGTGGTGGAGGAGGAAGAAGAGTGATGTACTCCGGGCAAAGAGAACAGTCCTTTTCTTCTACTGTCTGGTGCCGGGGCTCTGGGGTCCTCAGCAGTCAGAATCCTGCCTCTGTACTGAGAGGTTTCAAAACAAAAAACTAATAATGGAGGAAGAGGTGGAGGAAGAGTGGGAGGGGGGAAGCGAGTAGGAAGATGCAGAGGAGGATGAGGAGGTGGAGAACAGAGGGACGAGGATGGGGAAGAAAATAGGGGGCTCAGGATCCTCATGAGACAGGCTCAACAGGGTGCAGAACAGACTTGTGATCTAACCAGCCATTTGTGTCAGTCCGATGAAAGTTTTGTAGAAGGGGAAGAGAGAGAATAGAGGAGAACGAGAAGTTTAGAGAAAGTGGTGTAAAATCCCTTTAGCGTCCTGTTTTTGGCAGAAACCAGGCAGGAAAGAAGGCAGGTTGGAAGAGATGTAAAGATGTTCACAGGGCTGATGAGGACTGTGGCATACAGAAGGCCTACAGCTGTTGGCTAGTTTGGCCGTTTAGTTTCACCTCGGGTGCATATTTTAGCATGACAGTTCTATCCATATGTTTGTGAGAGTAGACATTTTTAGTCACTAAACAAGATGGTTACTTGAGGGTGCCTCTAGTTGGTCAGAGAAGACATAATTTCAACCTGTTAGTGTGAATCTAACAGAATAATTACCATTTTCCTCTACTAATTCCCATAGATTTATATCAGATTCAATCTGGAGGTTTTATTTCATTGTATGAGGCATGTATTAGCTTGTTTCAAAGTAGCCTATAGCCAAAATCAGACCGTATGTTGAGGACATTATTTGTTGAACACTTCCTTATGCCATTGAAACCAGCATTTTCTATTGTTCTAACTGTTTTCAAATCAACGTTCTTTCATTGTCCAGCAGGCAAAGACACAGTCCTTGTCAAATGAGCAACCCATGCTAGTTGTTGCATCTTTAGATCTCCCCTCTTTCTAGATTTCTAACAGATATTTTCATCTCTGTCACATGAAACCGCTTGCATGGGTTCTTGCTAATTGCATTTTGTCACATTCGCTGGTAGGCTACTGCCGTGTGTGCATTACTGCGCTTATGACGTGAAGGAATAACAGTCGATCAACATTTTAAGCTAAACGTTCTGATCTGTTACTTTAGCCTCATTGCATTTTAAATGTACAGTAGTCTTAGTTGTGGGACTACTGTATATCAAAACAATGTTTATTTGTTACGTGCGCCGAATACAACATGTGTGTACCTTACAGTGAAACGCTTACGTACAGGCTCTAACCAATAGTGCAAAAAAAGGTATTAGGTGAACAATAGGTAAGTAAAGAAATAAAAACAACAGTAAAAAGACAGTGAAAAACAGTAGCGAGGCTACATACAGACACCGGTTAGTCAGGCTGATTGAGGTACTGCCTTGTACGTACAATGCTAACAATAACTAGGAGAAGTATGTAGCTAACTAGTGCTAGTTAATTTGTTGTTCTCACATCACTTGTCATTACTACCTGCTGCAGCGCTCTCTCAACACCAATGACTGTGCTCAACCCCCCCCCCCCCCCCCCCCCACATGGCCCTTCCCCTCCTTCCCCACCACTGACACTCACTCACTCAGCAACAGTCTGCCTCACTGCCTGATAATCAGCAGGAGGAGGTCACAGTGAAATTCATAAAAAAATGTAAAGAGATGCCATGGCGAGAACTGCGGACATCCTAATTGACTTGTGACATGGCTGTCAATCAAGACAAGCAGAAGGCCTATAGGCTTAGGTCAGACTTAAAAGGTTGTCTGAACTGGATCTTTATGTTCACTTATCTCATCCACCTCTCTGTTTTGTACCAATGGATACATTGTTATTAACTTGGGAAAGGAAGTATAATCAATCAGAATTGTGGGTTCAAATCTGGCTTTTCAAGGATGTATGGTAACCACATTTAAAGAATAGACAGTATTGTCACCGTTGCTGCTATTGTTAAACATATTACAGAGACAAATCTCTCTTCCTTTCAACTGAGTACCAGTCATCTAGTCACACACACACACAGAGCCCCCTCTCACTGCGAATGTGTATCCTTCCAGTGTAGCTGCTTAAATTAATTATTACTTTTATAGTGAACCCCGAGGCCGTGCGCAGGCAGCTAATCCCTAAAGAGAGCTAATCCGAGCCATCCCAACAGAAAATCAATGCTGCCCTTTGGTGTTGGCATGCCATCAGGGCAGGGGGGGACACATGTCTGACAGACCTCCTGATTATTTGATGAGGTGTGTTTTTGAAGTTGTAAAACCAGTGGAGGATGCTTGAGGTGTTTGAGATTGCAAAGAATATCCGGAAGCGAGGGAAGCTGTTAGGAGAGGCTACAAATGGGTATTTGTGTGATTATTTATTTATTTTTTGTGAAGTAGAAAGTGATGAGTTTCATGGGAAAAAAACTCCACAGTCCCATGAAATGGCTCATGAATGTCCCGTGAAATGGCTCATGAAATTGACTCTGCAAACAAACAATATTTTGAATCACTTCGATGACCAGAATGTCCTTAAAGCGGCAATCAGCAGTCAAAGTGTCCTCCCCGCCCCTGTTTCAGTAGAAAGCTGAGGGATGGGGCTGGAAAATTGTAACCACTCAAATAAATAGACAGAGCTATTGATGCAAGGACTGACCATCCATTATTTAAAAATGATACTATATAGCCACAAAACATGGCTAAAAACTGTTTGCTTACATTTTCTTTGTTTACAAACATTGGAATTAAACAAGCTTATATTTCCGGTTCTGAGGCATTTATTAGTTATTTCTTCAAGAATCAATCTGTAAATATAATTAATTTACCAGTCCAAAAATAGATGTAGCAACTGCTGTTTGCCCCTTTAAGAATATGATTAAAAACTTTTTTTTGGTTTTAAAGACATTAATTGTATCATAACTTGATATCCCATAAGGACATTTTCGATATCCCCTCGGATCCCAACCTGTTTTGGCCATTTTGTGTTGATAATCGTTTCAGCGGATGGATGCTATGAATGATGTTTATATTGAAACCATGGATGACAGATGACCTAGTGTCGACCTCTGTGTTGATGGATGTGGTGGATGAGTGTTCTGCACCGCTGCAGTCATTGAGCATCTGAAGGGATTTTCTTTCCACTGATGGACTGCTGATCGAGTAATCAGATTTGTAGCACCGCGCTCTGGATATTTTCACTGGGCTGTTTGATGACTAATGCTAGTTGAGTTTAGCTCCCTGGTTTAAAGATTCTAAGAAAGGCTATAATGGACAGCCACTTCATTTAAAGGAAGGACTCTATCACGGAACAAGCAGTCTGGAATTGCCAACATTGTGTGTCTTTATGAAAACTTGTTCATGTTCAGAGAGATGAGAGCCGTCATTGGAAGTCTCTTTATACTTCTGAACATCATCCACATTAGAGGTCGACCGATTATGATTTTCCATCGCCAATACCGATTATTGGGGGACCAAAAAAAGTAGATACCGATTAATCGGCTGATTTTTATATATATACACTGCTCAAAAAATAAAGGGAACACTAAAATAACACATCCTAGATCTGAATGAATGAAATATTCTTATTAATTAGTTTTTTCTTTACATAGTTGAATGTGCTGACAACAAAATCACACAAAAATTATCAATGGAAATCAAATTGATCAACCCATGGAGGTCTGGATTTGGAGTCACACTCAAAATTAAAGTGGAAAACCACACTACAGGCTGATCCAACTTTGATGTAATGTCCTTAAAACAAGTCAAAATGAGGCTCAGTAGTGTGTGTGGCCTCCACGTGCCTGTATGACCTCCCTACAACGCATGGGCATGCTCCTGATGAGGTGGCGGATGGTCTCCTGAGGGATCTCCTCCCAGACCTGGACTAAAGCATCCGCCAACTCCTGGACAGTCTGTGGTGCAACGTGGCGTTGGTGGATGGAGCGAGACCTGATGTCCCAGATGTGCTCAATTGGATTCAGGTCTGGGGAACGGGCGGGCCAGTCCATAGCATCAATGCCTTCCTCTTGCAGGAACTGCTGACACATTCCAGCCACATGAGGTCTAGCATTGTCTTGCATTAGGAGGAACCCAGGGCCAACCGCACCAGCATATGGTCTCACAAGGGGTCTGAGGATCTCATCTCGGTACCTAATGGCAGTCAGGCTACCTCTGGCGAGCACATGGAGGGCTGTGCGGCCCCCAAAGAAATGCCACCCCACACCTCGACTGACCCACCTCCAAACCGGTCATGCTGCAGGATGTTGCAGGCAGCAGAATGTTCTCCACGGCGTTTCCAGACTCTGTCACATATGCTCAGTGTGAACCTGCTTTCATCTGTGAAGAGCACAGGGCGCCAGTGGCGAATTTGCCATTCTTGGTGTTCTCTGGCAAATGCCAAACGTCCTGCACGGTGTTGGGCTGTAAGCACAACCCCCACCTGTGGATGTCGGCCCTCATACCACCCTCATGGAGTCTGTTTCTGACCGTTTGAGCAGACACATGCACATTTGTGGCCTGCTGGAGGTCATTTTGCAGGGCTCTGGCAGTGCTCCTCCTGCTCCTCCTTGCACAAAGGCGGAGGTAGCGTTCTGCTGCTGGGTTGTTGCCCTCCTACGGCCTCCTCCACGTCTCCTGATGTACTGGCCTGTCTCCTGGCAGCGCCTCCATGCTCTGGACACTACGCTGACAGACACAGCAAACCTTCTTGCCACAGCTCGCATTGATGTGCCATCCTGGATGAGCTGCACTACCTGAGCCACTTGTGTGGGTTGTAGACTCCGTCTCATGCTACCACTAGAGTGAAAGCACCGCCAGCATTCAAAAGTGACCAAAATATCAGCCAGGAAGCATAGGAACTGAGAAGTGGTCTCTGGTCACCACCTGCAGAACCACTCCTTTATTGGGGGTGTCTTGCTAATTGCCTATAATTTCCACCTTTTGTCTATTCCATTTCCACAACAGCATGTGAAATTTATTGTCAATCAGTGTTGCTTCCTAAGTGGACAGTTTGATTTCACAGAAGTGTGATTGACTTGGAGTTACATTGTGTTGTTTAAGTGTTCCCTTTATTTTTTTGAGCAGTGTATATATTTGTAATGATGACATTTCCAATAATACTGAATGAACACTTATTTTAACTTAATATAATACATAAATAAAATCAATTTAGTCTCAAATAAATAATGAAACATGTTCAATTTTGTTTAAATAATGAAAAAACACAAAGTAGAAGTGCAATATGTGCCATGTAAAAAAGCTAAAGTTTATGTTCCTTGCTCAGAACGTCTCTCCTCATTCCTCCTATTAGTTACAGGATTACCACCCTTCTCATTCCTCCTATTAGTCCAGGATTACCACCCTTCTCATTCCTCCTATTAGTCCAGGACTAGCTGACAGGCCCCACAGTCCCAGTGTGGACTAGCTGACAGGCCTCTCTGTCACAAGTATGAATAATTAAGCCCAGTAATTTACAGTCCTTTCTTGAAATTAGTCAATAAAAACATGATTTTTCAAACCATACATAGTGTATTGTGTGGCTTATTGGGTTTTTGGGGTAATAATGAATCCCTAGTGCCAAATGTTTCTTAATTTTCCCTAGTTAAAATAAATGAATGTTAGCAGGCAATGTTAACTAAATATGCCGGTTAAAAAATATAGACTTGTGTATTGATTTTAAGAAAGGCATTAATGTTTATGGTTAGGTACACATTGGTGCAACGACAGTGCTTTTTTCGCGAATGCGCTTGTTAAATCACCACCCGTTTGGCGAAGTAGGCTGTGATTCAATGATGAATTAACAGGCACCGCATCGATTATATGCAACGCAGGAAAAGCTAGATAAACTAGTAATATCATCAACCATGTGTAGTTAACTAGTGATTATGTTAAGATTGATTGTTTTTTATAAGATACGTTTAACGCTAGCTAGCACCTTACCTTGGCTCCTTGCTGCACTCGCATAACAGGTAGTCAGCCTGCCATGCAGTCTCCTCGCGGAGTGCAATGTAATCGGCCATGATCAGTGTCCAAAAATGCCGATTGTTATGAAAACTTGAAATCGGCAAGAATTAATCGTCCATTCCGATTAATCGGTCGACCTCTACTAAAACCCTCAGCAACGGCATTAGGATGAAATGATGCAACCCTGACAGACTTCTGCCTCCTCCCGCCTGTATGGCTAAGCCCCTTTTTATTATTTTATATTTAACTACGCTTGTAAGAGATTTGGAAATTAAACAGCACCCTGACTTTGTTCGGCAGCTCATCAGCTGCTACAATCAAACCCAGTGTGTTTGACTCGCAGCTAGAATGTTGCTTCTCGTGTAGGAGCGAACACGGAACGCCAGAAGATGACCGGATGATTGGATGATGACATCCTCATTATATTAAAATGGAGGGGGTCTGTGTGGACGTTTTTCTTTTTTGGTGAACAGAGCGCATTAAGAGGACGTGACGACAGATGACTGTGGTGTCTGGTCTCGAACAGAAGGGTAACATTGTTCACTATCGCAGATGGACAACACTAAATATTTAATGGATCTTTGTGACTCTGTATCAAGAGCCTTAGTTGGCACAATGAGAAGGTTCAGATGCGTCTTGAGATCCTGGTAGAATGGGAGCTGTATGTTCTTTAAGTGACTGTACCGAAAGTTGGTGGATGCTGCTCACTCACCGTCTTGCAAAGGATATCAAGAACATAGAAATGTAATTACTAGGACAGACATTCCTGTAGTTATATTTCTATGACCAAGGCCATAGTTGGGTGTTACAGTAAACCAGTGCATTGATTGCTGTTGTGATGGAAGTTAGTCCAACAATCTGTATGACTTTTATCAATTAAGTTAACATAGAGATGAGAACAGAAAGATCATACATTATATTTTCATTCAACTTCAACTCTACCCAATCCATGATCAAGGCCTGTGTGTGCATGAAACTAAGACAAACACAAGCTTGTCTAATATGTATGCAGGAAGAGAGGAAAAACCCATTTCTATTTCTTGGAAAAAACTGTATTCCATTTTACTCTCTATAAGCAGCAGTGGTAGAGTGGTATGTTCGCACTGCATTCGTCTGATTAAAGGTTGCGAGGAGACATTTCTCTCTTCTTTATGGTCTCGCTTGGCAACAGCGCTAGCATTTACAAGTCCATTAAGAACCTTCTAACTGTCAAGATCTTTTGAATTATGGATATTTGCTTTCCTCGCCGAGTCTCCCAGAGCCACCAAAATTACTTAAATAGCACAAGTGGTTGTATTAATGTTTTTTTTCATGAAGAGTAGCTGTATTAGCATATCAGTCAAGTGCTAAGGACTTTTCCAATGAAGTCTGATGAGGTAGAGCAAGGGGAAGACAAATATATTTCTAGCTCCCTTATTTGTCAACACTACACTGTTATAGTGCACAGACTGCCTACAGACTGCCTACACTATCTCTCTACCTTATTTGTCAACACTACACTGTTATAGTGCACAGACTGCCTACAGACTGCCTACAGACTGCCTACACTATCTCTCTACATTATTTGTCGACACTGTTAATCTGTTATAGTGCATGGACTGACTATATACTATACTGACATACTGGTATGCGATAAACATAGAAAGCTTTTGCATTTCCTTTAGCGTGACACACTGACACTATCTATGGTCTCGTCAGCTTGGCTGTGTTGACGCCTGTTCTGACAGACGGTACGTCCTATAAGTCAAAGTCAGTGTCGTAGTCAGTTGTACTGTAGACGGTGCTTTGCCATCACAGCCGCAGAGGGAATGTAGTTTGGGATGTGCATTTGAATCCTGGTCTGTTTAGCGTTTGCCCCTGCATGGCCTGACTATCTGGGCCAGACATCATGTTAATGGTATGTACAGTGATAACGCCAATAAACTGTCAGGATGATTGATAATCTGAGCTTTATAGCAGTATGACTTTCCTTTCCTCCTCGCCGCTCGTGATGATGGCTTCCAAATTGAATTCCTAGTGTGGTTGTGTGTGTGTGTGTGTGTGTGTGTGTGTGTGTGTGTGTGTGTGTGTGTGTGTGTGTGTGTGTGTGTGTGTGTGTGTGTGTGTGTGTGTGTGTGTGTGTGTGTGTGTGTGTGTGTGTGATTGGGTGTGTGAGATTATTAGGAAGGTGAACATTTTGCCAAAGCTTTTTGTACTGCAGTTCACTGAAAATCAAATATCAACTGTATGTATATAATGTGTTGTCTATAATATAGCAATACATGTGTTGAACTATAACCTTTTGCATTCTTGGTTCATAATTCAGAACCAAGAATTTGATTTAATTTGATCTTTTGCCATTTTATTCTTAATTTGGCACTTTTCTTTTATGATTTAGGCCTCTAGTTTTCACCTCAGCCTACCCTGTAGTTTATATAAGGAAGTACTCATTCCTAGCTCTAATGCATTGATGTATGGCTCATTGGTAGTTATCCAAAAGCAATGGGTTGGAAGATTGGCATCACATGGCCCCCTTACTCCTGCACAGTGTCTCAAAGGGGTTATGAAGTAGCTCCTTTTATCTGTGACAGGCTCCGCAGCAGCCCCCTCCGTCGCTGACTGGCTGCCTGGCAGCCTCACATAGAAAGCAGCTCTTTGTTTTATGTAAATGATGATTGATGAGTCGTCTTGCACAGCGTGCAGTTTCTGACAAACTATTGATGGCTTCTCTCAGCGAAGTGTTAGTCCAGGTGACAGAGTCATCCATTTTAAGATGAATTACAGCACAGAGTTGTAGATGTACAGTACCTCGACAGGAAAGTAATCTGGCTTTGCTTTCATCAGCAGAACCGACTGTCTGAGGGACAACTCAACTCTGGAACACGTCAGTGTCCTTTCCTTATGTGCTAACTATGTTTCTGCCATATCAATTGTGGGGCTGTTTTAAGAGGTCAAGGTTAATATGTTGTATTATTATACATGCTGCATATCAGCAATTTTGGCAACAATACTGTCTGGGCATAGGCTGAGAATTGTCATATGCTACAGCCATTTCTCAGTGACGGAGCTCTAGCGAGCTATCTTCCACACCGGTTCAATAACGTAATTCTATTTCTCTGTACATTCTCAGAGGAATCTAGCCATCTCAGAATTTATGGTTTGGAACGTATGCTGCCAACATGGCGTCGATTAGAATTCAAATCTCAAACTGAGTTTGCAGAGCAACTCGGAGCAAAACAGTTACTTTAGGCCTAACCATCAAAATATACCTGTCTGTCCATTAAGACTCATTCACTACCTCTGGTTTCCACATGGTTTATTTGAGTTGGATAAAGCAGTTGGTTCACAGTGCCCATCAGACCCACGTTACTCTGGTGTATGAATGTGAATTTACATTGGCTCTGCACACACACACACACACACACACACACACACACACACACACACACACACACACACACCCCATGCAATTTGGGTAATGGGCCTCAATCAAAAGGGAATTGCTCTGATTTTGGGAGCCTGGTGTTGGCGGACGCTAGATACAGGACTAAGGAGGACCACAGACTGCTACACTCTACAGACTGCCAAATCTGCATACCCCCCCCCCCCCCCACCACACCACAGACTGACGGAAGGACTGGTTGATGGCCTGGCTGACAGAACCTGATTCCTCCAGATGCTTCAAGGGGACCTTAACCCATAAAATCACTCTGTCTGTCCTGGGTCCAGAGCCACAGGGCTGGGCCGGGCCCCACCCTTCCATCTCCTAACGGCAATATAAATAGATTCACATGACAGGGTAATTCATCTCTGGTCATTAAAACATCAGCTCTAGAAGACAGCTCTCCAAGACCCCAGCGCTTGTTAGGGTCAGAGCAGCAGCCCAGATGCCGGGGATGTAAACTCATGAAGAGAAGATTAATTTATCTGTCATCCCTGACTTTGACAGGCGCTGTAAATCTGTCTCTGGCCTCTGCACGGCAGGGAGGGAGAGGGAGGCAGGGGGAGAGAGGGTGAGAGAAAGAGGATGGATTAGGGGAGAGAGTGGAAGAGAAAGTGGAGAGGGAGGTGGGAGGTTAGAAGTGGACAGTGAAGCTTGTGGCATTGGCCGCATGATATCGATGAGAGGACTCGCTCACTAACTACTCTCGTCCACCTGGAACATGTTGACGGTTGAGCTCAGCAGATGATGTTTGGAATCCTATTGTTGAGATGAGAACATTTGGCAATGATTTGAACCCCCATAATCCATTCCCTTACCCTCTACTCCTAACCCACCCTACATCCATGTTTTTCTCTGGTTATTTCCAAGATGGTGGTCACATAAGGCAGGCGCGGTGCAGAATGAGTAGTGGGAGTGTCAGGGAAGCCATTTGGGGCGTGATTGATGGTATCAGGCGAGCCTCGGAGTGGCGGACATGTTCTCTGATCTCATGCATGTGAGCGAGGAGGCGGATCCGTGCCTGGCGAGCTTTGGAGAAACAGGAGAAGTTTTTAAAACGTTAGTCAGCATAAACCAGACAAAGCATTCTATTTCTTATCATATCTGATGTGAGTGTAGTCAGAGAGTACACAATGCATTCGGATGGATAAAATGTTTATCGGGTTGAAAACGAGCTGAGTGCCCTGGCTTCTCACACTATCTAGAGTTCTACTCGGAATCACATGCATGCGACATTTAACGAACCGATATTGAATGTGGGTGCACATATTTTCTATACATTTACTCAGAGTATTTCACTTGTAGCCAAAGTTTTTGAAATATGGAAGGATATAGTTTACTCAATTACTGTAGATATGTAGTGATGTGTTTTGAATCAGAGAGTCTGTTGTCAAATGTTATTCACATGTGTCAAATTGGTTTTTATTTGCTCATGTAAATCATTTCTTTAACTTCTCTGGGATAGTTGGGACGCACCCCCAACCCCCCCCTCACTGATTAGCATCGCGTCACAATGAAAAGGAAAATCTAAATATCATAAAATCACAAGTCCAAGACACCAAATGAAAGATACAGATCTTGTGAATAAAGCCACCATTTCAGATTTTTTAAATGTTTTACAGGGAAGACAAAATATGTAAATCTATTAGCTAACCACGTTAGCAAAAGACACTTTTTCTTTGTCCACCATTTTTCTTTGTCCACCATTTTTTCTCTCCACCAGTAGCTATCACCAATTCGGCCAAATAAAGATATTGATAGCCACTAACCAAGAAAAAACCTCATCAGATGACAGTCTGATAACATATTTATTGTATAGGATAGGTTTTGTTAGAAAAATGTGCATATTTCAGGTAGAAATCATAGTTTACAATTGCACCCACCATCACAACTCGACTAGAATAAATACACAGAGCAACGTGTATTACCTAATTACTAATCATAAAACATTTCTTAAAAATATACAGCGCACAGCAATGGAAAGACACAGATCTTGTGAATTCAGACAATATTTCAGATGTTCTAAGTGTTTTACAGCGAAAACACAATAAATCGTTATATTAGCATACCACATATGCAAACGTTACCCGAGCATTGATTCAAGCCAAAGAGAGCGATATCGTTATCATCGCCAAAATATATTAATTTTTTCACTAACCTTCTCAGAATTCTTCCGATGACACTCCTGTAACATCATATTACAACATACATATAGAGTTTGTTCGAAAATGTGCATATTTAGCCACAAAAAAACGTGGTTATACAATGAGAATAGTAGCCAACCTGGGCTGAAAATGTCGGGCGCCATTTTGGACAGTGATCTCGCGTAATGAATAACTAATCATAAACTTTACTAAAAAATATAGGGTGGACAGCAATCGAAAGACAAATTAGTTCTTAATGCAATCGCTGAATTAATTTTTTTAAATTATCCTTACTTTTCAATACAGGTTGCGCCAAACGAAGCTACACCAAACAAAATGGCGGCATAAGCGTTTAACATTTTACGACAGAAACACGATTTATCATCATAAATAGTTCTTACTATGAGCTGTTCTTCCATCAGAATCTTGGGCAATGAATCCTTTCTCCGGTCTAATCGTCTTTTGGTCGAAAGATGTCCTCTTGTCCTGTCGAAATGGCCACTAACGTTCGACCGGTACTGGAAACGTGCCCAGCGCTTCAAAGTGCATCACAAAGAAATGCCTCAAAATCGCACTAAACGGATATAAATTGCTATAAAAAATTAAATTAACTACCTTAAAATTAAATTAACTACCTTACTACCTTAAATTAACTACCTTATTAACTACCCTACGTTTAAATTAACTACCTTATGATGTCTTTAACACCTATAACGAATAAAAACATGACCGGCGATATATAAGTGGCTAAACCAAAGCTTGGAAGGAGGCCAGTCCGACGACCACTCTGCGTCGAGCGCACTGTTGAAAAGGACGTTCTTTCCGCTCCAGGGTCTATTTATAGAGCCCGGATTGCGCAATCCACTCCATTCAAAATCTCCCCGCTTACTGACATCTAAAGGAAGGCGTAGGCAGTGTTTGTAGCATCATAGCATTCACAGGGACTTATGAACTGACCTGGGAGCAGGGGCCAAGATTTCTGAAATCTCACTCCCTGGCAGGAAAAGTGCTGTAGAATGAGTTCTGTTTCACTCAGACATAATTCCAACGGTTATAGAAACTAGAGAGTGTTTTCTATCCAATAATAACAATGATATGCATATTGTACGAGCAAAAATTGAGTACTAGGCAGTTTAATTTGGAGACCAATTTTCCCTAAGTCGAAACAGCACCCCCTATATCCCAGAGAGGTTAAGCTGCCATAAGTACATTTCACACACCATGCAGGTTGAAATGTTGGAAATGTATTCTTTTTCAAGCCTCGCATCCAACCCTCTATAGTTTTCCACACAAGTCCTGTGGCCAAAGCAAAGCCCTCTCTCTCTGAGTTGAATTTCTAACCTTACATATGTGGATGTAGTTAATGCTTTCAGTGCAGACACAAGGCCTTGGTTGTCAATAAAGGACCCACTGGCAGGGTTAGGCTTTACATATGAGTTATGTATCTCTCTCTGCCTGTACTGTCCCGCTGCCATGTACCCATGCCATGTTTCTAATCTTCCTTTCAACTGACAGAGCATCCGCTTCCTTTAGAAGTTTTTAAGAGTCCCCTCCATTTCTCTTTTCAAAACCCCCCTTTATATATATATATAATATATTTATCTTCAAGGTATTGTTAAAGGCCCAGTGCAGGCAAAAATGAGGGATTGTCCAGGAGAAATGTAAGCACTCAAATGATTGTAGTCTTCAATAACCAATTACTACTTGTCATTGACGTATCAATCGCAGATTGCCCCTCTAAATTGGTAATAACTGATCACCTCTTGTTGTGTGAATCTGGTCTGGAGGAGGAAGTGACACGTGTAAGCCGGGGGAGTGAGGCCAGGGGGGCTAGGCTATAGCGTGGATGTGCATTCATATGCTAATGGTGGCTCTCGCCTTGATTTGTCAAACCTGCTCTCCTCCAGAGCGGGAGGCAAGGCCTCCAGCCATGGAGAGGAAAAGGGAGGAGAGGGCTTATAGGTGGAGGGAGGGGGTGAGGGGGGGTGTGGAGGACATCACTAATTAGCATGTGGAAGATAAATGGATCTGACAGGAGAGGTAACCCAGTCATGATAAATATGGTGACATAACACTCCTCCACTTCCTCCCCCCTAACCCTCCACTTCCTTTCCCCTAACCCTTCACTTCCTAACCTCCCCTCTAACTAGGGATGCACGATATATAGGTGAACATATCGGAATCAGACGATATTGGCTAAAAATATTGGTATTGGCCGATGTCTAGTTTAACGCCAATGTTAAAAACCGATTTCAAAGGTACCATGCATACCTATAATATAATGTAATAACGGCATGTAAAATTTTGCGCTACACGTTCAACACCGCATTCCTAACCTCACCCACAATGTCTGCTGTGTGGATCGAGCAGTCAACAAGTCGAACAGTCATTTGAAAGAGTAAGAAAATTTCAGCGAGAACACTCAAATGTGAAATCCATTAAAGCATTATAATGGAAATCATTGCCCTTGACAATCAACCGTTCTCTGTCGTGGGTGATGTTGGCTTTCGCCGACTGGTTGAGCACAGCTACACACTACCAAGTGCTCTGTTTTTCAGATGTTGCCCTACCGGAGTTACACAGTAATAGCGTCCCTGCTATTAGCTTCACGGCATACATACTATGGAATGCCGTTTGGGTCTTTGCGTGTCAAAAAAGATACAGTAGCACTGTCAAAGCTGTCTGCAAACACCGGCCACGAACGATGTGTTTGCAATACCGTGTTGACCGCAATACCGTGTTGACCGCAATACCGTGTTGACCGCAATACCGTTTGACCGCAACTTCTGGGGTAGCTAGCTTTAGCTTGGTACCTATCTAGCACCAATACAACCAGCCTGAAAACAATGACCAGTAGAAACTGTCATTTTCATTATTCTTAGCAATGATTTAGGAATCCTTGTGAGTAAGTATTAGCTAGGTTGCCACTTGTTGTTCGCCTATTGAAATTGAACCTCAGTTCATGAAAATAAATAGCTAGCCAGCTACGTAAATGCCAACAAATAACTTTTGTGTGTGTGTGTGTGTGTGTGTGTGTGTGTAACCTCTATTTAATTAGGCAAGTCAGTTAAGAACAAATTCTTATTTATGATGACGGCCCGGACGACGCTGGGCCAATTGTACACAGCACTATGGGACTCCCAATCACGGCCGGATGTGATACAGCCTGAATTCAAACCGGGAACTGTAGTGACACCTCTTGCACTGAGATTCAGTGCCTTAGACTGCTGCGTCCATGTGTGTGTGTTAACTATTTAGGCGGCCGCATGCTTCCCGGCCGAAACAGTTCAGTACAGTTCATGCATATATTGTGACGTTTTGGAGTTCAGTTAGGGTTCAGCTGTTCGGGTACAACTTTTTTTTCTCAAGGGCCAGCCGAAGTTTGGAAGCCGAAGTCAATGCCCCTTTATCCGTGATTGTTCTACTGTAGTGGGGACTTGAGTTTCTGCTTCTTGTCGATTCAGCCTGAAACTGTGTGGATTCCACATGGCGAACGACAACTTCGAGCATCGATTGACCGAGGAGGTACAGCATTACCTTCACCAGTACGATTCTAGCCATGCGTTATATAAAGACCAGCATGTAAATGCTAATTAATGGAGGGAGAGACGGTGGAGTCTGACCCAACCACTTGTTTGAAAAGTGGTTAAGGGTTTGCAACAAGTTCGTCAGGCATAGAAAAGAAAGAAGGGCCAGTGGAGATACTAGTGGAAAAGCTACTCCAGAAATGTTTCTGCTGGCTTGTTTGGCACGTGAAGCATGGGAGGACTGAAAGCAACATGCCGTTTTCACAAAAGGATGGGGTATGTTGTTGTAGTTTCTATTGTAGCCTGCAAAAAGAGTTCCCGTGTTTTGCTAACAATACTTAGCCAGTTAGCACTATCTACTTGGCTGGCTAGTGGCTAGCTAGCCTAGCAGCATACTCATGCAGGGAAAGCAAGCCAATCAACTAAACTAAAGATCTTTACAACTTTTGATCAAACATAATTTTGTCATAGAATGTAAATCATAAGCTTCCCACATTGTCGCTCAATGCAAAGGTTTACCGCCACTGTATTCACATCCTACCATACATTTGTCTGTACATTATGCCTTGAATCTATTCTACCGTACCCAGAAACCTGCTCCTTTTACTCTCTGTTCTGAACATACTAGACTACCAGTTCTTATAGCCTTTAGCCGTACCCTTATCCTACTCCTCCTATGTTCCTCTGGTGATGTAGAGGTTTACCCAGGCCCTGCAGTGTCTAGCTCTACTCCCATTCCCCAGGCGCTCTCATTTGTTTACTTCTGTAACCATAAAAGCCTTGGTTTCATGCATGTTAACATTAGAAGCCTCCTCTCTAAGTTTGTTTTATTCATTGCTTTAGCACACTCTGCCAACCCAGATGTCCTAGCCGTGTCTGAATCCTGTCTTTGAAAGACCACCAAAAACCCAGAAATTTCCATCCCTAACTATAACATTTTCCGACAAGATAGAACTACCGAAGGGGGCTGTCACGATCGTCTATGGGTGAGAGAGAGGACCAAGCCGCAGCGTGTGCAAAATACATCTCTTTTATTTTAGAGAAGGGAAAAACACGCAACGAACACTATTACAAAACGAAACAAAACAACAAACGATCGTGAAGCTAAAGACGTAAGTGCAAACACAAGCTACAAACGTACAACATAGACAACTACCCACAAAGCCTACTGCCTATGGCTGCCTTAAATATGGCTCCCAATCAGAGACAATGACAGCTGTCTCTGATTTGAAAACCAATCTAGGCAGCCATAGACATAACTAGACAACTACACTCTACTCTGCCCCATACACATACAACACCCCTAGACACTACAAATGTAACTAAAAAACATAAAGAAAACAAAGAATACTAAGGCCAGGGCGTGACAGGGGCGGAGTTGCAATCTACTGCAGAGATAGAACTCTGCAGGCTGTCTTACTATCCAGGTCTGTGCCCAAAAAAATTGAGCTTCTACTTTTAAAAATCCACCTTTCCAGAAACAAATCTCTCACCGTTGCCGCTTGCTATAGACCACCTACTACTCCCAGCTGTGCCTTGGACACCATATGTGAATTGATTGCCCCCCATCTATCTTCAGAGCTTGTGCTGTATGGTGACCTAAACTGAGACATGCTTAACACACCGGCCATCCTACAATCTAAGCTTGATGCCCTCAATCTCACACAAATTATCAATGATCCTACCAGGTACAACCCCAGATCCGTAAACACGGGCACCATCATAGATATCATCCTGACCAACCTGACCTCGAAATACACCTCTGCTGTCTTCAACCAGGATCTCAGCGATCACTGCCTCATTGCCTCTGTCCGTAATGGGTCTGCGGTCAAACGACCACCCCTCATCACTGGCAAACTCTCCCTTAAACATTTGAGCAAACAGGCCTTTCTAATCAACCTGTCTCGGGTATCGTGGAAGGATATTGACCTCAATCCGACAGTAGAGGATGCTTGGTTATTCTTTAAAAGTGCTTTCTTCACCATCTTAAATAAGCATGCCCCATTAAAAAAATGTTCAACCAGGAACAGATATAGTCCTTGGTTCACTCCAGATCTGACTGCCCTTGACCAGCACAATAACATCCTGTGGCGTTCTGCATTAGCATCGAATAGCCCCCGCGATATGCAACTTTTCATGGAAGTTAGCAACCAATATACACAGGCAGTTAGGAAAGCAAAGGTTATCTTTTTCAAACAGAAATTTGCATCCTGTAGCACAAACTCCAAAAAGTTCTGTGACACTGAAGTCCATGGAGAATAAGAGCTCTTCCTCCCAGCTGCCCACTGCACTGAGGCTAGGAAACACTGTCACCACTGATAAATCCATGATAATTGAGAATTTCATTAAGCATTTTTCTACGGCTTGCCTTGCTTTCCACCTGGCTACCCCTAGCCCGGTCAACAGCCATGCACCCCCCCCAGCAACTTTCCCAAGCCTCCCCCATTTCTCTTTCACCCAAATCCAGATAGCTGATGTTCTGAAAGAGCTGCAAAATCTGGACCCCTACAAATCAACCGGGCTAGACAATCTGGACCCTCTCTTTCTAAAATTATCTGCCGAAATTGTTGCAAACCCTATTACTAGCCTGTTCAACCTATCTTTCATATTGTCTGAGATTCCCAAAGATTGGAAAGCTGCTGCTGTCATCCCCCTCTTTAAAGGGGGAGACACTCTAGACCCAAACTGTTACAGACCTATATCCATCCTACCCTGCCTTTCTAAGGTCTTCGAAAGCCAAGTTAAACAGATCACCAACCATTTTGAATCCCACCGTACCTTCTCCGCTATGCAATCTGGTTTCCGAGCTGGTCATGGGTGCACCTCAGCCACGCTCAAGGTTCTAAACGATACCATAACCGCCATCGATAAGAGACAATACTGTGCAGCTGTATTCATCAACCTGGCCAAGGCTTTCGACTCTGTCAATCACCACATTCTTATCGGCAGACTCAACAGCCTTGGTTTCTCAAATGACTGCCCCGCTTGGTTCACCAACTACTTCTCAGATAGAGTTCAGTGTGTCAAATCGGAGGGCCTGTTGTCCGGACCTCTGGCGGTCTCTATGGGGGTGCCACAAGGTTCAATTCTCAGGCCGACTCTTTTCTATGTATACATCAATGATGTCGCTCTTGCTGCGGGTGGTTCTCTGATCCACCTTAACGCAGACGACACCATTTTGTATACTTCTGGCCCTTCTTTGGACACTGTTAACTAACCTCCAGACGAGCTTCAATGCCATACAACTCTCCTTCCGTGGCCTCCCAACTGCTCTTAAATGCAAGTGAAACTAAATGCATGCTCCTCAACCGATCGCTGCCCGCCTGTCCAGCATCACTACTCTGGACGGTTCTGACTTAGAATATATGGACAACTACAAATACCTAGGTGTCTGGTTAGACTGTAAACTCTCCTTAAGGACTCACATTAAGCATCTCCAATCTAAAATTACATCTAGAATCGGCTTCCTATTCTGCAACAAAGCATCCTTCACTCATGCTGCCAAACATACCCTCGTAAAACTGATTATCCTACCGATCCTCGACTTCGGCGATGTCATTTACAAAATAGCCTCCAACACTCTACTCAGCAATTTGGATGCAGTCTATTACAGTGCCATCTGTTTTGTCACCAAAGCCCCATATACTACCCACCACTGCGACCTGTATGCTCTCGTTGGCTGGCCTTCGCTTCATATTCGTCGCCAAACCCACTGGCTCCAGGTCATCTGTAAGTCTTTACTAGGTAAAGCCCCACCTTATCTCAGCTCACTGGTCACCATAGCAGCATCCACCCGTAGCACGCGTTCCAGCAGGTATATCCCACTGGTCACCCCCAAAGCCAATTCCTCCTTTGGCCGCCTTTCCTTACAGTTCTCTGCTACCACTGACTGGAACAAACTGCAATAATCACTGAAGCTGGAGACTCATATCTCCCTCACTAACTTTAAGCACCAGCTGTCAGAGCAGCTTACAGATCGCTGCACCTGTACATAGCCATCTGTAATTAGCCCATCCAACTACCTCATCCCCCATACTGTTATTTATTCCATGTGTAACTCTGTATTGTTGCTTGTGTCGCAATGCTTTGCTTTATCTTAGCCAGGTTGCAGTTGTAAATGAGAACTTGTTCTCAACTAGCCTACCTGGTTAAATAAAGGTGAAATATAAAAATCAAAGGTCCAGCTAGTCAAAATGTTTGAGCAGAATTGAGTAGCTAGGCCAGGCCTACTCAACTCTGCTTGCTCAAACATTTGCAACATTGTATAGTCTATTGTAGTCTTGGTTAATGATATTTGATTAATGTGTTTTTATTTTCAAGGCACAAACACCAGTGAATGGAGACAGCACCTGGTTGTGTTCTCTTTTGTTCACTGGCCCCAAGCACTACCTCTGCCCCCAGTACTGACTGGTGATCTGAGTTGCAGTGTGGAATTAGAAACAATCTCCATGCAGGACCAGGGAAGCTCTATCCTGGGCCCAACTCCAAGACTTACTCCACTGGCTTGCTCCTCACATGCCACAGAGCAGCAGCAGCATTATCAGGGTTGTGAGAAGAAGGGAGAGAAGAGCTGCAGACTCAGTCCTTGACACATCACACTCAAAGACATAGCAAATGATTGAAGACATATCGCAAGATGTGGAGAACGTCATGCACCGAGCATGTTTTGTTTGCTGTGTTGTGTGTCTCACATGTCTGTTCACAAGACACTGTGTTAATATTGCTCCCAAGTATTTATATTGCTCATAAATATTTGTATCTACGCTCTTGACACTTTATATTTGACCCTTTTGTTGTTAACATGTCTGTTCTCGGCAGACACTGTTTGATTGTGGTTTACTTTCAGAAGCAGGAATAAAGATTTATTTGTGTGCTGAAAAAGCTCTGTTGGCATTTCTTCATCTCAATACAAGGTGTTTCAATGCATTCTTCTTGAACATTAGATTCTGACAACGTACAGAAGAGCTGTGTGCCACAGGCTTTGTTTTACTTGTGGTGTAGTTCAATCTAATCTAAATTACTGCTCACTGAGATTTCCCAGAATTAGGGTTCATTTTATTAACAAGATTAAAACTGTACTGGTTCACAGTGCACACAAAGACCTGAGTCTGTGCGTCCATCAAGAATCCTCATCCTTGCAGCGACTATACCAGGCAATTCACAAAAATAAAATGTTATTGCCAGTCAAGTGTGTCTCTCTGTACACTATTTTATTCTCCCGTACGTGTTTTCCTTGTTTGGGTGTGTCATCACGTCATTGTTTGGCTGTAGATGGCTATTACCAGCTCATCGCCCTCTACTGTCCCGGGGTAATATTGCCACTTTACCCCCCCTTTTTTTGTTTTTCAAGCGAACGTCTTTGTAGTGAGCACACTCATTCAGTTCGGCTGTCCGTCATCAGAACTGAAGCATGCTGAAACCTTAACCTCCCCCTAACCCTCCCCGTCTTCCCCTAACCCTCCCCTTCTTCCCCTAACCTTCCCCTTCTCAACCTCCCTCTCTTAGTCTGTCAAGCCCAACAGCTGTGGAGTTTAAACTCCTTTCAGGAGGAAATCAAAAGATAATCCAGAGTTTGATGTTTGAGGAAAACTTAACAGTTTAGGGGGAAAAGGGGTTGGGATGTATAGGACCAGGGGTTTAAGCTGTAAACCCCTCACAATGGGTTCTGACACGGTGAGTTTCCCCCTGCTCCACTGAGAAGTCTTTGGAAAGTTCTAAGCACCATCTCCGTGCATGACTAACCCTATTGAAGAATGGAGCGATAAAGGAACCCAAAGAGCTTAAGATGAAACTAAAATGTTGTTGACGTAATCAAATTCCCTGAATATCCATAGAAGCCATGGGGAATTGAGTCTATTCACCTGTTCAGTGTGGCAGAGGGGGTTTTCTATGGTGGTTGTCGAGAGGCAATTGAATTTTATTGACTGTTCGTAGCTCATCTTTTTGTCAAATCAAAGTCAAATACATGTTATTGGTCACATACACATATTTAGCAGAAGTTATTGCGGGTGTAGCGAAATGCTTGTGTTCCTAGCTCCAACGGTGCTGTAATATCTAACAATTCACAACAATACACACAAATCTAAAAGTCAAATTTAATGGAATTAAGAAATATATAAAGATATGGGCGAGCAATGTCGTAGTGGCATTGACAAACATACAGTAGAATACAGTGTATATACATATGAAATGAGTAAAGCAGTATGTTTACATTATTAAAGTGACGTCACCGTCAACAGCTTGAATGTCTCATTCTGTGATTTAATATCTTTCAAATTTGTTTGACTTCTCATGTCTGGTAATGAACACATGTGTGGGAAAATGATTGAGCACTTTCTACTTTGAAAGATAATATTTGACAACATTTAGGGCCTCAGGGCTCACTTGTAAAATACTACGTACAAAGTGCCCTGATGCCAAGTGTGATAGATATGATTCTGAACAACAGTCTCTGTTATGGTACTGCTTTATTGCATAGCATAACCAGAAACTGTAGGTGACCATAGCATGATCATCTCTCAGTTGAGGTCATACCTACAGTACATTACCCTGTATGAATGAGATAATCACTCAAGATAGCAACTAGCCAACCTTGAGAAGCTTAACATGACAATAACCCCCTTTTCACCCCTCTATATACACACACACACACACACACACACACACACACACACACACACACACACACACACACACACACACACACACACACACACACACACACACACACACACTACCCACTTGCCTTCAAGGCCTATTTCACTCACAAACCCCCTAGAAGTAAATGACCTTTCTTGCTCTTTCCTCTGACAGCTCCATGCAACTGCACGATTGCTTTAGTGCACATTTGCCTACCATAAGAATGTAATTTTTAGGCGACAAGATCCCAGAACTTGGCAGCAGCTGGGGGGTGGGGGTGTGCCATTTGGTGCCAGAGCTGCAGCTCTCTGATCCAAGGCCATGCCCCGGGGGACGGGTTAGGGGCCGACGGGGCCAAAGAGCTGTCATCCTGCAGAAAAATGATTAATCTATCCCTCTTCTTTCCTTTATCCCACAAGGATAGAGGGATGAGTGGGGATACAGAGCAAAGGCAATCGGATAAATGCCTCATGCGGAATATTATATTATATATAAATGACCTAATCATAAATTAGAAATAATTGTACGTTGTACTGAGGGTTCAGCTGTGTTTATATTTCGACAGAAAAAAATAACGTGAATATTTTGTGACTTCTTATCTTTTTGATAAAATTTCCCACTGGTGTTGCAAATGACTGTGGACACCTGCAGGTTTCAAATGGTTGTTGGTCCGGAGCACAAGATGAAAGAGAAGATCCCTGTGCCCTTTCTGGGTCAAAAGTATAGTCAAAAGTAGTGCACTATACAGTTGAAGTCGGAAGTTTACAAATACCTTAGCCAAATGCATTTAATCTCAGTTTTTACAATTCCTGACATTTCATCCTAGTAAAAATTCCCTGTCTTAGGTCAGTTAGGATAACCACTTTATTTTAAGAATGTGAATGTCTGAATAATAGTAGAGAGAATGATTTATTTCAGCTTTTATTTCTTTCATCATATTCCCAGTGGGTCAGAAGTTCACATACACTCAATTAGTATTTGGTAGCATTGCCTTTAAATTGTTTAATTTGGGTCAAATGTTTCGGGTAGCCTTCCACAAGCTTCCCAGAATAAGTTGGGTGAATTTTGGCCCATTCCTCCTGACAGAGCTGGTGTAACAAAAACAGGTTTGTAGGCCTCCTTGTTCGCACATGCTTTTTCAGTTCTGCCCACAAATTGTCTATAGGATTGAGGTCAGGGCTTTGTGATGGCCACTCCAATACTTTGACTTTGTTGTCCTTAAGCCATTTTGCCACAACTTTGGAAGTATGCTTGGGGTCATTGTTCAGTTGGAAGACCCATTTGCGCCCAATCTTTAACTTCCTGACTGATGTCTTGAGATGTTGCTTCAATATATCCACATCATTTTCCTTCTCATGGTGCCATCTATTTTGTGAAGTGCATCAGTCCCTCCTGTAGCAAAGCACCCCCACAACATGATGCTGCCACCCCTGTGCTTCACGGTTGGGATGGTGTTCTTCGGCTTGCAAGCCTCCCCCTTTTTCCTCCAAACATAATGATGGTCATTATGGCAAAATAGTTATATTTTTGTTTCATCAGACCAGAGGCCATTTTTCCAAAAAGTACGATCTTTGTCCCCCTGTGCAGTTGCAAACCATAGTCTGTTTTTTTTATGGCGGTTTTGGAGCAGTGGCTTCTTCCTTGCTGAGCGGACTTTCAGGTTATGTCGTTATATTCGACTCGTTTTACTGTGGATATAGATACTTTTGTACCTGTTTCCTCCAGCATCTTCACAGGATCTTTTGCTGTTGTTCTGGGATTTATTTGCACTTTTTGCACCAAAGTACAGTAATCTGTAGGAGACAGAACACGTCTCCTTCCTGAGCTGTATGACGGCTGCGTGGTCCCATGGTGTTTATACTTGCATAGGTACACCTACAATTGACTCAAATGATGTCAATTAGCATATCAGAAGCTTCTAAAGCCATGACATAATTTTCTGGAATTTTCCAAGCTATTTAAAGGCACAGTCAACTTAGTGTATGTAAACTTCTGACCCACTGGAATTGTGATAGTGTATTATAAGTGAAATAATCTGTCTGTAAACAGTTGTTGGAAAAATGACTTGTGTCATCCACAAAGTAGATGTCCTAACCGACTTGCCAAAACTATAGTTTGTTGACAAGAAATTTGTGGAGTGGTTGAAAAACAAGTTTTAATGACTCCCACCTCACTTTATGTAAACTTCCGACTTCAACTGTATGTCTGGTGAATATGGTGTCATTTGGGACACAGCGAGTATAGACATACAGATGTCGGGTCTTAACTTGATCACTCTTTTGTCGCAGAGAATTTTCCTGCTGCATCAGGAAATTAAAATGAGCCTTGTGAGTCCCTTAAAAATAAGTTTTCTTTCTCTCCATGCGGGTGCAGTCGAGTCATTGGGATCAGGGCTTGCTATCAAAATAAGGTTCTCTCTCCCTCGCTCAAACGCTAGGCCTAGGTCCTACCACTGCAACATTCCAATGTGGAAAAATGGATCTTAAAGGCAGCCATACACATCAACAACCATCGTTTTATTTAGCTTAATAACACAAGATAGCTTAGTGGAGACCAATATCTATGACATAAAAGTGAAGTGTTTCATAAGGTCCAACTTGAGTTCAATTGTGGTGGTCTAGCTGTTAGGGATGCTGTCAATAATACGGACGAAGCCATCGACCACGTCACCTCATTTGTTTCCTATGATAATGCTCAGTGGCCCATTTGATGATCAGGAAGTGTCATTTCAGCGTGTCACCATCTTGCTACATGGGGGAGTTTTTGGAAACATTGCATGTGCAGTTTGACCTACTCTAGGAAGTGAAGTTGTAGGCTAGCTCAGTGCTGCCCTCTCTCATGGAGTATCTCACGTGACCGGGAGACAAATAAGGCGGTGCGCAATAGGCCCAGTGTCGTCCGGGTTAGGGGAGGGTTTGGCCGGCCGGTATTTCCTTGTCCCTTCGCGCTCTAGCGACTACTTGTGTGAGCCATGTGCCTGCAAGCTGACTCAGTAGTCAGCTGGACAGTGTTTCCTTCGACACATTGGTGCGGCTGGCTTCCTGGTTAAGCGAGCAGTGTGTCAAGAAGCAGTACGGCTTGGCAGGGTTGTGTTGCGGAGGAGACATGGTTCTCAACCTTTACCTCTCCCGAGTCTGTACGGGACTTGCAGCGATGTGACATGGATGTAAATACCAATTGTGGAGAAAAAGGTGTAAAACAAATAGGGAGTGGTATTGTGACCAATAATGGTTGCAATTGAGATCAGCTGTGCGGGTGAATTTAGCACGAATTGATGGTTTAACGAGACATCAGTTGGCGATAATCTAGTGCCGTCGATGGTTGCAATAGGACCTTTGTTATTTGATTATATTCCAATAGGCTACATTCTGTACACTACCCGTTAGCCTAGCCATTGTGACATCATGAAAGGTGTGAAACCCCATGATAGGCTTCAGTGTACCTGGCTGAGTTGATCAGCTGATTTGGACTGTCAGTTGATTGACAGATGTAGGCCTACTGTAGAACGATAAACTTTCCTCCAGTGTGGATTGTCTTCCCGTGGTTTAAAGTTAGGCTATGTATAATTTGCAATATAGTTCTGGTCTTTGTTGTGCATTGAACGCCTGTATTGTGTGGCTTTAATAGTTAATGTTGTTTAACTGTCAAGATGTTTATGAATTTGAGCCTATCCAAAGATAATTTAGTTTAGCTGAGACACTTTTCTTTATGTTATCAGACTATTAGTTTTACTTCTTGAAAACATTGAAATGAATGTAATTGTCTTGTGGGCCTAATGTAGGATCAGGCTGGTCACTATATCACCCAGCACTGGGCGCGAACTCATGAGGCTCAGAGCCTGAGCACGCTGCTTAGACCAGTGCGCTACAGCAGTTCACAATACTTTAGCAAGCACTAAATATACTATGAAAACTGATTTATACATAGGTGTTTTTATTATTATTTAGATTTCAGCTTTCCCCAAATCATCGCCCTAACCTTAACCATTCAGAATGAATGTTTAAACTGTTACCCGTTGAGTTGTTTCTGTTTTAATCCTAGAACCACACAGAATTATTGCCTCAAAAATAGATGTTCACCACTTCCAGCTGCCCCCTGGTGGCACCTCTAAATATTTCTTCAGATATTTGGTATTTTTTGGTATTTTATTAGGATCCCCATTAGCTGTAGCAAAAGCAGCAGCTACTCTTCCTGGGGTCCACAAAAAACATGACATATAATACAGAATGACATATAACAGAACATCAATAGACAAGAACAGCTCAAGGACAGAACAACATATATTTTTAAAAAGGCACACGTAGCCTACATATCCATGCATACACATAAACTATCTAGGTCAAATAGGGGAGAGGCGTTGTGCTGTGAGGTGTTATCTGTTTTTTGAAACCATGTTTGCTGTTTATTTGAGCAATATGAGATGGAAGGAAGTTCTGTACACTTTCTTGAATTTGTTCTGGATTTGGGGACTGTGAAAAGACCCCTGGTGGCATGTCTGGTGGGGTAAGTGTATATGTCAGAGCTGTGTATAAGTTGACTATGCAAACAATTTGGGATTTTCAACACATTTAAAGTTTCTTATTAAAAGAAGTGATAGGATTATTTTCCTCCTGCGACGAAAGGGGTCAAATTAAGATCCTACAACTGTAGGACTGGAAGGCTCACTGTAAACATACAGGTTAGAGCTGTTAGCCTGAACATACTCTCTTTCTCCCCCATTCTTTCCTATGGTTAATCCCTCAATTCCATCATGTGTAGACAGGGGGGAGGAAGATATCAATTTGCAGAACAATTTGTTTCCATAGTAGCAGTGCTTAATGACACTAACTACAGTATCTTGACTGTCTGTCTAAGAGAACAGACTCGACTTCTCCCCTCACCCTCTCCCTGCTTCAGGGGGCCCTCTCTCTTATCCCTGCCTCAGAGGGTCCTCTCCCTTCTCTGTGCCTCAGAGGCCCCTCACCCTCTCCCATACTGTTACAAAACACAAGACAGTATAGGGACCTGACGGCTCCAAGTGTCTGGGGCCAGGGAAATAATTGATAGCAGGCTGCCTGCATCCAAGGTCCTTTAGCAGTAATTGCAAGCAGAATCTGCCTCTCTGATCTCACCAGTGGTATTGGCCATGCCAGAACAGCCTGGCTTTGACAGATTGCCTTCCTGCTGTAATAACTTAGACATGTTCCCTATTTTCTCACACAAGGCTACAATGCAGTCTCTCAGCCCCAGCCCTACCCAGCTCTATACCACACAACCAGCCCTACCCGGCTTTATACCACACAACCAGCCCTACCCGGCTCTATACCACACAACCATCCCTACCCGGCCCTATACCACACAACCAGTAACTCTCTTTGTCTTTCTCTGTGTCTCTCTCTGTCTCTGTGTCTGTCTCTGTCTCTGTCTCTGTCTGTGTATGTTTTAGCTCTGAGCCACTTCTTGAATTAGCTGTTTCATTTTAGAACTAAGGTAATTAAGGTACTGTAAAAGCACTCTGGGATCTGTTGTCAGCTAGAGTTTTCCTTGATGGGGTCTTATAGTCCTGTGCCTCTCACCCCCAGCAACCCTGCCTCATTATCCCCCTGCTTACACTCTTAGAAAAAAGGGTTCCAATTGGGTTATTCGGCTGTCCCCATTGGAGAACCCTTTTGTATTCCAGGTAGAACCCTTTTGGGATTCATTTAGAACCTTTTGTGGAAACACAAAACAGTTATACTTAGAACCAAAAGGGTTCTACCTGGAACCAACAATCATTTTTCAAAGAGTTCTGTTATGGGGATGGCCGACGGACCCTTTTAGGTTCTAGAAAACACATTTTTTTCTTAAGAGTATACCTTCCTCCTTCTCTCCCTCCCTCCCTCCCTCCATCTGCCCAGTGTGAGGACCCCTGTGGGCTGCCCTGTGTGTGCCTGTGTTCTGTGGCAGAGTTATAAGCTGGCCAGCTCCACCCCATGGCTGTCCAAACAAGGTTTCACTCCAGGCGCCCACATCAAAAAGAGCAGCACACAGGCGGCAGGGAAGTGAACCGGCGGGATGTTGCCTCTGGCTATTTATTTTTCACAAATGAAATGTATATACACTGAGTGTACAAAATATTAGGAACACCTTTATTGAGTTGCACCCTCAGAACAGCCTCAATTTGTCGGCGCATGGACTCTACAACGTGTGGAAAGCGTTCCACAGGGATTCTGGCCCATGTTGACTCCAAGGCTTCCCACAGGTCTGTCAAGTTGGCTGGATGTCTGGAAACTGTTAAGCGGGAAAAACCCAGCAGCGTTGCTGTTCTTTACACAAACCGGTGCGTCTGGCACCTGCTGCTATACCCCGTTCAAAGGACCGTAAATGTTTTGTCTTGCCCATTCACCCTCTGAATGGCACACCAACACAATCCATGTCTCAATTGTCTCAAGGCTTAAAAATCCCTCTTTAACCTGTCTCCTCCCCTTCATCTACATTGATTTGAAGTGAATTTAACAGGTGACATCAATAAGACATCGTAGCTTTCAGCTGGATTCCCCTGGTCAGTCTATGTCATTGAAAAGCAGGTGTTTGTAATGTTTTGTACATTCAGTGTAGAGAGAGAAAATAAAAACGAGAGAGCTACTGTAGTAGCCAGTGGTTTATTTCCCACTCACTGTAGGTAGTGTAGTCAGTCAGTGTAGTCATTCAGTCAGTGCAGTCAGTCAGTCGCTGCTACTGATAACCAACATTTGTCTTGTTGTGTATAAAATGTGGCGGCCAGTCGTTTCTAGCAGAGTTGATGAGAGGTTAAACAATCACAGATGATTAGTCTTGAAAATCATTTAAAGGAGTTGAAGTGTAAATAGACAAAAAAAACACCACCTTTCTCCAGTGGGAGATATGATACCCATATGGTTAGTATGGTTAGTATGATATCGGGCTTGTCTGCCAGCTAATCTAATTGAATCTCTCATGTAAATAATGGATGGAATCAACACAAACAAACATGAGCAAATGGGCTAGGGAATAACATGAACAGGATGAAACACAACGTGAAAAGAGTTAAAAGCTCCTAAAGGCCTCAGTGTAGTCGGCAGCACAGTGGGCAAGCTGCAAAGGCTGCTGTCCATAACAGTAAAAATAGAATCCCTCTGCACACAAACAAACCAACTCGCAATTAATAAAATATCCTTCGAGTGGGTTTGAAAAGCAACAGTGAAGGAATGATATGAACAGACAGACAGACAGTCAGTTAGTCAGTCAGTCAGTTAGAGCGGTCAGGAGGGAAAGAAGTGTCCCTGCCCTCTGAGAGAAAGAAACAGAGCGAGGGGCAGAGGAAGAGAGCGAGGGGCAGAGGAAGAGAGCGAGGGGCAGAGGAAGAGAGCGAGGGGCAGAGGAAGAGAGCGAGGGGCAGAGGAAGAGAGCGAGGGGCAGAGGAAGAGAGCGAGGGGCAGAGGAAGAGAGCGAGGGGCAGAGGAAGAGAGCGAGGGGCAGAGGAAGAGAGCGAGGGGCAGAGGAAGAGAGCGAGGGGCAGAGGAAGAGAGCGAGGGGCAGAGGAAGAGAGCGAGGGGCAGAGGAAGAGAGCGAGGGGCAGAGGAAGAGAGCGTGAGAGAGAGGCATTGGAAGAGAGAGCGAGCGAGAGAGAGAGGCATTGGAAGAGAGAGCGAGCGAGAGAGAGAGGCAGTGGAAGAGAGAGCGAGAGAGAGAGGCATTGGAAGAGAGAGCGAGCGTGAGAGAGAGGCATTGGAAGAGAGAGCGAGCGAGAGAGAGAGGCATTGGAAGAGAGAGCGAGCGTGAGAGAGAGGCAGTGGAAGAGAGAGCGAGCGAGAGAGAGAGGCATTGGAAGAGAGAGCGAGCGTGAGAGAGAGGCAGTGGAAGAGAGAGCGAGCGAGAGAGAGAGGCATTGGAAGAGAGAGCGAGCGTGAGAGAGAGAGGCAGTGGAAGAGAGAGCGAGAGAGGCAGTGGAAGAGAGGGGCAGAGACTGAGACAAAGCGAAAGTGTTAGAGAGGGCATGACTTGCCAACGGGACAGGCCGCTTTACGCCATTTGAAACGTCTAAACATAGACGTTTTAAAGGTGGACGCAATGTGAAATTTTAAATAAACTTTATAGGAGCCTTGGGTCAGATTTATTATTTTGGTATTCACCCCCGGGTCCATCATTCATTCCCCCCTGCCCTCTCTCCTCCATCCCACAAGACCCTGTACTGAACTATATTCGACCCTCTGCTCTGTTCTCATCAGAACTGCGATTCCTCACCACGAACTGTAAGAAGCTTTTTCCTTTAACGAGTCCGACAAGAAAGATATGCTGCTCTCCCGGGAACAGGCCCAAAATCCACGTCATTTGCGTGAAGAAAAGACGGAGGAAAAGAGGACGCAGATCAGGCGCCTTCTGAGAATCCGTAGGCGAGCGAGGAAACTCCCACTGTCATCCGTTCTACTTGCTAACATGCAATCATTTGAAAATAAAATTGATGACTTACGATTATCCTACCAACGAGACATTAAGAACTGTAATATCTTATGTTTCACAAAGTCGTGGCTGAATGAATATAGAGCTGGCGGGATTTTCAATGCACCGGCAGAACGGAGAAGCTATGTCTGGCAAGACGAGGGGTGGGGGTGTGTGTCTTTTTGTCTATAACAGTTGGTGGGCGATGTCTAATATTAAATAATTCTCGAGGTATTGCTCGCCTGAGGTAGAGTACCTTATGATAAGATGTAGACCACACTATCTACCAAGAGAGTTCTCATCTATATTATTCGGAGCCGACTTTAATGCAGGCAAACTTAAATCAGTTTTACCACATTTTTACCAGCATGTCACAAGTGCAACCAAAGGGGGAAAAAAACTAGACCACCTTTACTCCACACACAGAGATGCAGACAAAGCTCTCCCTCGCCCTCCATTTGGCAAATCTGACCATAATTCTTGATTCCTGCTTACAAGCAAAAACTAAAGCAGGAAGTACCAGTGACTCGCTCAATACGGAAGTGGTCAGATGTAGATGCTACACTACAGGACTGTTTTGCTAGCACAGACTGGAATATGTTCCGGGATTCATCCAATGGCATTGAGGAGTATACCACTTCAGTCATCGGCTTCATCAATAAGTGCATTGACGACTTTGTCCCCACAGTGACCGTACGTACATATCCCAACCAGAAGCCATGGATTACAGACAACATCCGCATCAAGCGAAAGGCTAGAGCTGTCGCTTTCAAGGAGCGGGACACTAAACAGGATGCTTATAAGAAATCCCGCTATGCCCTCAGACGAACCGTCAAACAAGCAAATCGTCAATACAGGATTAAGATTGAATCCTACTACACCGGCTCTGACGCTCGTCAGATGTGTTGCTACCTGCTACCTATATACACGTATCCTGAAGTCATAGACTGTTTAATCTGCTACCGCACAGGAAGCGGTACCTGAGCGCCAAGTCTATGACCAAAAGGCTCCTTAACAGCTTCTACCCCCAAGCCATAAGATTGCTGAACAATTAATCAAATGGCCACCGGACTATTACATTGACCCCCCCCCCCCCCCCCCCCCCCACACACACACTGTTTATTATCTATGCATAGTCACTTCACCGCTACAGTGCCTTGCAAAAGTATTTACCCCCCTTGGCATTTTTCCTATTTGGTTGCATTACAACCTGTAATTTAAGTGGATTTTTATTTGGATTCCATGTAATGGACATACACAAAATAGTCCAAATTGGTGAAGTGAAATTTTAGGTGTACTTTATTTAAGTGTCACATGATCTGTCACATGATCTCATTGTATATACACGTGTCCTGAAAGGCCCCAGAGTCTGCAACACCACTAAGCAAGGGGCACCACCAAGCAAGCGGCACCATGAAGACCAAGGAGCTCCCCAAACAGGTCAGGGACAAAGTTGTGGAAATCCGTTATAAAAAAAAATAAAAGGATATGGCACCACAACAAACCTGCCAAGACAGGGCCGCCCACCAAAATTCACGGACCAGGCAAGGAGGGCATTAATCAGAGAGGGAACAAAGAGACCAAAGATAACCCTGAAGCAGCTGCAAAGCTCCACAGCGGACATTGGAGTGTCTGTCCATAGGACGACTTAAAGCCGTACACTCCACAGAGCTGGGCTTTACAGAAGAGTGGCCAGATTAAAAGCCATTGCTTCAGCAAAAAAATAAGCAAAAACGTTTGGTGTTCACCAAAAGGCATGTGGGAGACTCCCCAAACATATGGAAGAAGGCACTCTGGTTAGTTGAGACTAAAATTGAGCTTTTTGGCCATCAAGGAAAACATTATGTCTGGTGCAAACCCATCACCCCGAGACAACATCCCCACAGTGAAGCATGTGGTGGTGGCAGCATCATGCTGTGGGAATGTTTTTTATCGGCAGGGACTGGGAAACTGGTCAGAATTGAAAGAATGATGGATGGCGCTAAATGCAAGGAAATTCTTGAGGGAAACCTGTTTCAGTCTTCAAGAGATTTGAGACTGGGATGTAGGTTCACCTACCAGCAGGACAATGACCCTAAGCATACTGCTAAAGCAACACTCGAGTGGTTAAGGGGAAACATTTAAATGTCTTGGAATGGCCTAGTTAATTGTCTACTTGTTGAATGTTTGAAGTCTTGATTTGTAATTGTTTGTAATGTCTTATTCATTGCTGTTGGACCCCAGAAAGATTAGCTAGCGTTATGGTGTTAGCTAATGGGGATCCTAATAAAAAATTACAAGATTTAAAAAATATCTCCTCTTCTCTCCTTTCTCATATCTTTCCTCTGCTCTCCTCTCTCATATCTCCTCTCCTCTCTCATATCTCCTCTCCTCTCTCATATATCCTCTCCTCTCTCCTCTGCTCTCTTCTCCTCTCTCATATATCCTCTCCTCTCTCCTCTGCTCTCTTCTCCTCTCTCATATATCCTCTGCTCTCTTCTCCTCTCTCTCATATCCTCTCCTCTCTCCTCTGCTCTCTTCTCCTCTCTCATATATCCTCTCTTCTCCTCTGCTCTCTTCTCCTCTCTCATATCCTCTCCTCTCTCCTCTGCTCTCTTCTCCTCTCTCATATATCCTCTCCTCTCTCCTCTGCTCTCTTCTCCTCTCTCATATATCCTCTGCTCTCTTCTCCTCTCTCTCATATCCTCTCCTCTCTCCTCTGCTCTCTTCTCCTCTCTCATATATCCTCTCCTCTCTCCTCTGCTCTCTTCTCCTCTCTCATATATCCTCTGCTCTCTTCTCCTCTCTCTCATATCCTCTCCTCTCTCCTCTGCTCTCTTCTCCTCTCTCATATATCCTCTGCTCTCTTCTCCTCTCTCATATATCCTCTCTCCTCTGCTCTCTTCTCCTCTCTCATATATCCTCTCCTCTGCTCTCTTCTCCTCTCTCATATATCCTCTCCTCTGCTCTCTTCTCCTCTCTCAGATATCCTCTCCTCTGCTCTCTTCTCTCTCATATATCATCTCCTCTCTTCTCCTCTCTCTCATATCCTTTCCTCTCTTCTCCTCTGCTCTCTTCTCCTCTCTCTCATATATCCTCTCCTCTCTTCTCCTCTGCTCTCTTCTCCTCTCTCATATATCCTCTCTTCTCCTCTGCTCTCTTCTCCTCTCTCATATATCCTCTCTTCTCCTCTGCTCTCTTCTCCTCTCTCATATATCCTCTCTTCTCCTCTGCTCTCTTCTCCTCTCTCATATATCCTCTCTTCTCCTCTGCTCTCTTCTCCTCTCTCATATATCCTCTCTTCTCCTCTGCTCTCTTCTCCTCTCTCATATATCCTCTCTTCTCCTCTGCTCTCTTCTCCTCTCTCATATATCCTCTCTTCTCTTCTCCTCTGCTCTCTTCTCCTCTCTCATATATCCTCTCCTCTCTTCTCCTCTGCTCTCTTCTCCTCTCTCATATATCCTCTCCTCTCTTCTCCTCTGCTCTCTTCTCCTCTCTCATATATCCTCTCCTCTCTTCTCCTCTGCTCTCTTCTCCTCTCTCATATATCCTCTCCTCTCTTCTCCTCTGCTCTCTTCTCCTCTCTCATATATCCTCTCCTCTCTTCTCCTCTGCTCTCTTCTCCTCTCTCATATATCCTCTCCTCTCTTCTCCTCTCTCATATATCCTCTCCTCTCTTCTCCTCTGCTCTCTTCTCCTCTCTCATATATCCTCTCCTCTCTTCTCCTCTGCTCTCTTCTCCTCTCTCATATATCCTCTCCTCTCTTCTCCTCTGCTCTCTTCTCCTCTCTCATATATCCTCTCCTCTCTTCTCCTCTGCTCTCTTCTCCTCTCTCATATATCCTCTCCTCTCTTCTCCTCTGCTCTCTTCTCCTCTCTCATATATCCTCTCCTCTCTTCTCCTCTGCTCTCTTCTCCTCTCTCATATATCCTCTCCTCTCTTCTCCTCTGCTCTCTTCTCCTCTCTCATATATCCTCTCCTCTCTTCTCCTCTGCTCTCTTCTCCTCTCTCATATATCCTCTCCTCTCTTCTCCTCTGCTCTCTTCTCCTCTCTCATATATCCTCTCCTCCCTCCTCTGCTATGTTCTGCGCACTGGTTCAGCTGGCCCTCAGATGCCATAATAAGAACCATTCAGTCCCTTTAATGAGTGTGTGACTATTGGGCTGGTTTCTCTCCCTCTCTGGGAAGACTGTTTTTGAGACAGTGTTTCTGAGGCAGTGTGTGTCATGGACAATGTATTATATCTGGGAGGTCCTGTGTGTTGAGATGTGTTGGAGGTTACAGGCTGTCTTCCTGGTGGCCTGATGTCACAAAGAGCCTGTGTTACGTTATTTAAGGCCCTCTGTTCCTCTCCACGCCATGTCAGGGTTCCCAGCTTTATGTTCCCACATAATCAAGACATAACCATATCTGTCATCAAATATGATCTCACTGCTTAACTGTCTACACTAAAAGCACTGGACTTGATTATGATAGAAGTATTGTCAATTTATTTGGTGTAAACAACAGCAGCTACGAGAAGTGTATTCCCCAGTTAAATTCCAAAGTTGAACACCTTGTTCTATATTATTGTGTTTATGTATATTGCCTAGTAGTGTACCTGTGCATTGAATCATCCTGGCATGGATATGGTCCATCTATACCTTTCCAAGGACTCTTGTGTGATTGTAGGCCTAATATACATTTATGAGTACTAACATGTGTTTAATGTTGCATAAGCATAATGGTTCTGGAAACCTTTCAAGTCTTTACCTCCAGGGCGGGATTATAAAGCTGTGATAAGATCATATGGAGGGCCATAAAGGCTAAATCACAACTTGTTAAAGGTTATATGAGCCTCCTTCAGCAAAGTGACATGTTATTTTAATTGCACTCTATAAAAGTGACAATTCCATCATTTATTGTAGCCTTGTTGGGCTGTTGGCCATTGTAATGCATTTCCCACTGGCAGGAATGAGTAAGCCATGTATTGTAATACGGCAAGATAAGATTACAGGTAGTTACTATTAAGAACAAGTTACTATTATCTGACCAGTTAGCTGTTAGTTCCCGAGGACAACAACTCACGTTCATCCAGCTCGAGTCCTCCATCTGACATTCAACATTGTTCCATTGTTCCATCATGATTTAGCCAATTCCCGATTCAATGCAGCTCGTTGAGTGGTATATGACAGTGACTTTATAAACATGGCAGCCCAACAATACCTCAGTCCTCCTTGGTGAATAGATGAGGGTTGATTCTCTCCCTCCTCCTGGCATTACAATAGCAAGGAGGGGAGGAGGGGAGGGAGAGACACCAGCCCTAAATGGTCCTGTCTCGCGCTGAGCTGTGCCTTTTGATCTCAGTGACAGTTGGACTGGCTGTGTAGGAGGGGCAGTGATAATCCCTCCTGGGCTTTTTGTCCCAGCCGGGGTCCTGTACAGCCAGGGATAAAGCAGTGGGGCTGAGTCTTAATCAAACAGTAGGACCGGTGGGGCATGTGGCTACACAGGGACAGAGCTCTTTGAGGGGTTAGGGTGCGGAAGGGCAACTTTAGTACAGGGGTGGGTACTCACCAATAGGGGATTAGGAGAAAGGTTTTGCCTACTTGCCAATAGAAGTGGTTTGGGACAGAGCGAGGCCAGTAGTAGGTACTCTGCTACTGTACAGATAAAGCCAGAGAAATTAGGGGTTTGAAAATGCATTGATGTTGTATGATGTTTCTCCTGTAGCTAGCTCGATCAACGTTTTCTACTTCACTTCAAATGGTTTGAGTATTTGCCTGGATTTTTGTTTTATACAGACAAAAGGATTGGTTGCTGGTTAGTAAATCAGTCACTGTATTATCACAGTAATGTCACCACAAAAGGAGGGCCGAACAGGCACCCATTGACATCAACAGGGCTGTAGTGGAACGGTCGAGAGTTTCAAGTTCCTTGGTGTCCACATCACCAACAAACTATCATGGTCCAAACACACCAAGACAGTCGTGAAGGGGGCACGACAAAACCTTTTCCCCCTCAGGAGACTGAAAAGACTTGGCATGGGTCCCCAGACTCTCAAAAAGTTCTTCAGCTCGACTAACCTGTATCCCCGCACATTGACTCTGTACTGATACCCCTGTATATAGCCTTGTGACAAATATAATTTGATTTGATTTATAAGGATCCTCAGTGGCAGATGCACTGACTGGCAAAGACAAACAAGCCATCATCCAACTGACCCAGAAAGACAAGTCATTTAGAATTATTAAGCTATTTTTTTGTTTGTCACTCCAATCGATTTCTGTTCCCTCCCTTCTCTCTCATAGTTTATATCGCTCCTAAAATATAGCTCTGTGAAGGATTTACTGCTAATGACTCCTCGCCTAGCTGCCTGCCTGTCTTCCTGACTGTGTGCCTCCCTGCCTGTCTACCTGACTTACTGTCGGCCTACCTTCCTGCTTATCCTGCCTGTCTGCCTTACTGCCTGCCTGCCTCTCCTTCCTTCCTGCCTGTCTGCCTTACTGCCTGCCTGCCTCTCCTTCCTTCCTGCCTGTCTGCCTTACTGCCTGCCTGCCTCTCCTTCCTTCCTGCCTGTCTGCCTTACTGCCTGCCTGCCTCTCCTTCCTTCCTGCCTGTCTGCCTTACTGCCTGCCTGCCTCTCCTTCCTTCCTGCCTGTCTGCCTTACTGCCTGCCTGCCTCTCCTTCCTTCCTGCCTGTCTGCCTTACTGCCTGCCTGCCTCTCCTTCCTTCCTGCCTGTCTGCCTTACTGCCTGCCTGCCTCTCCTTCCTTCCTGCCTGTCTGCCTTACTGCCTGCCTGCCTCTCCTTCCTTCCTGCCTGTCTGCCTTACTGCCTGCCTGCCTCTCCTGCCTGCCAGACTTCCATTAGCAGCAGATGAAAGCTAGTGGGGGGGCGGCACAGTGGTGCACACTGGGAAATTGTTTAAATACCGTAAAAAGGCCTCGCTCATTTACCCAGTCAGGGCTCTGGGAGGAGAGGGAAACCACCACAGTGATAATCCTGCCAGTAGCAGGTGGCTACGCTACATTAATGTCGGTGTTAAACAAAATTGCGTGTTTCGGCCCCATTTCGCTCTATTCTCAATCCGCTCTGTCTAATCTTGAAATGAGACGTTTGGTCACCCATGGCCATGAAAATAGGCCCTCCGGTTCTTATTCAAAGTTAACCGGAGGAAGAGTAGGTGATGACTGGCTGGATGGAGAGAGTTTTTCTTTGCAGGAGGAACCATGGATTCTCTCTCCCTCCCTCCCTGACTCTGTCCCTTTCTCTCTTTCTCCCCCCCCCCTCTCTCTCTAGCTCCCTCTCTGTCAAGCCTGTCAGTAGTAGTAGAAAAAGGAGGGAGGGAGAGAGAGAGAGAGAGAGAGGAAGCCTCTTTTTTCCCTCTCCCCTTCTTCTGAATTACCTGCTGGGTCCGAGCTCTTTTATGCCGTTGTTGTGACAGGTAATTTTATAAGGCTTGAAATTTGTACAAATCAGTTGTCATTCAGAGGCAGCTGTCAATGTGTCAAGCTGTCAGGGCCTGCTGTGAGAGAGCTGCCTGAGGGGCTGAGCAGAGGGGCCAACCGCCCTCAAAGAAAATGAGTTCAAACAGACCCAGAGAGAGAAAGAAAGCTCCTCTCTCTCCTCCTCTCATTCTGAGGGCCTCTCTGCCCCCGCGGAGCCGCCATCGATTTCTCTTGATGTTGAGCAACAGTGTGCCCAAAACGCCACGCCGAGCCGTGTAGCGACCATTGCACCGCCGTGCCGATCCCTCAATCTGTAGACGCTGTCGTCTCGTTGTCTCTAAAATGGCTGGGAATGTGTTCCTCTCTGAGGAAAATGAATGATGTGGTTGTGTTTTTTGTATGTTCTTGTAGCATGTCTCAGGTGGCTGGAGATGACTCTGACATGCAGTGAGTGAATGTGATGAGGTAACAGATCGTCCTGGGTCGTTGTTATGTTACTGTGTGTTTTTCAGTGGGGGCCATGCATGCTATAGAGGCCTCCCTTCGGTCTTGTCACTGCCTCTGACATCTTGTGTGTGTGTGTGTGTGTGTGTGTGTGTGTGTGTGTGTGTGTGTGACAGGCGTGCTGGGCTGGTGATTGGCATGATGTGTCGTCTCACTCAGAGGACACAGTGTGAAACACAGCACTGCTCCATCCTCTCTCTAGTATCTTCATCCTCTGAGGGCAGGACAGGTGCTGCAGCCAGTGTGTGTGTGAGTTGAAACAGAGACAGCGGCTGACAGAGAAACTGTGTGATGCAGTGGTATACAGACTGTTATGGTGGATGACACAAATATTGTGGTATTTCTCAGATCCAGGAATTGTTATGACGCAATCAGTGTGTGTCATATTCACATATGTCAGGAGTACAGGGAATGAACCAGGATATCAGATTACTATCCTGTTGGTTCGCTAATCTCTGGATTGAGGTATGGGACAAAGTCTGCCTCGTGATATGGCATTCTAGATTTAGCTAAAATATGGTATGAGGAAATCTACTGTGTGCTTGTGTGCGGGCGTGCGCTACCAAGCCGGAAAGGCTGAGTATGTTAATGAGGGGTGTGTGACGTGAATGAGAGGTGCGTGACGTGAATGAGAGGTGCGTGACGTGAATGAGGGGTGCGTGACGTGAATGAGGGGTGCGTGACGTGAATGAGGGGTGGCGTGACGGGAATGAGGGGTGGCGTGACGGGAATGAGGGGTGCGTGACGGGAATGAGGGGTGCGTGACGTGAATGAGGGGTGCGTGACGTGAATGAGGGGTGCGTGACGTGAATGAGGGGTGCGTGACGTGAATGAGGGGTGCGTGACGTGAATGAGGGGTGCGTGGCGTGAATGAGGGGTGCGTGGCGTGAATGAGGGGTGCGTGACGTGAATTCTGTTTGAGATCTCACTCATTTAAGGATGAGGCCTCTATTTCTTCACATCTCTACTCTCAAATACATCCACCCTGGCCACTTTCCAAATCTCCCTGTTGCACTCACGCATACACACACCCACACCGGGCTGGCTGCACTGTAATTAGTGTGTGTTTGGGGTGTGTGTATGTGACTAACTGATTCCTCTTCCCCACCTGACAGAGGGACCCCTGGTAGAGGTACAGGGGACAGAGTGGGGAAGGTGACACTTGAGCAGCAGCCAGAACCGAGAGGTGAAATATTCATCAAACATTTCCCTATTTCTGTTAGCAGATGGCAACTGTGGCGTCTCTGTGTGTGTGTACTGCTTACCCTCTGGTCCAACTGTGGCGTCTCTGTGTGTGTGTACTGCTTACCCTCTGGTCCAACTGTGGCGTCTCTGTGTGTGTATACTGCTTAACCTCTGGTCCAACTGTGGCGTCTCTGTGTGTGTGTACTGCTTATCCTCTGGTCCAACTGTGGCGTCTCTGTGTGTGTGTACTGCTTATCCTCTGGTCCAACTGTGGCGTCTCTGTGTGTGTGTACTGCTTATCCTCTGGTCCAACTGTGGCGTCTCTGTGTGTGTGTACTGCTTATCCTCTGGTCCAACTGTGGCGTCTCTGTGTGTGTGTACTGCTTATCCTCTGGTCCGCTGAGAGAGGAGGAGCTAGTCTGCTGGGCTGGGTTTGTCTTGGAAACGCGCAGCTGTCCAGAACATGGCGGTTAGCATTGGAGGGCCCATTACGGCCTGTAGAACACAACCAGGGAAATGGGTTGAAAAAGGACAACGATGCTGGCTACTATAGAATATTAACATGAACACACAATCATAGCAAACTTGATCAATAAAGTTGCCTGCGTGGAACGGTGGTTTCATCTGTCGTGTATGAAATGTATACAATTGGCTCCACATACAAGTGTGGAAAATGTGGATTGGAGTCTCACTTTTAGAGTAGCAGGAGGGTGTTTGAGTGTGTTTGTTAAGCTTGTGTGTGTGTGTGTGTGTGTGTGTGTGTGTGTGTGTGTGTGTGTGTGTGTGTGTGTGTGTGTGTGTGTGTGTGTGTGTGTGTGTATTGTTCTTCTAATAGAAGTGTTAGCTTGGTGACCTCATTGAATCCTGCCACTAATTGACATGGTTTCTTTGAACCAACCCTTTTGTCTCGACTGACCTCAACATGGCTTTTCCTTGTTGAACATGACATGTTAGGGCTTCAAAGAGCCGGCTTTGGTTTGCCCTATTCTGTGGTGTCCTCAGATCCCATTCACTTGCAAATGGTTTGTTAGTTGTTTGGGAACTTATTTGCACTTGTTATGCAAGCTGTATGGATATGATGGATGTCTTACAGCTTTTTGAAGTCTTGACATTGAGATTTGTTGTTGTTGTTTTAAGCATATTTTTTTTTAAATGTTCTTTTATATTTTGAGACAATTTTAGGCCAAAAATTGAGAATCTGCTTTTATTTAAGATCTCTCTCCCATGTAAAATAAATAATGTTTCTTAAACGTAACACATTGTATTAGCTTGGCTGTTGTCATGAGTGAGTTATCGTTCAAGATACACTAGCACAGGAACATCTTGCCTTTGTAGGGAACTGTTAGTGCCTGTTCTCTGTATCCTTAAATAAAGGTTACATTCTCCCTTTATGTAGCCAAACTCCAAGATGGCAGTTTCAAAACAGGCCTATTAAATCAAAGACAGCGTGATTACCATAGTAAGCGTTTTATTGGCTTAAAAACACAATGCGCTGATAGACATTTTTAAAGAGTTCAATGTGGGGAACAAATCAAAATGCCTTAACTTCATGGATGTGTTTTATTTTGGTACTTTCTGCATTTATAAAACCATCGAGGGCTGACGGCAGACACCAATACAAAGTAGCAGGAGTGTGTTTGAGTGTTTTGACAGTCAGGTTTTTACTCCCTGTTTCTTCTCAAGGTTGGTTTGTTCTGTTTTTGGGTAACATATGCAGTTTTTAATGGTGAATTAATTAGCAGCCTCCCTCCTGTTAAGTCAGGCATGTAAACCCAAAACATGAACACACCAACTAATTATAATCAAAGGGATCTGGGAGAGATAATGGGCCTCCTTCACTCCCTAACAACGCTGGCTGTAATTGGTCATAAATAAACCCTCACTGGCTTTGTGTTAGTTGTACATTTTAAACAGCTGAATGCTTCAATTAAGCACAAATACACCAGTGTCGTGTTAAAGGGAATGGTGTGTGTGTGTGTGTGTGTGTGTGTGTGTGTGTGTGTGTGTGTGTGTGTGTGTGTGTGTGTGTTGGAAGGGTGCTGGGTAGAGCCCCTGACATAATGGATATGATCTGGTGCTCCCTCCCACCTCTGTTCTGAATCAGACCTTGTTATTTGTCTGCCTGGTGCGTGAGAAGGGGAAATCTTTTTTACACAGTGTAATATTATAGTGACTCATAAATAAATGGTACCCCTTCAGTACCAAAAGTTTTCATTAAAGGGGGCCTGAGTTTAGTTATTGACACCGTGGGTTGCCTATGCAGGGAAACGCCTGTAAAACTTATCAGTGCACTTTTCCTCACCTAATAAATCATGTTAACAGGGTGAGCCATATGGCTGATAAGACCTTGGAAATATGGCTTCAGCATGCGAACAGAGTCAAGTTGCCTGGAATCAGGGAGCGTCACAGAGTTCTCTCTCTACTCCCCCTCTCCCTCGCCTCTTCTCTCTCAGAATATCTCCCAGCTATTTTACACGCCATTTTCTTGTTCACCTTATCACCTCTGTCACTTATTTCCCCTACCAGAAGAAAGAGAAGCAATTCCTGTGTGTAAAGAGAGAGGGAGAGGGAGCAGATAAGGCTTCTAACTTTTCTCTTTCTGTCTCTCTCTCGCTCTTTCTTTCTTTCTACCTTTTTCTTTCTACCTTTCTACCATTCTACCTTTCTTTCTACCTTTCTTCATGTCTACCTTTCTGCCGTTCTTTCTTTCTACCGTTCTTTCTACCTTTCTACCTTTCTTTCTTTCTTCCTTTCTACCTTCCGTTCTACCTTTCTTCGTCTTTATTTCTACCTTTCTTTCTTTCTACCTTCCGTTCTACCTTTCTTCGTCTTTATTTCTACCTTTCTTCCTTTCTTTCAACCTTCCGTTCTACCTTTCTTCGTCTTTATTTCTACCTTTCTTTCTTTCTTTCTTTCTTTCTTTCTTTCTTTCTTTCTTTCTTTCTTTCTTTCTACCTTTCTACCAGAGACAGAGTGGGTCTTGGGAAGTGCCTTTCCTGATGGGAGAGAGAGGATGATGTATGTAGCGTCTGTGTCCCTGCGCTCCTCTGGCCCTCAGTCATTAATCATAGCCATTAGCTTTTCTCGCTGCAGCCCTGTCCTGTCTTCCTGCCTCTACCCTACACACACACACACACTCACACCACACACACCACACACACACCTCTACCCTGGCCTATCTTCTATTGTCTCCCGTATCCCCCACACACCCAGAGAGGTCCTAAGACTTCTGGCTCACTGTCACCAGGAAAGCTGGGCTGGGGTTTCTCTCTAGAGGAGAGACAGCCATTGGATATTAGCTGATGAAACTGGTGATTCGTCACTCACTGCTAAGAAGAGGGAATTATAGTGGGTGGTGGGGGTGGGTTATTGAGTGGCTTTAAGGTGCAATTGATCTTTGATATAGATTTTTACTGATACTTTCCCTCTGTGCCTTGGTGGGTATTTTACGCCAGCTGTAGAATTGAATATAGCTGTGTGTTTGTTAGAATACCATGTGGGTAGTCTTGTTACAGGCATATATTTGTATTTGTGAAGATGATTGTACTAATTTGTTTACATATCAAATAGTGGAAGATGGATGGAACTATTCTTATCAAGAAAAAACAACAAATGAACCCAGAATGGCTGGATCCTATGACTGGACTAGACTGGACTGGATCCTATAACTGGACTGCACTAAGCTAGACTGGAGTGCAATAGTCTGAATTTTGCTGTATTGAAGTACTATTCTCCTGCAGTAGATTGGGGTGTAGCATAGTGAAGTACCCTGCACCAGACTGGAGAGAATAAGACAAGGCTGACCTGGGTCTGACTTGGGCTGGACTGTCTCTACTGTGTGAGTTAATGAGAATAAACAGCTGGCTAAGCCTCCAGTAGTGATATTCTTTAGATGTATGGCCAATGGGGTCCCTGTCCCCTCTCCTTACTCGCTCTCCTGACGTCCTGTCCTGCTACTCCCAAACTAGGCCTGACACTCATACCAAAGCCTCATCAGTCTCTAGTCCCACTCACACCACACAAGCATGCATGCATGCAGACTTACACACACACACACACGCAAGCAGACACACACATGGCTAACCGTGAACACATAAATACATCATACATACACAATTAAGTTATTTCAGGCTATTATTGCAGACCAGCAGACATTTTTCCAATACATACTGAACTGTATTGATTTAGTGAGCTGCTGGAACACCAGGGATATTTAATGTACTCCTCTGGTCTACTATAATGGGATAGATTCAAGTGTGCATATACTTCATTTGAACCAATAATTGAAATAACATCAAGATGTGTATTAACTTCATCATGTATCTCTCTTAATTTGTACCATTATTAATATCCTTTTTACACCCTGTATCATGTTTCAAATTCCTGATTTTAGCTCCTACACCAATCTGTGCATGCAGTGTATCATATCAGAATGTTCTTTTAATATTTCACTGCACCGACAGCCGATGGGAGTGAGATGATGAATCCTTTCCGTAGCTGTAGCCTATGCACATTTCGTTTCATGTAGTTTCATCTTAATAAATCCCTAACACCTTATTCAGCAGGTTTATTTGGTGTAGTGTTAGTGCTGGTTGGAGTGTTAGTGCTGGTTGGAGTGTTAGTGCTGGTTGGAGTGTTAGTGCTGGTTGGAGTGTTAGTGCTGGTTGGAGTGTTAGTGCTGGTTGGAGTGTTAGTGCTGGTTGGAGTGTTAGTGCTGGTTGGAGTGTTAGTGCTGGTTGGAGTGTTAGTGCTGGTTGGAGTGTTAGTGCTGGTTGGAGTGTTAGTGCTGGTTGGAGTGTTAGTGCTGGTTGGAGTGTTAGTGCTGGTTGGAGTGTTAGTGCTGGTTGGAGTGTTAGTGCTGGTTGGAGTGTTAGTGCTGGTTGGAGTGTTAGTGCTGGTTGGAGTGTTAGTGCTGGTTGGAGTGTTAGTGCTGGTTGGAGTGTTAGTGCTGGTTGGAGTGTTTTGGTTCATATGGTCAGGATACGTCTCAAATAGCACCCTATTCTCCATACAGTGCATTATGCCCTATGGGTTCTGGTCAAAGATAGTGCACTAGAAAGGCGATAGGGTGCCATTTGGGATGCTCATGGAGTGGAGCTGAGATACCTAGCTGCTCTCAACTCCTCCCCCAGGATTTGTATGGTAAAGATAGCAGCGTTTCTCTCCTTTACTCCTCCCCCAGGATTTGCATGGTAAAGATAGCAGCGTTTCTCTCCTTTACTCCTCCCCCAGGATATCCCACTAAGTGGCTCCTGTTATTAAACTCCCACACCTGGAAGATGACTGTTTCTGACAACACAATTTACATCTTCTGTATAAAACCATCTCTCTGAGCGCCCAACGATTTATCCCAGATTAAGCTGTTTGTCTCCGTTACTGGATAACCACTACAATCTATCAGCCAGGGCCTCCCCTGGTATTCTAAATTTTCCGGCGCCAGTGGGGACGTGGATGGGGACGCCAGTGGGGACGTGGATGGGGACGCCAGTGGGGACGTGGATGGGGACATCAGTGGGGACGTGGATGGGGACGCCAGTGGGGACGTAGGTGGGGATGTGGGTGGGGACGTGGATGGGGACACCAGTGAGGACGTGGGTGGGGATGTGGGTGGGGACATCAGTGGGGACGTCGGTGGGGACATCAGTGGGGACGTCGGTGGGGACGTGGATGGGGACATCAGTGGGGACGTGGATGGGGACGTTGGTGGGGACGTGGATGGGGACGTGGATGGGGACGTGGATGGGGACGTCGGTGGGGACGTGGATGGGGACGCCAGTGGGGACGTGGATGGGGACATCAGTGGGGACGTGGATGGGGACGCCAGTGGGGACGTAGGTGGGGATGTGGGTGGGGACGTGGATGGGGACACCAGTGAGGACGTGGGTGGGGATGTGGGTGGGGACATCAGTGGGGACGTCGGTGGGGACATCAGTGGGGACGTCGGTGGGGACGTGGATGGGGACATCAGTGGGGACGTGGATGGGGACGTTGGTGGGGACGTGGATGGGGACGTGGATGGGGACGTGGATGGGGACGTCGGTGGGGACGTGGATGGGGACGCCAGTGGGGACGTCGGTGGGGACGTGGATGGGGACGCCAGTGGGGACGTGGGTGGGGATGTGGGTGGGGACGTGGATGGGGACATCAGTGGGGACGTGGATGGGGACATCAGTGGGGACATGGATGGGGATGTTGGTGGGGACGTGGATGGGGACGCCGGTGGGGACGTGGGTGGGGATGTGAATGGGAACGTCGGTGGGGACGTGGATGGGGACATCAGTGGGGACGTGGATGGGGACATCAGTGGGGACGTGGATGGGGACATCAGTGGGGACGTGGATGGGGACATCAGTGGGGACGTGGATGGGGACATCAGTGGGGACGTGGATGGGGACGCCAGTGGGGAAGCCAGTGGGGAAGCCAGTGGGGACGCGGATGGGGACGCGGGTGGGGACGTGGGTGGGGACGTGAATGGGGACGTCGTTGGGGACGTGGATGGGGACATCAGTGGGGACGTCGGTGGGGACGCGGGTGGTGACGCCAGTGGGGACGCGTATGGGGACATCAGTGGGGACGCGGATGGGGACATCAGTGGGGACGTGGATGGGGACGCCAGTGGGGACATCAGTGGGGACGTGGATGGGGACGCCAGTGGGGACGTGGATGGGGACGCGGGTGGGGACGTGGATGGGGACGTGGATGGGGACGCCAGTGGCGGTTGGATTTATGGCTGCATTAGGGAGAAAAGGCTGAGGAGACAGATTTGTGGCGTCGCTCCTCTTCCTCTTGTTTCTCTGTCTTGCATTAAGAACCCTGGTCAATTAGCGTGGGACGCCGTTAGCGGTACCACTGACTGTGCTTTTACGACTACATGAAAAATGCATTGGTTCTCTGGTATTGGGAGAAACGTAGAGGTAGTTAGACGTGAACACACACACACAGTACGACTGTGTGTTGTTGGGGGGGGGGGGGGGTCTTCTGTTAAAAATTGCCCTTTGTTATAGTGAAGTGCCATGATTGAACTCTTACCTTTGACCCACAATAATAATTATGGAATTATGTTTTTCCCTCTTTAGAACGGACTAAATGATCATGTGAAATAGTCACAACGCTTTTTTGAGGGGGTCATGAAATATATGGTGATATTACACATCTATAATAGCTTACTCGACACTAGTCTACATCACCTATCCAGGTATTTGAACAATTCATTACAAATCAAATAATGTAATTGTTACCATGGGTATTATAAAATACAGCATTTGTATTCTATATAACATGTTCAGTGGGTCATTCTGTCTAATGTATAACACATTACTACTACACAATGTTCCACTGGACGTAATAGCCTGCTGTCATGATCTCATAGTCTCTTAGCATACCTCTAATAACTGTAATACCTCCAATACCTCTCATACCTTTCAAACCTCTCATAGCTCTACCTCTCATACCTCTACCTTCAATACCTCTCATACCTTTCAAACCTCCAATACCTCTCATACCTTTCAAACCTCTCATACCTTTCAAACCTCTCATACCTCTACCTTCAATACCTCTCATACCTTTCAAACCTCCAATACCTCTCATACCTCTACCTCCAATACCTCTCATACCTTTCAAACCTCTCATACCTTTCAAACCTCTCATACCTCTACCTCTCATACCTCTACCTCCAATACCTCTCATACCTTTCAAACCTCTACCTCTCATACCTCTACCTCCAATACCTCTCATACCTTTCAAACCTCCAATACCTCTCATACCTCTAATACCTCTAATACCCCTCATACCTCTAATACCTCTGCCTCCAATACCTCTCATACCTCTAATACCTCTACCTTTAATATGTCTACCTCTCATACCTCTGATACCTCCTTCTCGCATACCTCTCATACCTCTACCGCTCATATCTCTAATACCTCCAATACCTCTACCTCTCATACCTCCAATATTTGTAATACCTCTCCCTCTAATACATCTACCTCTAAAACCTATAATACCTCCAATACCTCTCATACCTTTCATACCTCCAATATCTTTAATACCGTTACCTCAAATACATCTACCTCTAATACCTATCATACCTCTAATACACCTGCCTCCAATACCTCTACCTCCTCCAATACCTCTCATACCTCCACCTTTACCTCTACCTCTACACCTCTCATACATCTCATACCTCTACCTCCAATACCTCTAATACCTCTAATACTTCTACCTCTAATACCTATATTACATCCAATACCTCTGCCTCCAATACCTCTCATTTTTCTAACTCTAATACCTCTAATACCTCTACCTCTCATACCTCTCATACCTCTAATACACCTGCCTCCAATACCTCTCATACCTATCATATCTCCAACACCTCCAATAACTTTACCTTTCAGTCCTTTCATATATCCAATACCGCTAATACCTCTAATACCTCTACCTCTCATGCTTCCAATATCTTTAATACCTCTACCGCTAATACCTCCAATACATCTATCTGTCATACCTCCAATATCTTTAATACCTCTACCTCCAATACCTCACACCTCTAATACACCTGCCTCAAATACCTCTCATACCTCTAATGCCTCCATCTTTAATACGTCTCAAACCTCTAAAACCTCTACTTCCAATACCTCTCATTCCTCCAATATCTTTAATACATCTACCGCTAATACCTCCAATACTTCATATACATCTCATACCTCTCACATATCTCTAAAACCTCCAATACCTCTCATTCCTCCAATATCTCTAATACCTCTACCATTCATACATCTACCTCCAATACCTCTCATACCTCCAATACCTCTCATATATCCACTACCTCTCATACCTCTCATACCTCTAATACCTCTAATACGTCTACCTGTAATGTCTCTAATACACCTGCCTCCAATACTTCTCATACCTCCAATATCTTTAATATCTCTAATACCTCTCATACCTCTAATAACGCTACCTCTAATACATCTACCGCTAATGCCTCTAATACACCTACCTCTCATACCTCTAACATCTCTCATACCTCTACCTTTAATTCCTCTCATACATATCATACCTCTAATAACTTTACCTCCAATACATCTAATACCTCTCATACCTCTAATACTGCTCTTACCTCTAATATCTCTCATACCTCTAATACCTCCACCTCTCATACATTCAATATCTTGAATACCTCTACTACATCGACCTCTAATACCTCATACACTTGCCTCCAATACCTCTCATACCTTTCATACCTCTACCTCTAATACCTCACATCCTGCTCATACCTCTACCTCTAATACCTCTCATACATCTACCTCTCATACATCTACCTCTAATACATCTACCTCTAATACATCTACCTCTAATGCCTCTAATACACCTGCCTCCAGTACTTCACATACTTCTCATACATCTCATACCTCTTATACCTCTAGTACCTCTCATACATCCAATACCTCTACCTCTCATACCTCTAATATCTTTAATACCTCTACCTATCTACCTAGTTTGGCTAATGCATCTATCTCTAATACCTCCAATACCTATCATACCTCTTCTTCTAATACCTCTCATCATCTTCCTTTAATACCTCTCATACCTCTTCTAGTAACTATAATACCTCTCATACATCTAATTCCTCTCAAACCTCTAATACAACTACCTCTAATATCTCTACCTCAAATACCTCTCATATCTCTAATACCTCTAGCTCTAATACATATACCCCTCATACCTCTCCTACCTCTAATACATCGACCTCTAATACCTCATACACTTGCCTCCAATACCTCTCATACCTTTCATACCTCTACCTCTAATACCTCACATCCTTATCATACCTCTTCCTCTACCTCTCATACCTCCAATACCTCTACCTCTAATACATCTACCTCTCATACCTCTAATACATCTACCTCTAATGCCTCTAATACACCTGCCTCCGGTACCTCTCATACCTCTACCTCTAATACCTCACATCCTTCTCATACCTCTACCTCTAATACTTCTCATACCTCCAAATCCTCTACCTCTCATACCTCCAATACCTCTACCTTTCATACCTCCAATACCTCTACCTCTTATACCTCTCATTCCTCGAATACATATAATACCTCCACCTCCCATATCTCTCATACATTCAATATCTTGAATACCTCTACCTCTAATACATCTACCTCTCATACCTCTAATACATCTACCTCTAATGCCTCTAATACACCTGCCTCCAGTACCTCTCATACCTCTACCTCTAATTCCTCTCATACCTCACATACCTCTCATACATCTTATACCTCTAGTACCTCTCATACCTCCAATACCTCTACCTCCGATACGTCTCATACCTCCAATACCTCTCATACATCTAATATCTTTAATACCTCTAACTCTAATGCATCTTTCTCCAATACCTCTCATACCTCTTCCTCTAATACCTCTCATACCTCTTCTAGTAACTCTAATACCTCTCATACGTCTAATACCTCCAATACATGTCATACCTATACATCTCATACTTCTACCTCTCATACCTCTGATACCTCTATCTCTGATACCTCTCATACCTCCAATACCTTGCATACCTACAATACCTCTCATACCTCCCATTCCTCCAATACTGCTACTTCTAATACCTCTCGTACCTCTAGTACCTCTAGTGCATCTCGTACCTATCATACCTCCAACACCTCTACCGCTAATCCCTCTCATACCTCCAATATCTCTACCTCCGATACCTCTCATACGTCCAATACGTCTCATACGTCCAATACGTCTCATACCTCCAATACCTCTCATACCTCCAATACCTCGCATACCTCCAATACCTCTACCTCTAATCCCTCTCATACCTCCAATACCTCTACCTCTAATCCCTCTCATACCTCCAATGCCTCTACCTCTAATCCCTCTCATACCTCCAATACCTCTACCTCTAATCCCTCTCATACCTCCAATACCTCTACCTCCGATACCTCTCATACGTCCAATACCTCTCATACATCCAATACCCCTATCTCTCATACCTCCAATACCTCTACCTCTTATACCTCTTATTCCTCGAATACATATAATACCTCCACCTCCCATATCTCTCATACATTCAATATCTTGAATACCTCTACCTCTAATACATCTACCTCTCATACCTCTAATACATCTACCTCTAATGCCTCTAATACACCTGCCTCCAGTACCTCTCATACCTCTACCTCTAATTCCTCTCATACCTCACATACCTCTCATACATCTTATACCTCTAGTACCTCTCATACCTCCAATACCTCTACCTCCGATACGTCTCATACCTCCAATACCTCTCATACATCTAATATCTTTAATACCTCTAACTCTAATGCATCTTTCTCCAATACCTCTCATACCTCTTCCTCTAATACCTCTCATACCTCTTCTAGTAACTCTAATACCTCTCATACGTCTAATACCTCCAATACATGTCATACCTATACATCTCATACTTCTACCTCTCATACCTCTGATACCTCTATCTCTGATACCTCTCATACCTCCAATACCTTGCATACCTCCAATACCTCTCATACCTCCCATTCCTCCAATACTGCTACTTCTAATACCTCTCGTACCTCTAGTACCTCTAGTGCATCTCGTACCTATCATACCTCCAACACCTCTACCGCTAATCCCTCTCATACCTCCAATGCCTCTACCTCTAATCCCTCTCATACCTCCAATACCTCTACCTCTAATCCCTCTCATACCTCCAATACCTCTACCTCTAATCCCTCTCATACCTCCAATACCTCTACCTCCGATACCTCTCATACGTCCAATACCTCTCATACATCCAATACCCCTATCTCTCATACCTCTAATATCTTTAATACCTCTTCCTCTAATACATCTATCTCTAATACCTCTCATACCTCCAATACCTCTAATACCTCTCATAACTCTAGTACCTCTCATACCCCCTTACATCCATTACCTCTCACACCTCCAATACCTCTCATACCTCCAATATGTCCAATTTCCCTCATAACTCTCATACCTCCAATATCTATAATAGGTCTCATATTATATGTTATGGCAGGTTGCCTATTGTAAATGCAGTGAGTGAAGGTAGGAGCTGATACAGGCGCAGGTGTCCCGGTTAAGGCGTCAGCATGCTTCAGTTTGGCTGGCAGCGTTAAGGCGTCAGCATGCTTCAGTTTGGCTGGCAGCGTTAAGGCGTCAGCATGCTTCAGTTTGGCTGGCAGCGTTAAGGCGTCAGCATGCTTCAGTTTGGCTGGCAGCGTTAAGGCGTCAGCATGCTTCAGTTTGGCTGGCAGCGTTAAGGCGTCAGCATGCTTCAGTTTGGCTGGCAGCGTTAAGGCGTCAGTATGCTTCATTTCGGATAATAGAAATAGAAGGGATTTATGCTGGAGAGGTTTGTACTACTGCCTGGCACTCAACTAAAAGACAAACAAACTCAGGTATTTAACAAATGTAATTTGTTACCCAAAAGCCTATATTAGCATGGGCAGCGCCATTGAGGACTGATACTTTATGATCTCTATACGTCTCTATGGCTGAGGTGCCTGCAATTAAAGGGACAGTTAACTAAAAAAATCTTAGAAAAATTAGAGCCTTTTCTACACTCTAACTCTCATTCCTCTCGTACCTCTCATACCTCTAATACCCCATGCAGGTGAGTCATGGCAGTGCATGTCACCCACTCTAGTCCTACAGCCATATGTCTCATTGAAATTAAATGTGCATTAAAACCTCTCACCCCCCTTTATTTTCTGAAGGCTCTGCCACCATAATGAGTGTGAACTGAGTGCTCACTCAGAGACAGGCGGCTCAGATCACATGGGTGTTAGCTACAGTTAGTCGACTGTAGAGGGCTCGTCGCATTTGATTTGCTTAACCTGTCAAAGGCCGGCGATTGATTAAATTTCACCTTGGAGAACTGTTAATTAATAACATTATGGAGGTGACAGGCCTTTATTAAGGGCCCGGGATGGAAGATGATGTCTGTATGTATGTATGTGTGTGTGTGTGTGTGTGACTATACTTGTGGGGACCAGAATTCCCCCAGTACCTCTGGTTTAGAATTAGGTTTAGGAGCTAGTTTAGGGTTAATGTTAGGGTTAGGTTTATGGAAAATAGGATTTTGAATAGAACTGAATTGTGTGTCCCCACAAGGTTAGTTATACAAGACTGTGTGTGTGTTCAACCTCAACTAGTCTATTTGGGGCTCTGGCCTTATACAGCACTGGTCTGGATCAAGGTTACCTCTGGAGCACAGATATGTATGCACAACCACCAGACCCATTTCTGTTAATGTGGAGCGCCCATATGTTCAGTAGTGTGTGTGTGTGTGTGCTTGCGTGTGTACTACGTATGTGCATGCCTGTGTGTGTGTGTCTGGCCCGACACTGCCAGCTGCATCTCATCTCCTCTGTCTCTGTCCTGAACTCTGTTTTACAATCTATCTGTAATGAATTCATAATTATGTTGATCCTTTTATGATATGGACTTGACTAAGAACTGGACCTGAAACAGAGCATATTTCACCGTGCAGTTACCACCACAGATGGCTCTGGGCTTTGGCCCCTCTGTCGTCTGCACTATAGGACGGCGCCAAATGGAAGCAGAGATGAGGAATAGGAACTCTGTGACGCTAGGGGACAGGGGTTGTGGGGGACGACAATGCAGGGTCTATGTTTAATGAAAGGAGAGAGAGTGTGTGTGTGATGAATAACAAATAGGGTGAGATCCTGTGTGTGTGTATATGTGTGTTTTAATTGCCCCAGTCCATATTGTCTTGCTCTTGTCTGTGTCTTTAATCTGTCTTCATGTTCCTCCCCAGTGGGACTGGGACACAGCGTTATGTTGGCAGCATGCTTCTCTTCCAGGTCCAGAGAGAGAGAGAGAGAGTGTGTTGTCTTCTCGCCCCGTTCTTTCTCCGCATCATTAGACCCCAGTGACAGAATACACCAGAGCACAACACGACCACATCCTCAGTCACGTTGCCATGTCCACCCTTATTTCCAACCAAGTCTCCCTATTCATAAAAATGTAATACTGTACAGTATATTGGCCCATTGGCCCAATCTGGCAACAGTCTCCCATAGACAAAAACATGATTCTGAAAAATCTTGACTTTGTTTGAACTCCTCCAGAGTAACAGCCTGCGGAGTGGGAGTGAAGGAGGTCTGTTGAGATGGAAAACCTTCTGATTGTGATCACTCATCAGGCTGACGTACCAGAGGTCTGCTTCTCCACGACCAAATGTTCCAAATGTAACACTGCTAGAATCACACACACACACACACACACACACAAACGGCTCATTCCAAGGGCCCCAGCAGTAGATTGTATTGTTGCTAACAGCCATTACCCGGCAGAAACAACTTCACCGTGTTTAAATGACCACTGGTGCTCAGAGCATATCGTATATCCTGGAGAATTTATTAGATTATGACGCTAGGTTGTGAATGGATAGAATGACACAGATATTGAAATAAAACCCCGTACTGCAGATGATCAGGATTATGGCTACGTATGTATTTGTCCAATGGAAGTCGTTTTATATTAGTAGTAGTTATGTCATATATGATGAATATCTATCATTTATTACTGTGGTTAGACCTTAGTGTCTGTTTTCGAAGAATATATTTGAATACATGTAATACAGTAGCCAAACAGTACCACTGTAGTACTGGCTCACCCTTCCATACAGTACCACTGTAGTTCTGGCTCACCCTTCCGTACAGTACCATTGTAGTTCTGGCTCACCCTTCCATACAGTACCATTGTAGTTCTGGCTCACCCTTCCATACAGTACCACTGTAGTACTGGCTCACCCTTCCATACAGTACCACTGTAGTTCTGGCTCACCCTTCCATACAGTACCACTGTAGTACTGGCTCACCCTTCCATACAGTACCACTGTAGTACTGGCTCACCCTTCCATACAGTAACACTGTAGTACTGGCTCACCCTTCCATACAGTAACACTGTAGTACTGGCTCACCCTTCCATACAGTAACACTGTAGTACTGGCTCACCCTTCCATACAGTACCACTGTAGTACTGGCACACCCATCCATACAGTAACACTGTAGTACTGGCCCACCCTTCCGTACAGTAACACTGTAGTACTGGCTCACCCTTCCGTACAGTACCACTGTAGTACTGGCACACCCATCCGTACAATACCACTGTAGTACTGGCTCGCCCTTCCGTACAGTACCACTATAGTTCTGGCTCAAACTCCATACTGTACCACTGTAGTACTGACTTACCCTTGAAGGTAAAAGTATCTATTGTTGTATAACTAATAGCTCAAGTACAGATGTAGGATTTTATTTGATCACCCTGTTGCAGGATAACTTTCCTTTAATGCAGAACATGTTAAAACGTGACGTTTATTTGAGGTTTAAAAAGGCTTCTGAAGTTTGTAATTATCACTTTGAAATTTCAGGCTTGATTTCCCCTTGTGAAAAATGTATCAACCCCTACAAAAATGTCCATTAATGTCCACATAATAATTCACATTTCCCCTTCTGCAGGATTATTTTCCTGCCGAAGCAAACTGGCTCAAATTAAGACCCTATATCTGTACATAATGACAGGCTTATAGGAGTTATACTAAAATATAGTATCCCTCATATCCCTGCATTGAAGATGCAGCCATTCTAGGTAACGAATAACATTAAGTTGTTTTACAGTTCATTCAAGGGCACAATAACGGCACTGTACATTTTCACGCACCGCATGCTCAGTGCTTATTACTTTCAATTGGTTTCACTAAATCACAGTGCTTTTGTATAGAACGCTAGAGAGTCTTACACATTGTCCTGTTGCATGTCTTTGAGCCAAACACACTCTTTTAGGATTTTATGAAAGAGTGAAATACCCATGTGTCATAGATCTGGCTGCTATTGAGACTAACTTCTGGAACTAATATATATATATAAATATATATATATATATGTGTGTGTGTGTGTGTGTGTGTGTGTGTGTGTGTGTGTGCCTGCTTTCACTATGACTGGGTGAGGACACACAGGGGTAAGATAACGTCTTACTCTGAGGTAGCTAATACATGCATGTTATTTCCATGCCTATGTTTGTCATAGTGGGGTAAATGTGGTCGTACACATTTCATGTATTGAACCAGATGGAGTTTTCTCTTTTACTATCTTTGGTCTAGCATATGTAATCCCTTTTAATAACTACAGACCTGGGACAAAATAGGATTTTGTTTTTCCTTTCAGACACTTGAGCTCTATATGATTCAGCCCCCATGCCATCTAAATCAAGCACACCTAAAGCAATCTAAGTAGAAACTTTCCATTTTTTGACCCGTGTCTGGATATAATATACCTAATCAGTCGTGGACAGACGCACAACATAGGATGGTATCGTAGCGTCTGTCAAGACTGCGATGCCAAGTCTAACGAGGATCTTTGTTCCGTGCGCAGGATTGTTTCATCACTGATCATTTGGACAAATCCTGATTTCCCAGGTATTCCCATCTTTCACATTTCAGAAGGGGAGATGTGGCCCACAGACTTGACTGAAACATCTGTTTATGGGGTGGAGACTTCACTAATCTCGTTACTATCTTTTTCATATATCTCTTCCCAGAACCTTATCTAGCATCTGTCGCAATTACGTAGTATTTTAATTCCGGGTGTCTGAGATTAGTATATGCATCTGTAGTAGATCCTCTATGTGAGACCAGGTAGTTGGAGATCATCTCCAATGAGCGGCTAAGACTATAAGGTGAGGCAGACTGTTGTGTCCTGTAATAGACTGTAAGGTGAGGCAGACTGTTGTGTCCTGTAATAGACTGTAAGGTGAGGCAGACTGTTGTGTCCTGTAATAGACTGTAAGGTGAGGCAGACTGTTGTGTCCTGTAATAGACTGTAAGGTGAGGCAGACTGTTGTGTCCTGTAATAGACTGTAAGGTGAGGCAGACTGTTGTGTCCTGTAATAGACTGTAAGGTGAGGCAGACTGTTGTGTCCTGTAATAGACTGTAAGGTGAGGCAGACTGTTGTGTCCTCTAATAGACTGTAAGGTGAGGCAGACTGTTGTGACCTGTAATAGACTATAAGGTGAGGCAGACTGTTGTGTCCTCTAATAGACTGTAAGGTGAGGCAGACTGTTGTGTCCTGTAATAGACTGTAAGGTGAGGCAGACTGTTGTGTCCTGTAATAGACTGTAAGGTGAGGCAGACTGTTGTGTCCTCTAATAGACTGTAAGGTGAGGCAGACTGTTGTGTCTTGTAATAGACTGTAAGGTGAGGCAGACTGTTGTGTCCTGTAATAGACTGTAAGGTGAGGCAGACTGTTGTATCCTGTAATAGACTGTTGTGTCCTGTAATAGACTGTAAGGTGAGGCAGACTGTTGTATCCTGTAATAGACTGTTGTGTCCTGTAATAGACTGTAAGGTGAGGCAGACTGTTGTATCCTGTAACAGACTGTTGTGTCCTGTAATAGACTGTAAGGTGAGGCAGACTGTTGTGACCTGTAATAGACTGTAAGGTGAGGCAGACTGTTGTGTCCTGTAATAGACTGTAAGGTGAGGCAGACTGTTGTGTCCTGTAATAGACTGTAAGGTGAGGCAGACTGTTGTGTCCTGTAATAGACTGTAAGGTGAGGCAGACTGTTGTGTCCTGTAATAGACTGTAAGGTGAGGCAGACTGTTGTGTCCTGTAATAGACTGTAAGGTGAGGCAGACTGTTGTGTCCTGTAATAGACTGTAAGGTGAGGCAGACTGTTGTGTCCTCTAATAGACTTTAAGGTGAGGCAGACTGTTGTGTCCTGTAATAGACTGTAAGGTGAGGCAGACTGTTGTGTCCTCTAATAGACTTTAAGGTGAGGCAGACTGTTGTGTCCTGTAATAGACTGTAAGGTGAGGCAGACTGTTGTGTCCTGTAATAGACTGTAAGGTGAGGCAGACTGTTGTGTCCTCTAATAGACTTTAAGGTGAGGCAGACTGTTGTGTCCTCTAATAGACTGTAAGGTGAGGCAGACTGTTGTGTCCTGTAATAGACTGCTGTGTCCTGTAATAGACTGTAAGGTGAGGCAGACTGTTGTGTCCTGTAATAGACTGTAAGGTGAGGCAGACTGTTGTGTCCTCTAATAGACTGTAAGGTGAGGCAGACTGTTGTGTCCTCTAATAGACTGTAAGGTGAGGCAGACTGTTGTGTCCTCTAATAGACTGTAAGGTGAGGCAGACTGTTGTGTCCTCTAATAGACTGTAAGGTGAGGCAGACTGTTGTGTCCTGTAATAGACTGTAAGGTGAGGCAGACTGTTGTGTCCTCTAATAGACTGTAAGGTGAGGCAGACTGTTGTGTCCTGTAATAGACTGTAAGGTGAGGCAGACTGTTGTGTCCTGTAATAGACTGTAAGGTGAGGCAGACTGTTGTGTCCTGTAATAGACTGTAAGGTGAGGCAGACTGTTGTGTCCTGTAATAGACTGTAAGGTGAGGCAGACTGTTGTGTCCTCTAATAGACTGTAAGGTGAGGCAGACTGTTGTGTCCTGTAATAGACTGTAAGGTGAGGCAGACTGTTGTGTCCTGTAATAGACTGTAAGGTGAGGCAGACTGTTGTGTCCTCTAATAGACTGTAAGGTGAGGCAGACTGTTGTGTCCTGTAATAGACTGTAAGGTGAGGCAGACTGTTGTGTCCTGTAATAGACTGTTGTGTCCTGTAATAGACTGTAAGGTGAGGCAGACTGTTGTGTCCTCTAAAAGACTGTGTTTCATATTGAATTTAGATTCTCTAACAAACCTTCCAACAGAGTCATTTGTCTAAATGAGTACTAGTCATTATCACACACACACACACACACACACACACACACACACACACACACACACACACACACACACACACACACACACACACACACACACACACACACACACACACACACACACACACACACACACACACACACACACACAGCTGTCCATGCTCTCCTCAAGGCTTCAGGTCTTATTGGACTACAGATCCCACAACAAATAGGTGGCCTGTGACAGAAATAAGGTGTAAGAAGTCAATACTTTTTTCTTTCCCTCCCTCCCTCCCTCCCAGTCCAATACAAGGCTATGCATAATGTGCTGCTCCTGAATGCTGGCCGGCCCTCTCCTCTCCTATACATCACAACCATAATCTCAGACCTGTCCAGGTGTGTGTGAGAAGGAAAAGAAAGCGAGAGGAGAGTAGAGAAAGCAAATGAGCGAGTAAGTGTGTGGTAAAGAGAGAGAGAGAGAATAGACAAATCAAAAGAGAATGAGAGAGAGTGTGAGAGAGAACACTGTAGAGTGAAGCAGAGAAGCTCTGTAGCAGCAGTGGGGTAAGATTGGCCTGGGCTGTCTGGGCTTGATTAATGGTCCTTTGAGGGTGAGAGAGTCCCGGCCCAGGCAGCGGGGTCCATCCCTGTGGCATGTGATCCTGATTGGCTTTGTCCTGTGCGTCTGCGCTGGAGGAGCGGACATTAAGATTAAGTGATGCTGTCGTGTCAGGGAGCAGTGCACTGCATCATCCTGGAGAAGAGACAGCTGTGCTGCTTATTCCTTCAGCACCAGGGGAGAGCTGCCAGCTAGAGCAGAGCAGCCCAGAGCAGAGCAGAGCAGAGCACAGCAGCCCAGCCCAGAGCAGAGCACAGCAGCCCAGCCCAGAGCAGAGCACAGCAGCCCAGAGCAGAGCACAGCAGCCCAGAGCAGAGCACAGCAGCCCAGAGCAGAGCACAGCAGCCTAGAGCAAAGCACAGCAGCCCAGCCCAGAGCAGAACACAGCAGCCTAGAGCAAAGCACAGCAGCCCAGAGCAGAACACAGCAGCCCAGAGCAAAGCACAGCAGCCCAGAGCACAGCAGCCCAAAGCAGAGCAGCCCAGAGCACAGCAGCCCAAAGCAGAGCAGCCCAGCCCAAAGCAGAGCAGCCCAGTCCAAAGCAGAGCAAGGCCCACATTTATATTAGGAAATATCTGCTCAGTGCAGTTTAACCCCTGCTTTCTGTTTCTAAATAAGCAATCACTAGGAACAGAGAGAGAGAGAGGACCATGCCTATAGGGAACATTAGTGGTGCAAAGGAGCACATCTCCTCTGAGCTGAAGAGATGTGTTGGGAATCTTGTATCAGGACCTGCCAATGCTGTCTTAGTTGTTATTGTTCAAGATTCTATACTACACTGACCATTGTCAGTAACCTCAAACATTCACTACCTGAATCAATTTTCTATCCATACACCGATACCGAAACACACTCCAAGCATGGGCACCAAACTTATCCACACATATACTGAGCTGTATAAAATTGATTGTATTTATTTAACGGTAGCTGGATAAAAACAGCCATTGTGTGTGTGTGGTAGCAGATCAAATCAGTGTGTAGCGTGGCCTGGGCCCTGTGTATGCGATCATATCAGTGTGTAGCGTGGCCTGGGCCCTGTGTATGAGATCAGATCAGTGTGTAGCGTGGCCTGGGCCCTGTGCATGAGATCAGATCAGTGTGTAGCATATCCTGGGCCCTGTGTATGAGATCAGATCAGTGTGTTAGTGTAGCCTGGGCCCTGTGTATGAGAACAGATCAGATCAATGTGTAGTGAAGCCTGGGCCTGTGTATAAAAGCAGATCAGATCAGTGTGTAGTGTAGCCTTGGCCTGTGTATAAAAGCAGATCAGATCAGTGTGTAGTTTAGCCTGGGCCTGTGTATGAGTGCAGACCAGATCAGTGTGTAGTGTAGCCTGGGCCTGTGTATGAGAGCAGACCAGATCAGTGTGTAGGGTAGCCTGGGCCTGTGTATGAGAGCAGACCAGATCAGTGTGTAGTGTATCCTGGGCCTGTGTATGAGACCAGATCAGATCAGTGTGTAGTGTAGCCTGGGCCTGTGTATGAGAGCAGACCAGATCAGTGTGTAGCGTAGCCTGGGCCTGTGTATGAGAGCAGATCAGATCAGTGTGTAGTGTAGCCTGGGCCTGTGTATGAGAGCAGACCAGATCAGTGTGTAGTGTAGCCTAGGCCTTTGTATGAGACCAGATCAGTGTGTAGTGTAGCCTGGGCCTGTGTATGAGATCAGATCAGTGTGTAGTGTAGCCTAGGCCTTTGTATGAGACCAGATCAGTGTGTAGTGTAGCCTGGGCCTGTGTATGAGATCAGATCAGTGTGTAGCGTGGCCTGGGCCCTGTGCATGAGATCAGATCAGTGTGTAGCATATCCTGGGCCCTGTGTATGAGATCAGATCAGTGTGTTAGTGTAGCCTGGGCCCTGTGTATAAAAGCAGATCAGATCAGTGTGTATTGTAGCCTAGGCCTGTGTATGAGAGCAGATCAGATCAGTGTGTAGTGTAGCCTGGGCCTGTGTATAAAAGCAGATCATATCAGTGTGTAGTGTAGCCTTGGCCTGTGTATAAAAGCAGATCAGATCAGTGTGTAGTGTAGCCTGGGCCTGTGTATGAGAGCAGACCAGATCAGTGTGTAGTGTATCCTGGGCCTGTGTATGAGACCAGATCAGTGTGTAGTGTAGCCTGGGCCTGTGTATGAGACCAGATCAGTGTGTAGTGTAGCCTAGGCCTTTGTATGAGACCAGATCAGTGTGTAGTGTAGCCTAGGCCTTTGTATGAGACCGGACAGTGTGTAGTGTAGCCTAGGCCTTTGTATGAGACCAGATCAGTGTGTAGTGTAGCCTGGGCCTGTGTATGAGAGCAGATCAGTGTGTAGTGTAGCCTGGGCCTGTGTATGAGGCCAGATCAGTGTGTAGTGTAGCCTAGGCCTTTGTATGAGACCAGATCAGTGTGTAGTGTAGCCTGAGCCTGTGTATGAGATCAGATCAGTGTGTAGTGTAGCCTGGGCCTGTGTATGAGATCAGATCAGTGTGTACTGTAGCCTAGGCCTGTGTATGCGATCAGATCAGTGTGTAGTGTAGCCTGGGCCTGTGTATGAGATCAGATCAGTGTGTAGTGTAGCCTGGGCCTGTGTATGAGATCAGATCAGTATGTAGTGTAGCCTGGGCCTGTGTATGAGATCAGATCAGTGTGTAGTGTAGCCTGGGCCCTGGCTGACTGATATCTCCTGTATCCAGTGACTGTTGTATCGGTGGCATCAGCAACTTTCACACTGCTGGCCTTTGCATGTTTGCAGCTGGCTTGATGCAGCTGCCTTGATGCAGCTGGCTTGATGCAGCTGCCTTGATGCAGCTGGCTTGATGCAGCTGGCTTGATGCAGATGCCTTGATGCAGCTGGCTTGATGCAGCTGGCTTGATGCAGCCATCACCGGCTGATTGAGGACTATCATCATTTAAAGTGTAAAAGAAAACGTCTCTGTGAAGGATACATGATGCTGGCGCTGCCTGAGACACGCTCTCTCTCTCTCCACTTTTCTTCCTCCTTCCCTCTCTCTCTCTCCTTCTCGCTCTCTTTTTTCACTCTCCCTTTCAATTCAGTTTAAGGGGCTTTATTGGCATGGGAAACATATGTTTACATTGCCAAAGCAAGTGAAATAGATAATAAACAATAAAATATTAACAGTAAACATTCCACTCACGAAAGTTCCAAAAGAATAAAGACATTTCACATGTCATGTAATGTCTGTATGCAGTGTTGTAACAATGTGCAAATAGTTAAAGGGGGGGAAAAATCACAGTTTTCTCCCACTCTCTCCCTCCCACTCTTCTTCTTGCTTTCTGCTCCTCCCTCTTTCACCTTCCTTCTCTGCCCCTCAGTCCCTCCTTCTTTCTCTCTCTTTCTTGCTTTCTGGTTTTACATCTTTCCCTCTTTCTTCTCCTCCCTCTCTTTCTTTGTATTGTTCCTCTATCTTTTCCTCTATCCATTGCTCTCACCCTCTCCAATTCTGTATCTCCCCGTATGTGTCTCTCTCTCTCTCTCTCTCTGTCTCAATTACATTTCCATTTCAATTTAAGGGGCTTTATTGGCATGGGAAACATATGTTTACATCGCCAAAGCAAGTGAAATAGATAAACAATAAAAAAAGGTACAGTAAACATTACACTCACAAACGTTCCAAAAGGATAAAGACATTTCCAAAGTCATATGTGCAAATCTGTCTCTCTCTTTCTCTACTGTACTTGCCAGAGTGGGTAGAGGAGTCACCAGTAGTAGGCCGATGTCTCTGCTCCATGGCCCCTCTCCCTCCTCCATAGTTGTCAGATCATATGAAACGTCAACATTCATACGGACCCTTCCCTATGTAGTCTCTGCCCGCCGCATAACTACACACTAGTCTCTGACAGTGACATATTAGTTATGCTGTCTTTGGCAATCTGATATCTTTACATTTGCCACCTTGTAAAGATTTGATTCATGAGATTCCATTTGGGCAAAGTAATTGGCCTGGCCCTGTAGGGGAGGAGCTACGCAGGAACAAATGCTGCTACTTGCTAATGAGGGAACGAGTGTGTTCTATCGACGGCAGCCACTGACAGTTATTAATGATTGTTATGATGAACAGAGGAGAGAAGATCGTAGGGATGAGTCTGTTGGCGACTGGCGGACTGAAAACAATCATGTAGCTTGTCAAATGAAGAGGTGTAATTAATTACAGAGTAACACTGAAGGCCTGGAAGAGCCTGACTGGTTATAGAGACAGAGGACTATGAAGAGGGAAAGAGGGAGGAAGATGAGAGAAAGAGAGAGCAGATTTATATAAGACATACATTGGATCTCTGTTTTGTTTCTTTATTCAGACTATGAAGGGACACTGACAGTTATTAATGATTGTTATGATGAACAGAGGAGAGAAGATCGTAGGGATGAGTCTGTTGGCGTCTGGCGGACTGACAGTTTAAAAATAACATGCATTTGAAGGTACTAATGAAGTAATCCACCGTTAGGAAAATAATCATGTAGCTTGTCAAATGAAGAGGTGTAATTATGGAGAAAGACTGAAGGCCTGGTAGAGCCTGGCTGGTTACCTTCTTGTCACTGTAAAACATCACACTGTGGTAATTGTATACATTGTGGAGGTGGAGTGGCGGTTGGTGTTTGACTTTTTTATTTTATTTTTTACCTTTATTTAACTAGGCAATTCAGTTAAGAACAAATTCTTATTTTCAATGACGGCCTAGGAACAGTGGGTTAACTGCCTGTTCAGGGGCAGAACGACAGATTTGTACCTTGTCAGCTCGCGGATTTGAACTTGCAACCTTCCGGTTACTAGTCCAACGCTCTAACCACTAGGCTACGCTGCCGCCCCACTTCACATATATTTGTTTTTCAAGTGGGTTTAATCGACTGTCTCTGTTATTATCTTAGTTGTAGCTATTTCAGAAATAGTTTTTCCCCGTAGAACACATTAGGCATTTTGCATTTCTTATTTTATAAAATTCACATTTGTAATTGAAATACACTTTTTTCCTACAGCGTAATTAATCATAATGTTACTTAGCCTGGCCTGGTAACTCCAAGGTCTTTCATGTAGTCTTATGTATCATTTACTTAACAAATTAACAATATTTATGGTCAGTGTCGTCCATGTATGAGACTTTCCCTAGCCTTATGGATTCATGGTTTCCAAGAAGCTCCACATGTTTCGTACCTCTCTAAATCGTCTAAATCGGACAATACCACATCACTGCTATTTTGTATTAGCCTTGGCGCATCAGGTCTAGATTTAGCCTCCTCGAGCTGTCTTTTTGTGTTTGGTGGTATGTTCAGTTTGTCCGTCGTCATCCCTGAACTTTGGGTGACATTTAACCTGCCCCAGTGAATGGCTGGCTGTCGTGAAACGTTAGATTCTGGAATGTGAAGATCAGATGACTTGCCGACCTTTGGGTGGCCATCGTCTGGTGTTGATTTAGTGAGATTTGAAGATCAAAGCCTTTGCCAGTAGCCTGTTGGCGTATGCACCCTGAGTGTGAACAAAACCCAACAAGCTTCTTCTAGACAGCTTGCTGGTGAACTAACATCACGCTAACGGTGTACGGTGAACGGTAAAATAAAGAGAAACTGAGGGTGAACAAAACCCAGCTCCTCTTCTAGCTAAACCCTGATGGTGAATGAACATCCATACTAATGGTAATAGGGATTAACAGAGAGAGAGATAGAGAACACACAACACACACACACCCTGGTGGTGAACTAACATGTCAGCTCTCTGTGTAGAACTAAGGTCATGTCAGCTCTCTGTGTAGAACTAAGGTCATGTCAGCTCTCTGTGTAGAACTAAGGTCATGTCAGCTCTCTGTGTAGAACTAAGGTCATGTCAGCTCTCTGTGTAGAACTAACATCATGTCAGCTCTCTGTGTAGAACTAAGGTCATGTCAGCTCTCTGTGTAGAACTAAGGTCATGTCAGCTCTCTGTGTAAAACTAAGGTCATGTCAGCTCTCAGTGTAGAACTAACATCATGTCAGCTCTCTGTTTAGAACTAAGGTCATGTCAGCTCTCTGTGTAGAACTAACATCATGTCAGCTCTCTGTGTAGAACTAAAGTCATGTCAGCTCTCTGTGTAGAACTAAGGTCATGTCAGCTCTCTGTGTAGAACTAAGGTCATGTCAGCTCTCTGTGTAGAACTAAGGTCATGTCAGCTCTCTGTGTAGAACTAACATCATGTCAGCTCTCTGTTTAGAACTAAGGTCATGTCAGCTCTCTGTGTAGAACTAACATCATGTCTGCTCTCTGTGTAGAACTATGGTCATGTCAGCTCTCTGTGTGGAACTAAGGTCATGCCAGCTCTCTGTGTAGAACTAAGGTCATGCCAGCTCTCTGTGTAGAACTAAGGTCATGCCAGCTCTCTGTGTAGAACTAAGGTCATGTCAGCTCTCTGTGTAGAACTAAGGTCATGTCAGCTCTCTGTGTAGAACTAACATCATGTCAGCTCTCTGTGTAGAACTAAGGTCATGTCAGCTCTCTGTGTAGAACTAAGGTCATGTCAGCTCTCTGTGTAAAACTAAGGCCATGTCAGCTCTCAGTGTAGAACTAACATCATGTCAGCTCTCTGTTTAGAACTAAGGTCATGTCAGCTCTCTGTGTAGAACTAACATCATGTCAGCTCTCTGTGTAGAACTAAAGTCATGTCAGCTCTCTGTGTAGAACTAAGGTCATGTCAGCTCTCTGTGTAGAACTAAGGTCATGTCAGCTCTCTGTGTAGAACTAAGGTCATGTCAGCTCTCTGTGTAGAACTAACATCATGTCAGCTCTCTGTTTAGAACTAAGGTCATGTCAGCTCTCTGTGTAGAACTAACATCATGTCTGCTCTCTGTGTAGAACTATGGTCATGTCAGCTCTCTGTGTGGAACTAAGGTCATGCCAGCTCTCTGTGTAGAACTAAGGTCATGCCAGCTCTCTGTGTAGAACTAAGGTCATGCCAGCTCTCTGTGTAGAACTAAGGTCATGTCAGCTCTCTGTGTAGAACTAAGGTCATGTCAGCTCTCTGTGTAGAACTAACATCATGTCAGCTCTCTGTGTAGAACTAACATCATGTCTGCTCTCTGTGTAGAACTATGGTCATGTCAGCTCTCTGTGTGGAACTAAGGTCATGTCAGCTCTCTGTGTAGAACTAACATCATGTCAGCTCTCTGTGTAGAACTAACATCATGTCAGCTCTCTGTTTAGAACTAAGGTCATGTCAGCTCTCTGTGTAGAACTAACATCATGTCTGCTCTCTGTGTAGAACTATGGTCATGTCAGCTCTCTGTGTGGAACTAAGGTCATGTCAGCTCTCTGTGTAGAACTAACATCATGTCTGCTCTCTGTGTAGAACTAACATCATGTCAGCTCTCTGTGTAGAACTAAGGTCATGTCAGCTCTCTGTTTAGAACTAAGGTCATGTCAGCTCTCTGTGTAGAACTAACATCATGTCTGCTCTCTGTGTAGAACTATGGTCATGTCAGCTCTCTGTGTGGAACTAAGGTCATGTCAGCTCTCTGTGTAGAGTTTACCAGTAAAAACATAAAAGTAAAGAAAAATATACTGAACAAAAATATAAACACAAGTGTTGTGTTGGTCCCATGTTTCATGAACTGAATTAAAAGATCCCAGAAATGTTCCAAACGCACAAAAAGCTTGTTTCTCAAATCTTTTGCACAAATGTGTTTACAGCCCTGTTACTGAGCATTTCTCCTTTGCCAAGATAATCCATCCAGCTGACAGGTGTGGCTTATCAAGAAGCTGATTTAACAACATGATCATTACACACGTACACCTTGTGCTGGGGACAATAAAAGGCCACACTAAAATGTGCAGTTTTGTCACACAACACAATGCCACAGATGTCTCAAGTTTTGAAGGAGCGTACAATTGGCATGCTGACTGCAGGAATGTCCACTAGAGCTGTTGCCAGATCATTTAATGTTCATTCCTCTACCATAAGCCATCTCCAATGTTGTTTTAAAGAATTTGGCAGTATGTCTAACCTGCCTCACAACCGCAGACCACGTGTAACCACAAAAGCCCAGGACCTCCACATCCAGCTACTTCACTTGTGGGATCATCTGAGACCAGCCACCCAGACAGCTGATGAAACTGAGGAGTATTTCTGTCTGTATTAAAGCCCTTTTGTGGGGGGAGAAACTCATTCTGATTGGCTGGGACTGGCTCCCCAGTGGGTTGGCCTGACTCCCAAGTGGTTGGGCCTATGTCCTCCCAGGCCCACCCATGGCTGCGCCCCTGTCCAGTCATGTGAAATCCATAGATTAGGGCATAATGAACGCATTTTAATTGACGGATTTCCTTATATGAACTGTAACTCATTTAAATTGTTGCATGTTGCATTTATATTTTTGTTCAGTATATATAAAGGAAGAGTTTTTGACTGCTTTGTTTAGATTTTCAATGTCTTCCTTGATGTCGACTTCTAATGTCTTGATGTCTAATACTATTCAGCAATGTAATCTTGTTATGCTGAAGGTAAAAGTATTACTTCGCTGCAAGTATCTGAGGTATTCTACATGACTTTTAACATCAAGTTTAAACTCTTACGTATCTATTCTTAATTACCTTCATGAGACACCGAAGAACAGTTTGGACAAGACGACATTCATCTCTAACATTGTGATGTTTCTCTGTTAAGGTTGATTGCTTATGGAAATAGCTTGCAATGGCCGCCATTAATCAGTTGATTATTTCAATGTCATAACTCTAAATGAAGGGCTTCTATCTCTGCCTGAGCCTGTGTTGTGTGGCAGTGGTAATGCCTTCATAGCCGGTGTTTGGAGGATACATTGGCACGGGTGTTGTTGGTCTCAGGCCTGCAAACCGTGCCAACATATCCTCCAAACACAGGCTTTGAGGGCATTATCAGTTAATTGCCACGGGTTACCAACATATTCAAATAATGATTTACATATCTTAATTTAAAATGTTATTTTGATTAATTTATTCATACTATTTCATCCTTCCACAAGATATAGTCCCGACAAATCTAGGGTTGCTATCCCAGTCGTTTGGTCGTTCGTTCTAAATGTTCCATTGCCATACTGCCTGGCAACGTTCTTATCCCTTGTTGCTAGCTAGCCAACTACTGCTAACTTAGTCACGTCAAACAGTGCAGCCAGAATAACAACATAAGCTGCATTTGTTTAAGCTGTTTTCTAGTGATATTTATTTTGGATACATCCATAACAATGAGCTAATGAGGCGTGATTTCACCTGGCATAGAAAATGTGCTCTCTCGTCAGGACACTGTTGTTCAGAGGAGCCAACAACACAATCACTTCAAACTGAAGCTGGAAGACTGCAAACTAGCTGCACTTCCTTTCATTTACCTGTTTTCTATTTACATTTCTTTGTATGTATCCATAAAAATAATGCTGATTCATGATTTTGACTGACTGAGAAAGGTTGCCTGCCTGTCTGTCTCATCCCGACTCCCGAACCATACACATTCAATGCTATCGGACAGCTGAAGATCCAATTTCAATACTGCAACAATGTTGCAAATATTGGAGAGACAGACAGCAAGGTTTATTCAAATCTCCGCTGTTGAAAAATAAATGTTAGTCTAAAAGAAATGTGAGATAATGTACTAGATGCTTTTTATAGTGGATATAAAGTTTATAAAGTGCCTGGCTGGGCTGATGAGACAGGGGATTACGCAGTCAGATGGAACAGAGTAAATAGGCATTTTAACGTCATAGATTTAGCTGGTGGTAACTTGTGGAATAGACACCGGCTTGAATGTGGTTTTAACCTATCAGCGTCCAGGATTAGACCCACCCATTGTATAATCACTGATAGACACTGTGCTGGTTCTGGACTAAAAAGCACATCCAAGGAGATCCTCCATTGAGCAGCATGATAATGTGAGGACTATGTTAAACTCTGCAGTCTCTAAAGCAACACAGAAGTGACAATGTTTCAAGGTTTATTTACCGCAAGCGCAGGTTACAACCAGTGATGTGTAAACACTCTGGATGACTTACAGGGGTGCTGTATTGAAGCCACCTTGGTACTCCTCAAGTGGAAAAAATATTTAGGAAGATATAGAAATAAAACATTTTATGTATAAATTCATTTTTGACACATTATACTATTACGTTAATGCATACTTTTAAATAATATTATGTGAGCTAAACAAAAAAACTAAACTAAAATATAAAAATATTTTCCTTAAATGATTTAGTTTTGAGAGTACTAATGTTACTGTCCCCACTTCAACAACAAAATACTTTAATACATGCAATTTTGTCCTTGGAATACTGTAGAATTCCATTGAGTGCCAATATGGCTGACCGGTGGCTTCAACGCCTCTCAACGGACAATATATAGCATCAGCAATCCAAGGCCAGTACCTTACCCAATGTGCAGGCGTACTGGAGGGGTTGAGGTGGGTTTATACATACAAAGTGACCAGAGAGAGAGACCAGAGAGAGAGAGAGAGACCAGAGAGACCCGAGAGTGAGACCCGAGAGTGAGAGACCCGAGAGTGAGAGACCAGAGAGAGAGACCAGAGAACGAGAGAGAGACCAGAGAACGAGAGAGAGACCAGAGAGCGAGCGAGTCCAGAGACAGACGAGATTGAGAGACCAGCGCAAGGGACACCAGAGAGAGAGACCAGAAATAGTGAGAGAGACCAGAGAGAGAGAGAGACCAGAGAGAGAGAGAGAGCGAGAGACCAGAGAGAGACCAGAGCGAGAGACACCAGAGAGAAATAGGGAGACCAAAGAGACCAGAGAGAGAGAGACCAAAAATAGTGAGAGAGAGCAAGAAACCAGAGAGACCAGAGAGAGAGAGAGCAAGAGAGTGATAGAGAGAGCAAGACCAGAGAGAGAGTGAGAGACAGACCAGAGAGAGACAACCTGACAGTGCCAGGAAGTAAGCAGCCAGCCAGCCTCATCCCGGCTCGAAAGCTTTTCTTAATAGGCACAGTACAGGGGTTGACAAGTAGTTGAATTGCACCATATTAAAGAACTGAGAGTGTATGTGTGTTCATTTTATGTTTTTGTGTCTTTCCAGGTTTCTAATTTCACAGTAGCATTTTTACAACTTATGTAGACTATGTTTAAAAAAAGACATTTATGAAAAGCAGCTCTGTCCAGTGCAGGTTTGGAAACCACTTTGAGAACCCCTATTATAGAGACTAAGATAAGATCGAAAGCAGGACTTTGCCCTGCCTAACACAAAGTGCACACAAATGTTGGCAGAATATTTCCTGTTGGAAAACCACGTCTCCCGTTTGTCCCGTCCAAGTTTGTTAAACTGCAGTCATTTCAATTGTGCTGCTATATACAAATTATAATTCACCTGTCAACAATGACAGCATGTTGGAAAACTGGGATAATGGATAGTGTATTTTCCTGAACTTTCAACCATGCCCTTTTCAGGCCAACTAAAACCATTACGGAACCACTATTCTTGTCAGTTTATTTGAAAATTGCACTAAATCACCAATGCCTCTCAGAGTATAATACACAATCCATTTCCATGTTCAGACGTTAATATTTATATGAGCAAATATTAAATATTGACCTCTTTCGTTAGAGTTTGTCCCTTATTATTACCATAAGTATGTACATATATATTCCTGCTATCGGTAACTGTTCAGCCTTGTACACATGTATATCTTACTACCAGTCACTCTCTTGCCTGTCTCTGGTCTCTCGCTCTGGTCTCACTCGCTCTGGTCTCTCTCTCTCTCTCTCTGGTCTCTCTCTCGCTGGTTTCTCTCACTCTCGTCTCTCTCTGGTCTCGCTCTCTCTTTCTCTGGTCTCGCTCTATCTGGTCTCTCTCTCTGGTCTCTCTCTTTCTCTGGTCTCTCTCACTCTGGTCTCTCTCTGGTCTCACTCTCTCTTTCTCTGGTCTCTCTCTCTCTGGTCTCTCTGGTCTCTCTCTCTCTCTGGTCTCTCTCGTCCCTCTATCTCGTCTCTCTTTCTCTGGTCTCGCTCTCTCTGGTCTCGCTCTATCTGGTCTCTCTGGTCTTTCTCTCTCTGGTCTCTCTGGTCTTTCTCTCTCTGGTCTCTCTTGTCTCTCTTTCTCTGGTCTCTCTCTTTCTCTGGTCTCTCTCTTTCTCTGGTCTCTCTCTCTCTGGTCTCTCTGGTCTCTCTGGTCTCTCTCTAGTCTCTCACTCTCTCTGGTATCTCTCTCTCTCTGGTCTCACTCTCTCTCTCTCTGGTCTCTCTCTCTTTCTCTCTGGTTTCTCTCTCTCGTCTATCTCTCTTTCTCTCTGGTCTCTCTCTCTTTCTCTCTGGTCTCTCTCTCTCTTTCTCTCTGGTCTCTCTCTCTCTCTCTATGGTCTAACTCACTCTGATCTCTCTCGCTCTCTCTATTCTCTCTCTCTGGTCTCTCTCTCTAGCTCTTTCTAGTCTCTCTCTCTGGTCTCGCTCTCTCTCTCTGGTCTTGCTCTCTCTCTGGTCTCTCTCTGATTTCTCTCGCTCACTCTGGTCTCTCTCTCTCTCTCTCTGGTCTCTCTCTGGTCTCTCTCTGGTCTCCCTCTGTCTCTCTCTCTGGTCTCTCTCTATCTGGTCTCTCTCTGGTCTCTCTCGCTCTCTCTGGTCTCTCTCGCTCTCTCTGGTCTCTCTCTCTCTCTCTCTCTCTCTGGTCTCTCTCTATCTTGTTTCTCTCTCTCTCTCTCTCTCTCTCTCTCTCTCTCTGGTCTCTCTTTATCTTGTTTCTCTCTCTCTCTCTCTACGGTCTCACTCTCTGGTCTTTCGCTCTGGTCTCTCTTTCTCTCTGGTCTCTCTCACTTTACTGTTTCTGGTCTCTCTCTCTGTTCTCTCTCTCTTTGGTCTTTGTTCTCCCTCTGGTCTCTCTCTTTCTCTCTGGTCTCTCTCTCTGGTCTCTCTCTCTCTCTCTCTCTGGTCTCTGGTATCTCTCTCTTTCTAATTTTTCTCCCTGGTCTCTCTTTCTCTCTGGTCTCTCTCTCTGGTCTCTCTCTCTCTCTGGTCTCTGGTATCTCTCTCTTTCTAATTTCTCTCCCTGGTCTCTCTCGCTCTCTCTGGTCTTTCTCTCTCTGGTCTCTCTCTCTCTTGTCTGTCTCTAGTCTCTCTCTCTGGTCTCTCTCTCTGGTCTTTCTCTCTCTTGTCTGTCTCTCTGGTCTCTCTGGTCTTTCTCTCTTTTTTCTGTCTCTCTGGTCTCTCTCTCTGGTCTCTCTCTCTCTGGTCTCTCTCGCTCTGGTCTCTCTCTGGTCTATATCTCTCTGGTCTCTCTCTGGTCTCTCTCTCTTTCTGGTCTCTCTTTCTCTGGTCTCGCTGTCTCTGGTCACTCTCTATGGTCTCCCTCTTGTATCCGTCTGGTCTCTGGTCTATATCTCTCTGGTCTCTCTCTGGTCTTTCGTTCTCTGGTCTCTCTCTCTGGTCTCTCTCGCTCTCTCTGGTCTCTCTCTCTCTCTTTGGTCTCTCTCTCTCTCTCTGGTCTCTCTCTGGTCTCTCTCGCTCTCTGGTCTCTCTCGGTCTCTCTCGCTCTCTCTGGTCTCTCTCTCTCTCTGGTCGCTCTCTCTCTCTCTCTCTCTGGTCTCTCTCGATCTCTCTGGTCTCTCTCTCTGTTCTCTCTTTCTCTGGTCTCCCTCTCTCTGTCTGGTCTCTTTCGCTCTGGTCTCTGTCTCTTGTCTCTCTCTCTGGTCTATATTTCTCTGGTCTCTCTTTCTCTGGTCTCGCTGTCTCTGATCACTCTCTATGGTATCCCTCGTCTCTGGGCTCTCTCTCTCTCTCTCTGGTCTCTCTCTCTCTGGTCTCTCTCTGGTCTCGCTCTCCCTCTCTCTGGTCTCTCTCTCTCTCTGGTCTCTCTCTCTCTCTCTCTGGTCTCTCTCTCTCTCTGGTCTCTCTCTCTATGGTCTCGCTCTCTTGTCTCTCTCTGGTCTCTCTTTCTCTGGTCTCGCTCTCTGGTCTCTCTCTCTCTCTGGTCTCGCTCTCTGGTCTCTCTCTCTGGTCTCTCGCTCTCTCTCTGGTCTCTCTCGCTCTCACTCTGGTCTCTTTCTGGTCTCGCTCTCTCTCTCTCACTCTGGTCTGTCTCGCCCTGTTCTTCCACTCTCTCTGGTCTCGCTCTCTCTGGTCTCTCTCGCTCTCTCTGGTCTTTCTCTGGTTTCCCTCTCTCTGGTCTCTCTCTGGTCTCTATCTTGTCTGTCTCTGGTCTCTATCTTGTCTGTCTCTGGTCTCTCTCTGTCTGGTCTCTCTCGAGCTGGTCTCTATCTCTCTCTCTGGTCTCTCTCGCTCTCTCTGGTTTCTCTCTCTGGTCTCTCTCGCTCTCTCTGGTTTCTCTCTCTGGTCTCTCTCTGGCCTTGCTCTCACTCTCTCTGGTCTTGCTCTCTCTCTCTCTGGTCTCTCTCTCTTTCTCTGCTCTCTCTTGCTCTCTCTCTCTCTCTCTCTCTCTCTCTCTCTCTCTCTCTCTCTCTCTCTCTCTCTCTCTGGTATTTCTCTCTGTCTGGTCTCTTTGTTTTTTAAGGTCAGGATTCCTACCCACTGTTCTTATTGTAGCTGACGGCTAGAGCTTCCCAGAGGCCTCGTGTAAAAGACTATGATGCTCGGTGACTGTCAACACTGCTAGACCTCCGCTTTGTTGACATATGGAGCTGAGTAGCGTTGGCCTGATGTTCTAACTCACTATTAATGTGAGGAGACAAACTTCTGTCTGACTGACAGGAGGAAAAGACTGTTGGAATACTAGTAGTTGGTGTCTCTAGGCAGTTTAGTTCTCTATGAATGTACATTATGTCATCATTGTAATGATTGATGAAAATAATAGGCCAAGATATGATCTGAAATTAATGTAAAAGAAATGGTATGATTACACAGTACAGGTGGGGGGGACAACTGCATGTCAGACCATGCTATCAATCATGTTCATACTGTATGTGAGCCCCAGCTGGTGATTCATTCAACAAACATCTACCAGACATATACACAAACATCTACCAGACATATACACAAACATCTACCAGACATATACACAAACATCTACCAGTGAAAAATGTGATTTTAATTGAACCTCTCATATACTGGCAGCAGTTTATCATAACCAGTCTGAGGGTAGAGAGGATAAGGATCTGTATAAAAGGCAGCCATCTCGAAAAAGCAATATGGAAGACTCACTCTTCTGAGCAATGCTTGAACAGTTATTCTAGGGATAGGAGATGAGAATGGGAGACCATGTTAGAATAGTGGGACATGACTGTAGCATTAGGACAGGAAACCATGTTAGAATAGTGGGACATGACTGTAACGTTAGGACAGGAAACCATGTTAGAATAGTGGGACATGACTGTAGCATTAGGACAGGAAACCATGTTAGAATAGTGGGACATGACTGTAGCATTAGGACAGGAGCCCATGTTAGAATAGTGGGACATGACTGTAACGTTAGGACAGGAGACCATGTTAGAATAGTGGGACATGACTGTAGCATTAGGACAGGATACAATGTTAGAATAGTGGGACATGACTGTAACGTTAGAACAGGAGACCATGTTAGAATAGTGGGACATGACTGTAGCATTAGGACAGGAGGACATGTTAGAATAGTGGGACATGACTGTAACGTTAGGACAGGAAACCATGTTAGAATAGTGGGACATGACTGTAGCATTAGGACAGGAGGCCATGTTAGAATAGTGAGACATGACTGTAATGTTAGGACAGGAGACCATGTTAGAATAGTGGGACATGACTGTAATGTTAGGACAGGAGCCCATGTTAGAATAGTGGGACATGACTGTAACGTTAGAACAGGAGACCATGTTAGAATAGTGGGACATGACTGTAGCATTAGGACAGGAGGACATGTTAGAATAGTGGGACATGACTGTAGCATTAGGACAGGAGGACATGTTAGAATAGTGGGACATGACTGTAGCATTAGGACAGGAAACCATGTTAGAATAGTGGGACATGACTGTAGCATTAGGACAGGAGCCCATGTTAGAATAGTGGGACATGACTGTAACGTTAGGACAGGAGACCATGTTAGAATAGTGGGACATGACTGTAGCATTAGGACAGGATACAATGTTAGAATAGTGGGACATGACTGTAACATTAGAACAGGACACCATGTTAGAATAGTGGGACATGACTGTAGCATTAGGACAGGAGGACATGTTAGAATAGTGGGACATGACTGTAACGTTAGGACAGGAAACCATGTTAGAATAGTGGGACATGACTGTAGCATTAGGACAGGAGGCCATGTTAGAATAGTGAGACATGACTGTAACGTTAGAACAGGAGACCATGTTAGAATAGTGGGACATGACTGTAGCATTAGGACAGGAGGACATGTTAGAATAGTGGGACATGACTGTAACGTTAGGACAGGAAACCATGTTAGAATAGTGGGACATGACTGTAACGTTAGGACAGGAAACCATGTTAGAATAGTGGGACATGACTGTAACGTTAGGACAGGAAACCATGTTAGAATAGTGGGACATGACTGTAGCATTAGGACAGGAGACCATGTTAGAATAGTGGGACATGATTGCAACGTTAGGACAGGAGACCATGTTAGAATAGTGGGACATGACTGTAGCATTAGGACAGGAAACCATGTTAGAATAGTGAGACATGACTAGCATTAGGACAGGAAACCATGTTAGAATAGTGGGACATGACTTTAACGTTAGGACATGAGACCATGTTAGAATAGTGGGACATGACTGTAGCATTAGGACAGGAGACCATGTTAGAATAGTGGGACATGACTGTAGCATTAGGACAGGAGACCATGTTAGAATAGTGGGACATGACTGTAGCATTAGGACAGGAGACCATGTTAGAATAGTGGGACATGACTTTAACGTTAGGACAGGAGACCATGTTAGAATAGTGGGACATGACTGTAACGTTAGGACAGGAAACCATGTTAGAATAGTGGGACATTACTGTAGCATTAGGACAGGAGACAATGTTAGAATAGTGGGACATGACTGTAACGTTAGGACAGGAGACCATGTTAGAATAGTGGGACATGACTGTAACGTTAGGACAGGAAACCATGTTAGAATAGTGAGACATGACTGTAGCATTAGGACAGGAAACCATGTTAGAATAGTGGGACATGATTGTAACGTTAGGACAGGAGACCATGTTAGAATAGTGGGACATGACTGTAACGTTAGGACAGGAAACCATGTTAGAATAGTGGGACATGACTGTAGCATTAGGACAGGAAACCATGTTAGAATAGTGGGACATGACTGTAACGTTAGGACACGAAACCATGTTAGAATAGTGGGACATGACTTTAACGTTAGGACATGAAACCATGTTAGAATAGTGGGACATGACTGTAACGTTAGGACAGGAAACCATGTTAGAATAGTGGGACATGACTGTAATGTTAGGACAGGAGACCATGTTAAAATAGTGGGACATGACTGTAACGTTAGGACAGGAACCCATGTTAGAATAGTGGGACATGACTGTAGCGTTAGGACAGGAGACCATATGGGACTTGGCTATGGCGTTTCTCCCAACTGTACCATGTCACACTGGGCTAGTGTCAACACTCCTCTCCTCCTGGCTCATACTCTCCACGGTGTCTCCGGTTCCCCATGCTCTGAGCTCTTAGCAGCTGCAGCCCCCTAAGCCCCTCTCATAATGAGTTCTAGAATTGTAAGTACAGTAGAATAAAGCTAACCCAGTTTCAGATCACTTAACACTCATCCAATGAGACGGTGGTAACACTGAAACGCCCATGTTCTGCTCATGACTGTGTTATGAAGTCCTTATTTAGGTACACTTCAAATAAAGTGCTACCGAGATGGTTGAGCCAGGGAGTTGCTTGTCGTGAAACTTTGAAACCCTGGCGCGGGGGTTATTATGGTGTTTAATACAGGATGGGACTTGTGAATTAGACGGAGGTTTGCAACAGAACAAGAGAGGTGATAAGCAAAAGGTTAGGCTGTGGTTACTGGAGCGTTGTGACACCTGTCTCCCAGAGTCCTCCTCTGCACCATGAGGCTAATCCTTCTGTAGACCCCTGTCACATAACAAGGCACAACACAGGGAGAGAGAGAGGGGAGGAAAGCAAGTGAGGAGAGAGAGAGAGGGTAGGAGGGAGGGAAACAGGAAAGAGTGAGCAGAGACCGGGAAGGAGAGAGAGAGGTTTGACAGTTGATTATTATTTAAACATTTACTTTTTTACTTTTTATTATTATTATTTTTTCATTTCCCCATTTTCTCCACAACTTTGTGGTATCCAATTGGTAGTTACAGTCTTGTCTCATTGCTGCAACTCCCGTACGGACTCGGGAGAGCCGAAGGTCGAGAGCCATGCATCCTCCGAAACACAACACAACCAAGCAACTGCTTCTTGACACAATGCCCACTTAACCCGGAAGCCAGCCGCACCAATGTGTAGATGGAAACACTGTACACCTAGCAACCGTGCAGCGTGCACTGCGCCCGGCTCGCCACAGGAGTCGCTAGTGCGCTATGGGACAAGGACATCCCTGCCGGCCAAACCCTCCCCTAACCCAAACGACGCTGGGCCAATTGTGCGCAGCCCCAAGGGTCTCCCGGGCGCGGCCGCCAGGGACAGAGCCTGGACTCGAACCCAGAATCTCTAGTGGCACAGCTAGCACTGTGATGCAGTGCCTTAGACCACTGAGACAGAGCCTGGACTCTAACCCAGGATCTCTAGTGGCACAGCTAGCACTGTGATGCAGTGTCTTAGTCCACTGAGACAGAGCCTGGACCCGAACCCAGAATCTCTAGTGGCACAGCTAGCACTGTGATGCAGTGTCTTAGACCACTGAGACAGAGCCTGGACCCGAACCCAGAATCTCTAGTGGCACAGCTAGCACTGTGATGCAGTGCCTTAGACCACTGAGACAGAGCCTGGACCCGAACCCAGAATCTCTAGTAGCACAGCTAGCACTGTGATGCAGTGCCTTAGACCACTGAGACAGAGCCTGGACTCGAACCCAGAATCTCTAGTGGCACAGCTAGCACTGTGATGCAGTGCCTTAGACCACTGAGACAGAGCCTGGACCCGAACCCAGAATCTCTAGTGGCACAGCTAGCACTGTGATGCAGTGTCTTAGACCACTGAGACAGAGCCTGGACCCGAACCCAGAATCTCTAGTGGCACAGCTAGCACTGTGATGCAGTGCCTTAGACCACTGAGACAGAGCCTGGACCCGAACCCAGAATCTCTAGTAGCACAGCTAGCACTGTGATGCAGTGCCTTAGACCACTGAGACAGAGCCTGGACTCGAACCCAGAATCTCTAGTGGCACAGCTAGCACTGTGATGCAGTGCCTTAGACCACTGAGACAGAGCCTGGACTCGAACCCAGAATCTCTAGTGGCACAGCTAGCACTGTGATGCAGTGCCTTAGACCACTGAGACAGAGCCTGGACTCTAACCCAGAATCTCTAGTGGCACAGCTAGCACTGTGATGCAGTGTCTTAGACCACTGAGACAGAGCCTGGACTCTAATCCAGAATCTCTAGTGGCACAGCTAGCACTGTGATGCAGTGCCTTAGACCACTGAGACAGAGCCTGGACTCTAACCCAGGATCTCTAGTGGCACCGCTAGCACTGTGATGCAGTGTCTTAGACCACTGAGACAGAGCCTGGACTCGGACCCAGAATCTCTAATAGCACAGCTAGCACTGTGATGCAGTGTCTTAGACCACTGAGACAGAGCCTGGACCCGAACCCAGAATCTCTAGTGGCACAGCTACCACTGTGATGCAGTGTCTTAGACCACTGAGACAGAGCCTGGACTCTAACCCAGAATCTCTAGTGGCACAGCTAGCACTGTGATGCAGTGTCTTAGACCACTGAGACAGAGCCTGGACTCGAACCCAGAATCTCTAATAGCACAGCTAGCACTGTGATGCAGTGTCTTAGACCACTGAGACAGAGCCTGCACCCGAACCCAGAATCTCTAGTGGCACAGCTAGCACTGTGATGCAGTGTCTTAGACCACTGAGACAGAGCCTGGACTCTAACCCAGAATCTCTAGTGGCACAGCTAGCACTGTGATGCAGTGTCTTAGACCACTGAGACAGAGCCTGGACTCGAACCCAGAATCTCTAGTGGCACAGCTAGCACTGTGATGCAGTTCCTTAGACCACTGAGACAGAGCCTGGACTCTAACCCAGAATCTCTAGTGGCACAGCTAGCACTGTGATGCAGTGCCTTAGACCACTGAGACAGAGCCTGGACTCTAACCCAGAATCTCTAGTGGCACAGCTAGCACTGTGATGCAGTGTCTTAGACCACTGAGACAGAGCCTGGACTATAACCCAGGATCTCTAGTGGCACAGCTAGCACTGTGATGCAGTGCCTTAGACCACTGAGACAGAGCCTGGACTCAAACCCAGAATCTCTAGTGGCACAGCTAGCACTGTGATGCAGTGCCTTAGACCACTGAGACAGAGCCTGGACTCTAACCCAGAATCTCTAGTGGCACAGCTAGCACTGTGATGCAGTGTCTTAGACCACTGAGACAGAGCCTGGACTCTAACCCAGAATCTCTAGTGGCACAGCTAGCACTGTGATGCAGTGCCTTAGACCACTGAGACAGAGCCTGGACTCTAACCCAGAATCTCTAGTGGCACAGCTAGCACTGTGATGCAGTGCCTTAGACCACTGAGACAGAGCCTGGACTCTAACCCAGAATCTCTAGTGGCACAGCTAGCACTGTGATGCAGTGTCTTAGACCACTGAGACAGAGCCTGGACTCTAACCCAGAATCTCTAGTGGCACAGCTAGTTCTGTGATGCAGAGCCTTAGACCACTGTGTCTCTCGGGAGGCCTTAAATATTTACTTGTCCAACAATGTATATCCTGTATTGGTTTAAGTTAGGACCCATGTCTTCCAAAAATTGATATTTTTGAATCATCTATCCATAGAACATTCTTCCAAGAGTCTTGATGATCATCCAGGTGGTTCAAAGTGCTTTTTGTTTTTTGTCAAAACAACTTTTTGGATGACATGGGTCCCATTATGCCTGGCAAACACCAAACACTGCATTCTGCAGTAATAACCTCATACCAACGGTCAAGCACGGTGATGGTTTGGGCCTGAAAAATAGAGATAATCAGAAAGAGCGCAAATTTATTTTTTATTTTATTTCACCTTTATTTAACCAGGTAGGCTATTTGAGAACAAGTTCTCATTTGCAACTGCGACCTTGCCAAGATAAAGCATATCAGTGTGAACAGACAACAACACAGAGTTACACATGGAGTAAACAATAGACAAGTCAATAACATGGTAGAAAAAAGAGAATCTATATACAATGTGTGCAAAAGGCATGAGGTAGGCAATAAATCGAATAATTACAATTTAGCAGATTAACACTGGAGTGATAAATCATCAGATGATCATGTGCAAGAAGAGATACTGGTGTGCAAAAGAGCAGAAAAGTAAATAAATAAAAGCAGTATGGGGGTGAGGTAGGTAAGTTGGGTGGGTAGTTTACAGATGGACTATGTACAGCTGCAGCGATCGGTTAGCTGCTCGGATAGCAGATTTTTAAAGCTGTTGAGGGAGATAAAAGTCTCCAACTTCAGAGATTTTTGCAATTCGTTCCAGTCGCAGGCAGCAGAGAACTGGAAGGAAAGGCGTCCAAATGAGGTTTTGGCTTTAGGGATGATCAGTGAGATACACCTGCTGGAGCGCGTGCTACGGGTGGGTGTAGCCATCGTGACCAGTGAACTGAGATAAGGCGGCACTTTACCTAGCATAGCCTTGTAGATGACCTGGAGCCAGTGGGTCTGACGACGAACATGTAGCGAGAGCCAGCCGACTAGGGCATACAGGTCGCAGTGGTGGGTCGTATAAGGTGCTTTAGTAACAAAACGGATGGCACTGTGATAAACTGCATCCAGTTTGCTGAGTAGAGTATTGGAAGCTATTTTGTAGATGACATCGCCGAAGTCGAGGATCGGTAGGATAGTCAGTTTTACTAGGGTAAGTTTGGCGGCGTGAGTGAAGGAGGCTTTGTTCCGGAATAGAAAGCCGACTCTAGATTTGATTTTGGATTGGAGATGTTTGATATGAGTCTGGAAGGAGAGTTTGCAGTCTAGCCAGACACCTAGGTACTTATAGATGTCCACATATTCTAGGTCGGAACCGTCCAGGGTGGTGATGCTAGTCGGGCGTGCGGGTGCAGGCAGCGAACGGTTGAAAAGCATGCATTTGGTTTTACTAGCGTTTATTAAGAGCAGTTGGAGGCCACGGAAGGAGTGTTGTATGGCATTGAAGCTCGTTTGGAGGTTAGATAGCACAGTGTCCAGGGAAGGGCCGGAAGTATACAGAATGGTGTCGTCTGCGTAGAGGTGGATCAGGGAATCGCCCGCAGCAAGAGCAACATCATTGATGTATACAGAGAAAAGAGTCGGCCCGAGAATTGAACCCTGTGGTACCCCCATAGAGACTGCCAGAGGACCGGACAACATGCCCTCCGATTTGACACACTGAACTCTGTCTGCAAAGTATTTGGTGAACCAGGCAAGGCAGTCATTAGAAAAACCGAGGCTATTGAGTCTGCCGATAAGAATATGGTGATTGACAGAGTCGAAAGCCTTGGCCAGGTCGATGAAGACGGCTGCACAGTAATGTCTTTTATCGATGGCGGTTATGATATCGTTTAGTACCTTGAGCGTGGCTGAGGTGCACCCGTGACCGGCTCGGAAACCGGATTGCACAGCGGAGAAGGTACGGTGGGATTCGAGATGGTCAGTGATCTGTTTGTTGACTTGGCTTTCGAAGACCTTAGCTAGGCAGGGCAGGATGGATATAGGTCTGTAACAGTTTGGGTCCAGGGTGTCTCCCCCTTTGAAGAGGGGGATGACAGCGGCAGCTTTCCAATCCTTGGGGATCTCAGATGATACGAAGGAGAGGTTGAACAGGCTGGTAATAGGGGGTGCGACAATGGCGGCGGACAGTTTCAGAAATAGGGGGCCCAGATTGTCAAGCCCAGCTGATTTGTATGGGTCCAGGTTTTCCAGCTCTTTCAGAACATCTGCTATCTGGATATGGGTAAAGGAGAAGCTGGGGAGGCTTGGGCGAGTAGCAGCGGGGGGGGCGGGGCTGTTGGCCAAGGTTGGAGTCGCCAGGTGGAAGGCATGGCCAGCCATTGAGAAATGTTTGTTGAAGTTTTCGATTATCACGGACTTATCAGTGGTGACCGTGTTATCTAGCCTCAGTGCAGTGGGCAGCTGGGAGGAGGTGCTCTTGTTTTCCATGGACTTTACAGTATCCCAGAACTTTTTGGAGTTAGAGCTACAGGATGCAAATTTCTACTTGAAAAAGCTGGCCTTTGCTTTCCTGACTGACTGCGTGTATTGGTTCCTGACTTCCCTGAACAGTTGCATATCACGGGGGCTCAACGATGCTATTGCAGTTCGCCACAGGATGTTTTTGTGCTGGTCGAGGGCAGTCAGGTCTGGAGTGAACCAAGGGCTATATCTGTTCTTGGTTCTGCATTTTTTGAACGGAGCATGCTTGTCTAATATGGTGAGGAAGTAACTTTTAAAGAATGACCAGGCATCCTCAACTGACGGGATGAGGTCAATATCCTTCCAGGGTACCCGGGCCAGGTCGATTAGAAAGGCCTGCTCGCAGAAGTGTTTCAGGGAGCGTTTGACAGTGATGAGGGGTGGTCGTTTGACCGTGGACCCGTGGCGGATACAGGCAATGAGGCAGTGATCGCTGAGATCTTGATTGAAGACAGCAGAGGTGTATTTGGAGGGCAAGTTGGTCAGGATAATGTCTATTAGGGTGCCCATGTTTACGGATTTAGGGTTGTACCTGGTGGGTTCCTTGATGATTTGTGTGAGATTGAGGGCATCAAGCTTAGATTGTAGGACTGCCGGGGTGTTAAGCATATCCCAGTTTAGGTCACCTAACAGAACAAACTCTGAAGCTAGATGGGGAGCGATCAATTCACAGATGGTGTCCAGGGCACAGCTGGGAGCTGAGGGGGGTCGGTAGCAGGCGGCAACAGTGAGAGACTTATTTCTGGAGAGATTAATTTTTAAAATTAGAAGTTCGAACTGTTTGGGCATAGACTTGGAAAGTATGACAGAACTTTGCAGGCTGTCTCTGCAGTAGATTGCAACTCCTCCCCCTTTGGCAGTTCTATCTTGACGGAAAGTGTTATAGTTGGGTATGGAAATCTCAGAGTTTTTGGTGGCCTTCCTAAGCCAGGATTCAGACACGGCAAGGACATCAGGGTTGGCAGAGTGTGCTAAAGCGGTGAGTAAGGCAAACTTGGGGAGGAGGCTTCTGATGTTGACATGCATGAGGCCAAGGCTTTTTCGATCACAGAAGTCAACAAATGAGGGTGACTGGGGACATGCAGGGCCTGGGTTTACCTCCACATCACCCGAGGAACAGAGGAGTAGTATGATGAGGGTGCGGCTAAAGGCTATCAAAACTGGTCGCCTAGAGCGTTGGGGACAAGGAATAAAAGGAGCAGATTTATGGGCGTGGTAGAATAGATTCTGGGCATAATGTGCAGACCAGGGTATGGTGGGGCACGGGTACAGCGGAGGCAAGCCCAGTCACTGGGTGATGATAAGAGAGGTTGTATCTCTGGACATGCTGGTCTCAATGGGTGAGGTCACCGCATGTGTGGGGGGTGGGACAAAGGAGGTATCAGAGGTACGGAGAGTGGAACTACGGGGTCCATTGCAAACCAAAACAATGATAACTAGCCTGAACAACAGTATGTAAGGCATATTGATATTTGAGAGAGACATACAATAAGGCATAAAGTGATTGCAGGTCATGATTGGGAGAGCTAGCTAAAACAGCAGGTGAAATAACAGCAGCTAGTCAGCTAACACAGCAACAGAAGGTAAAAATGGCGACGACTGGGCAGAGAGGGTCGGATTAACTACACACAGATCCTGAGTTAAGGCACAGAGCCGACAGATAAAACACAAATAAACAGAATGGAGTACCGTGAATTAATGGACAGTCAAGCAGGCATCAGCTATGTAGCCAAGTGATCATAGTGTCCAGGGGGCAGCCGTAGATAGAGTAGTGAGGCCTCCACTAAGCTGCAAACCAGACGTGGTCGTGTCGACAGAGAATCCAAGCCGGATAGCGATGGCGAAAGAGAGGTTGTGAATTGTAGAATTGTGTTTGCTAACTGGTGCTAGCTTCCTGGCTGCGCTAGCTGCAAGATAAGCTAGCAGTTAGCAGACCGGGGCAGGCAAGTTAGCCTTTGGGGGACGTCGCGATGGGGGGGAAGTCTGTTTTTGCCTCTTCATGCGTTGACGTCGATAGACCAGTCGTGGAATTAGTAGGGTTCCAGGTAGCTCTAGGTAGCTAACAGGCCTAGTGGGTTAGCAGAATGGGCCTTCAGCGGGCGTCACGCCTGAGGGGCCTGTTGGAGTCCCCGGGCAGATTATGTCGGTATTCCAGTCGTAGAGGATAGGCAGGGTTCCGTGCTCCGTACCGGCAGTAAATGGGTCCGGGTCTTGTAGCCCAGGAGTGGGCTTCAGTGGTAGCACAGGAGCCCTAGCCAATTAGCTTCAGGCTAATTGGTGCCTGCTCCGGTGCCTGCTCCGGGATGGAAATGCTAGCCAGGAGTGGTCACCCGGGATTGTGGTTAGCTAGTTGCGAAGATCCAGATGAAAATGTTCAGAGTTTGCGGTAGGAATCCGGGGATATGGAGAGAAATAGGTCCGTTATGCTCTGGTTTTAGTCACGTTGTTCGAACTAGCGAGAGCTTTCCGAGCTAAAGGTTAGCTGATGACCGCTAGCAATGGTTTGCTAACTGATAGCTGGTAGGCAGTTAGCTGGCTATCTTCAGTAGATGGATTCCAGATCAGAAGTAAATAGAAATACTTTAGAAAAATGCAGATCCACGCCACATTGGGTGAGGCGGGTTGCAGGAGAGTATTTAGAAGTTGAGGTTTAAGAAAGTATTTTTAAAAGATATGCGAAGAAAAAGATGTAAAAAGATATATACAAGGGACATGACAGGACAAAGACGTCTACACTGCTACGCCGTCTTGGATAGTATGGGCACTGTATAACTGCCTGCATGTTACAGGTTATAACAGAACACCTGCTCAGTGTATTTCTCCTCATTGAAATTGAAAGTGTTACCAAAGCATCCACACCACATGAAACATGAAGCAGAGGAGTAAGACAAGTACAGACTAGTTATGTCATGAATGCTGGTATCTGTGAGGACGTCATTGGAGGGAGAGTATTGATGTAGATTGATGTAATCACCCGAGGTCATCTGAGGTTGATGTCTGCTGACATTTCAATGGCTTGTATGTTAAAAACCTAGAATATAAATATATTCAGTACCAGTCAAAAGTTCTGACACACCTTCTCATTCCAGGGTTTTTCTTTATTTTGCCTATTTTCTACATTGTAGAATAATAGTGAAGACATCAAGACTATGAAATAACACATATGGAATCATGTAGTAACCAAAAAAGTGTTAAACAAATCAAAATATATTTTATATTTGAGATTCTTCAAAGTAGCCACACTTTGCCTTGATGACAGCTTTGCACACTCTTGGCATTCTCTCAACCAGCTTCATGAGGTAGTCACCTGGAATGCATGTCAATTAACAGGTGTGCCTTGTTAAGTTCATTTGTGGAATTTCTTTGCTTCTTAATGCGTTTGAGCCATTCAGTTGTTTTGTGACGAGGTAGGGTTGGTACACAGAAGATAGCCTTATTTGGTAAAAGACCAAGTACATATTATGGAAAGAACAGCTCAAATAATCAAAGAGAAACGACAGTCCATCATTACTTTAGGACATGAAGGTCAGTCAATCCTGAAAATTTCAAGAACTTTGAACGTTTCTTCAAATGCAGTCGCAAAAACCATCAAGCTCTATGATGAAACTGGCTCTCATAAAGACCGCCAGAGGAATGGAAGACCCAGAGTTACCTCTGCTGCAGAGGATAAGTTCATTAGAGTTACCAGCCTCAGAAATTGCAGCCCAAATATATGCTTCACAGAGTCAAAGTAACAGACACTTCTCAACTGTTCAGAGGAGACTGCGTGAATCAGGCCTTCATGGTCGAATTGCTGCAAAGAAACAAACCACTACTAAAGGACACCAATAATAATAAGAGACTTGCTTGGGCCAAGAAACACGAGCAATGGACATTAGACCGGTGGAAATCTGTCCTTTGGTCTGAGTCTTTGTGAGACGCAGAGTAAGTGAACGGGTGATCTCTGCATTTGTGGTTCCCACCGTAAAGCATGGAGGAGGAGGTGTGATGGGGGTGTGGGCTTTGCTGGTGACACTGTCAGTTATTTATTTAGCATTCAAGGCACGCTTAACCAGCATGGCTACCACAGCATTCTGCAGTGATACGCCATCCCAATTTGTTTGCGCTTAGTGGTACTATAATTTGTTTTTCAACAGGACCATGACCCAACACACCTCCAGGCTGTGTAAGGGCTATTTGACCAAGGAGAGTGATGGAGTGCTATATCAGATGACCTGACCTCCACAATCCCCTGACCTCAACCCAATTAAGATGGTTTGTGATGAGTTGGACCACAGGGTGAAGGAACTCCTTCAAGACTGTTGGAAAAGCATTCCAGGTGAAGCTGGTTGAGAGTGCCAAAAGTGTGCAAAGCTGTCATGAAGGCAAAGGGTGGCTACTTTGAAGAATTCAAATCTAAAATATACTTTGATTTGTTTAACACTTTTTTGGTTACTACATGATTCCATGTGTTTTTTCATGGTGTTGATGTCCTCACTATTATTCTACAATGTAGAAAATAGTCAAATTAAAGTTAAAACATTGAATGAGTAGTCATGTCCAAACTTTTGACTGGTAGTGTATATATGTTTTTCTCTGTTCCTTCTCCCTCCTCCATGGAGTCCTGTACCTGGCTGGTCTGTTCTGATCTCCTTAAAACACGCATGTCAACTTAACTCTTTAATGGAATAATAGCTGCCATGATGATTAACACAGCTAGTTAGTAAGCATTACACTGTGGTGAAATAGGGAATAGGGTGCCATTTGGGATGCAGCTATCTGGTAGCTGGTTTATGATTATATTACCATCCCCATTAGAGACAGCTAGTCTTCCTGGGGTCTGACACATAACGAAAAAGACATTACAGACAAAAATACTTTACAATGTTCATACATTTAAAAACATTAACAAAGACATTACATACTTGTATGTGTGTGTATATATACACACACACACACACACATACACACACATACACACACACAGAGCACCTATTTCAGACCAAGTCAAGCACTATAATTCCATTCAATTTCAATTTAAGGGCTTTACTATCTCTCTCTCTCTCTCCCTCCAATCCTCCAATCGTGTCTGTGTATGTATGTATGTGCGCACCCGTGCATAAGTGTGTGTGTGTGTGTATTAGTCATGCTTACACAGTGTCTTAATTACTCCCAGTGTAGATTCTCCCTCTCCAACCCAGGAGTTGACCTTTCTCTGCCTGGTACTCCAGCCCATTAATCATCCACAATCAACACTCACCCAGGACAGGGGAGAGGGTCACTCCCACCTAGGGCTGTGACCGTCATGGAATTTTGATGATGGTAATTGTCAAGCAAAATGACCACTGTCAATGTAATAACCGTTGGAATAGCAAAACAAAAAGGGGGACACACACATTTTCTTCTCTAATCTACTCCTGACTACATAGAAATAGAATGAATAGAACGGAAGTCCCCATTCAAGTCAATTAGGGAATAATCGGTGGACTGGAGGCCATTGCAAGTGTACCCATAGTAACAAAGCAGGAAGTAAAATATGTGCTCTGATTTGTTGATTCAACTCAACTGACATTACAAATAACTATTGCATTGCATGAGCCACATCAGTTAATGTCATTTGAATGAACATTCTACATAACCATGGAAATGATTGCATCACAATACTTGGCAGCCATTGTGAGTGTACCCATGAGTTTACCAATCAAATTGGCAGGGTTAGCGGTTCCAAGCCTGTTCTATTCATTATATTTCTATGTGTGCTGCTGCTGCATTGTGGGGTGTGGGCGTGTGTGGGGTTGAGTCTGCTGAACCGTACGAATGCCCGGTCGTCCCGCCTTCAGTCAGCTGTTCATTCCACACACACGGTATTGACGGTTATTTTATTTTCATGTCTTCATCGACAACTGTTGGTTACACAGCTATAGAATAGTTGTGCCAGCCCTACTCACACCTGCCCACTACATAGTACCCCCTAGTACACACTAACACAGGCATGGACACTCATGCATGCCTGCATACACACACTACTCTCGGTATGTCTCAGTACAAAATACTTACTCAATATCCTATGAAATATTACTCTTGGTGTCATTCTTCAACATTTCATATTCTGGACTCAATCCTCTATCATTTTAGCTTCTCTAATATCCCACAGGGAGGAAACCAGACCATACACCCATCAGCCCCAACAAATGCTCCCTCACTTCTAAATATGATCCTCATGGCAGGCAGACACTCATTTCTCCCCGTCACATGGTTGGGATGTCTAAGTGCCCCGGGCTGGGACACGTGCTGGAAGTGAAAAACTAGGGAGCGTAAAGGCCTTTTAACATTTCCGATCTTGTTTAGAGGCCTGGCTTAGTGAAGGGGAGATAGATTGACAAGTGGAGGTTGTGCTGGATGGAGCAGGTAACTGACATGTCTGACTTCCCTCCAGCATTCCTCCTCCGCTGACGGGAGGCTTAATATATCATTTGTCAGTCAAGGATGGGCTTTCATTCAATCATGGCCTGGCACCCTGCCTCAAAAGCCAGCGGGTGCTCAGCTTTCATGCACAACAGAGCCTGAATGCGCACTTAGCTAGCGTATATAGCTGGATCTAAGGCGGTGAACACTGAAACAGCAACTGTTCATTAGCGCTGTCAATAAATTAACCTCCCACCTTTAGTACAGTACACGGTTAGCACTGTTTAGTTGATAGGCCTATTTGTTTATGTCGGATGTATTTTCCAAACAAGGGAGTTATGACGTTTCCATGACATTAAATAATCTTGCATCGCTTACAGCCAAAAGGGACAGAAAAAAACTCAAACTTCAAAGTTCTGTTATAGTTTTATGACACAATTACAGTCATACATTTTTCATTCATTTTAATTTACCGTCGTAAATCAAGCTGGGGGTTTTGCCTCGGCTGCTTTTTAAATGGGGTTGGCTGCGTAGTTTTGGCATGCGGCTATCTCACTTTGGATCTCTCAAACAGAGCGCACGGAAGGCACTGCATTAATCTAGTGCCATAAATGATACAACTTACTTTTATAATGTCAAGTCATAAATAACCCTGATGCATTGGAAAGTGTAGCACGTCTGCCAGCCATTGGGATTCAGTATTAGGGACAAATGGGGGGCTTGTGATGGGTAATGGATCTCTCCTCCCAACGTGATCTGTTTAAATGTGGACCCCCAGAGAACATGCTGGGTAGAATTAATATCACATCTAATACAGCTGTTCTTTAATGTTTCACTTCCTGCTCCTCTACTGGCTTGTGTTGCTCAGGCAACCAGGCAGTTTGCTTTGAGTTCCTTTGAAGCAGCCACACCTGGCACTTTGCTTCATGGCTGTTTTGAATGCCTCTAACCAACACACACAATGGTCTTTCTGTTGTTGATACCTATCACACTTTTATTTCCCCAACATGTTTCCAGCCCTAAAGTCAGTGTAACAAGCCCGCACAAGACATGGAGAATGCTTTGATGTAATTTAGCCAATTAAAGCAGTGCCTGAGTAATGAGAGCGATGTTATAGACTTGCTGTTATTAGATTGGGTGCAGCAGCAGGACAATGGCATGTGTGTTGCTCGTATAAGTGGCCTCGTTCTGTCGGGTGTGTGTATATATAAACTTGACAGACACATGGTTGGTTGGTGTCCTGGCGTGTACACTCTCTCTACAGAGGACAAGATGCCAAGTCAGCTGCCAGTTGAGAGGTGTTATCAACACCTAGAGGATGTCAGGACTGTAGTGGTGCTTGGTATATGATACGTCCCATGTTAAGGTATATCGGAAGGGAGTCCGCCAGTATTCATTTATCACGCACCTGTGCGTAACATAATAAAAAACTCCCATCAGATCCGTCAGTTTAAGCTAGAGATATCTGGACTGCGTCTAAATCCACCGCATCCATCGATGTCGGCCTTCCACATCTGCGGTGGAAGGTGGCTGAGCTACAGTGGTGTTTGTCAGACCATGAAATCCAGAAAATCAATCTTCTCAAAATGAGACCCTCACAAACACACGATGGTGTTCTCCGACCCACAGGACTCGTCTGAAACCTGTACCACCCATGTGCCAACTTCTGTCTGTAGCGTCCCGACCGTTTTGGCCTACAAACTAATATGTCCACTCTATGAAAATATGAGATTACCGGTAACCCGCTACTGATTTCTTTTAAATGAGGGGATGTATGGAGATAGTTTTTGTCAACAAAGGGGTTAAATATGTGTCCAAAAAACAAAAATATTTCCTGAGCTTTATTGTACAGTATCTCCTAGATATAGGACATACACCTCAGTGTGTGTGTGTGTGTGTGTGTGTGTGTGTGTGTGTGCCTGCTTCAGTCTCCCTGGTGGCAGAGTAAGACCCTGAGGGCTTGTAGAGAAATAGATCCTGTTCAACCAGAGTTCACCTACATGTCACTGTCTGAGAATTAGAACGTCAATGGATGGCACATTTACACCTAACAATTCCAAGACAATTGATTTACAATGTTACCGGTTAGAATTTGTTTTTTTGGTACGAACATGGAGCACAGTAGGCTTTATTGAACTCCCTGTACCACAGTACTACAGTGTATCCATGGCTGTTGGCTGAACTGCCCTTGCCACAAAGTCAACAGGCAACAGGACTGCAGGGCTGTAGTCAGTCAGTGTCCCTCTCCCTCCCTGCCCCCTCATGATTTAAGACTGCACTTACTGGAAGCCGGGGATGCTGCCGCTCCTCTCCTCTCTCTGAGAGCTGTCCCTTTCGTGTGTAATTTGCCCCGCTGAAGGGAAAAGGCCTGACTCAAACCGTGAATAATGAGAGGTTGTTCGCTTTTGAGACAGAACAAGCAAAGAGAAAACACAAAGAACTGTTATTACCCAGAAGGCAGTGTGTGAGTGTACTCTTGGAAGGATTGTTATTCTGTGTGAACGACCTTTTCAGTGTTTGGCATGCTGCTCTGTGGTTGTGAGTTTTAGGGTTTTGCAATTTGCTTGAAGTTTGGTATTCACATTGTAATGGAATATACAAATTTCAGTTATAAAACTGACAGAAGTGGTTTTTGGGATAGTATTGATTTTGTTCACTTTAACTCAAAAAGTGAAAACCGGTACTTATATTGCTAAAAAAGGATGGTAGACTGACATTTATATCTTATTTTTTCATTATACATAAACATTCATGAATTAACTTTGATGTCAGTTTTGTTCTGTTGCATAAGTGCCTTACTCCCATTTCAAAACCACATATACATTGTTCGGTAACCAAGCATCTGCATCTTAACACAGCAACCTGATGATCCCAAGTCAGCCAGTACGTTTCCTTTACAAGCCCAGCCCAAATAGACGGCATGTAGCCTAGCGGTTAGAGCGTTGGACTAGTAACCAAAAGGTTTCTGGATCAAATCCCCGAGCTGACAAGGTAAAAATCTGTCGTTCTGCCCCTGAACAAGGCAGTTAACCCACTGTTCCACGGTAGGCCGTCATTGTAAATAAGAATTTGTTCTTAACTGACTTGCCTAGCTAAATAAAGGTTACATTTGAAACATTTAAAAAATGGAACCCCCAGAGGGAAGACTGATGAGCTGGCCTGGAATGAGATAGACAACAGGTATCTGTCTATGTCAGTCAGTCAGTAACACACAGTCCCGACTCCCACTCAGCTTGTCCACATCTTCAAAAACAACTTACAACAAATGGGCCAATAGATTTCCACCGTGACTCAGGATGGATGACAGAGTGAAAACAAGCAGAACTGTAACCCAGCGCGGGAACCTCCCAGACTTCCTTTCCAGGCCTCTCTTCTCCACCTTACTGTTTCACATTTATCCTATCAGTCAAGTAATGAGCATGATTGATGGTGTAGGGGGTAAGGGGGGTGGCTGTGAGTGAGACTACAAAGAGGTTGGGAAGGGGGATGGTTCCTTCCATGAAGAGATGAAATCAGGTGCTTTTCTGCTGTTCTGGTAATGCATTCAGCATGCAGCTGTAAATCCAACCACTCACTCTGTGTTGAAGAGTGGGTGGGCCACACCCTTTCTCCAATCCCCCCTCAACCCAACCCACTCCAGGAGGTCACAATTTCAAAGGCCTAACCTTCACTGGTAAAACCTGGGGGTTGACCCTGCCCACTTGTAAAAAGCTGTCCAGAGAACAGTATTTATCAGGGCTACCATTTTAACAGGCCCATGATGGGTCAGGGGAGAGGTGGGGATAGGACAGGGGTAGGGGATAGGTAGGGATTGGACAGGGGTAGGGGATAGGTAGGGATTGGACAGGGCCATGGGAGAGGTAGGGATAGCACATTGGAAGGGGCAGGGGAGAGGTAGGGATAGGACAGTGGAAGGGGCAGGGGAGAGGTGGGGATAGGACAGTGGAAGGGCCAGGGGAGAGGTGGGGATAGGACAGTGGAAGGGGCAGGGGAGAGGTAGGGATAGGACAGTGGAAGGGGCAGGGGAGAGGTGGGGATAGGACAGTGGAAGGGCCAGGGGAGAGGTGGGGATAGGACAGTGGAAGGGGTAGGGGAGAGGTAGGGATAGGACAGTGGAAGGGGCAGGGGAGAGGTGGGGATAGGACAGTGGAAGGGCCAGGGGAGAGGTGGGGATAGGACAGTGGAAGGGGCAGGGGAGAGGTAGGGATATGACAGTGGAAGGGGTAGGGGAGAGGTAGGGATAGGACAGTGGAAGGGGTAGGGGAGAGGTAGGGATAGGACAGTGGAAGGGGCAGGGGAGAGGTAGGGATAGGACAGTGGAAGGGGTAGGGGAGAGGTGGGGATAGGACAGTGGAAGGGGCAGGGGAGAGGTGGGGATAGGACAGTGGAAGGGGTAGGGGAGAGGTAGGGATAGGACAGTGGAAGGGGCAGGGGAGAGGTGGGGATAGGACAGTGGAAGGGGCAGGGGGGAGGTGGGGATAGGACAGTGGAAGGGGCAGGGGAGAGGTAGGGATAGGACAGTGGAAGGGGCAGGGGAGAGGTAGGGATAGGACAGTGGAAGGGCCAGGGGAGAGGTGGGGATAGGACAGTGGAAGGGCCAGGGGAGAGGTAGGGATAGGACAGTGGAAGGGGAAGGGGAGAGGTGGGGATAGGACAGTGGAAGGGGCAGGGGAGAGGTGGGGATAGGACAGTGGAAGGGGCAGGGGAGAGGTGGGGATAGGACAGTGGAAGGGGTAGGGGAGAGGTAGGGATAGGACAGTGGAAGGGGCAGGGGAGAGGTGGGGATAGGACAGTGGAAGGGGTAGGGGAGAGGTAGGGATAGGACAGTGGAAGGGGCAGGGGAGAGATGGGGATAGGACAGTGGAAGGGGTAGGGGAGAGGTGGGGATAGGACAGTGGAAGGGGCAGGGGAGAGGTGGGGATAGGACAGTGGAAGGGGCAGGGGAGAGGTGGGGATAGGACAGTGGAAGGGGTAGGGGAGAGGTGGGGATAGGACAGTGGAAGGGGCAGGGGAGAGGTGGGGATAGGACAGTGGAAGGGGTAGGGGAGAGGTGGGGATAGGACAGTGGAAGGGGCAGGGGAGAGGTAGGGATAGGGCAGGGGAGAGGTAGGGATAGGACAGTGGAAGGGGCAGGGGAGAGGTGGGGATAGGACAGTGGAAGGGGCAGGGGAGAGGTGGGGATAGGACAGTGGAAGGGGCAGGGGAGAGGTAGGGATAGGACAGTGGAAGGGGCAGGGGAGAGGTGGGGATAGGGCAGGGTCAGGGGAGAGGTGGGGATAGGGCAGGGTCAGGGGAGAGGTGGGGATAGGGCAGGGTCAGGGGAGAGGTGGGGATAGGACAGTGGAAGGGGGAGGTGGGGATAGGACAGGAGTCGGGGCAGTGGAGAGGTGGGGATAGGGCAGGGTCAGGGGAGAGGTGGGGATAGGGCAGGGTCAGGGGAGAGGTGGGGATAGGGCAGGGTCAGGGGAGAGGTGGGGATAGGACAGGGGTAGGGGGAGGTGGGGATAGGACAGCAGTCGGGGCAGTGGAGAGGTGGGGATAGGACAGGGGGAGGTGCAGGAGGGGGAGACGTAGGGATAGGACAGGGGAAGGGGAGAGGTGGGGATAGGACAGTGAAGGGGAGAGGTGAGGATAGGACAGGCGTAGGGGAGTGGTGAGGATAGGACAGGGGTAGCGGTAGGGTGTGGAAGCCCATCCTACAACCAGCAGGACAACCCCTACAGTGACTGGCCGTGACTGCCAGGGTGAAGTGTGGCGAGACTGCCCCGTGAGGACAATGCAGGATACTGTACTTAGAACTAATATCAAATTCTTATGTTGTAGGACATTCAAATGTGGTATTGAAGTGTAGATGTAGTATAAAATAGTTGTGAGGTATTTTACAGTGTTTTAGGGGAGATGGTCCTACAATGAAAGTGGCCTACTATGCTACATCCAGCAGTGACAATAACATGACAATGTCTTTGTTTGTGGGAATCCAGAGTCTTTTAAAGTCATGGCTACGGCATCAACGCTGGCTGAACTCTAGCCAGCTGCCTCCTTATACCAGCCTAGCTGCCTCCTTATACCAGCCTAGCTGCCTCCTTATACCAGCCTAGCTGCCGCCTTATACCAGCCTAGCTGCCGCCTTATACCAGCCTAGCTGCCGCCTTATACCAGCCTAGCTGCCGCCTTATACCAGCCTAGCTGCCTCCTTATACCAGCCTAGCTGCCTCCTTATACCAGCCTAGCTGCCTCCTTATACCAGCCTAGCTGCCGCCTTATACCAGCCTAGCTGCCGCCTTATACCAGCCTAGCTGCCTCCTTATACCAGCCTACCTGCCTCCTTATACCAGCCTAGCTGCCGCAAACATAAACCATTATTCAACCCATATACATCAATCAAACACTTTTAACACACTCAAATACCTGCTCTTACAAGAATGGTCTCACATTTAAATGTTGTTGTTCGCTTGCGGGTGAAGAACACATCCACATGCAATGCTCTACTAGTCATAATGCTGTTTACACACTGCCAGATACCTTTCCTCTAACCTCTATAACAAATCCACAGTTTCTCCAGGCTGCCTGCTTCCTTGTTAAAACAGAATGGGGGGAGATTAAATGCCAACAAACAGATTTTATGATCAGATAAAGGATGCCTTTTACTGTTGACTGATTTGCGGCCTGCCAGAGTTTGTAAGTGGATGGTTATTGAACAGCACCACTGGTACAACCCCTGTTGAGAAGAGCTTTTCTGTTCTCCTCCCTGCCAAGGTGTGTCCCATTTAAAACACAGCTACCTCTGCAGTAAAACACAGTTTGGGGTTTGTCGACAGACTCGGCAAGCAAGCAACAGAAAGGAGGAATTATTTTGTCGGTTAGCCAGCTTTGAGAACAATATGCTAATGCTAAATGCCAGTTCTTCTTCTCTGCTCAAAGTAGACACAAACTAAAAAAGACAAATATTGGTTTCAGCTCAACAACTAGTGTGTTGGTAATATCTCATTATCTAACTGTTTTAGTTGACTGTGTCAAGAGAGAGAGAGGATATCAAGATTTGAGCAAAGATAGCTTTTATCCCAAGAGACATTGTATTGGTATCAGTGCTCAATATCTAGGCTAACTAGTAGTTGAGTCGTGGCAGGCCCAATGACATAACCCTGTCTACCAAACCATGTGACTAGCATGTTGTACAACAGTGTGAGTGATTTATCTTGGTCCTACAAATATTAGTTCAGCTCAGCCATGTGTTGCTTTAGCTCTGGATATAGCAGTGTGTCACTAGGATGTTTGTTCATGAACGATTTACGGTTGGCTGTGACTTTGTTAATGGCCTATTGTACCAGTTGATGTATTTGTTTTAATAAACTGCTGGAAGGATATTTCCTCCGCAGCATTGAGAGCGTCCTCTTTCTCTTTCAGGGGGTGTGCTGTCTAGTGTACAAAGTGGTTACGCTAATTAAAAAAGGAGAGGATGAATCATCTATGGAATTAATAAAAACTAGAAGTAAATTAGTGGAAATTAAGTCAAAACTAGCTAAGTCCCTGCAGTATAGCGTTTAACCCTTTGCACTGTTTGAATGATGAACTGTGAATGAGTTCATGTCTATGGGAAAATATGGAATAGGAATTCTGATTTAAGATATCTAACTGTAGTAGAGATGATTTAAGGTAATTGTAGATCTACATATTAGCTTTATAGGAATGTGGGTAGTGTTCGCGTGCCATTTTGACATTAAGAAAGTCCTAGAACAAAACCCAGAGGTAATCCATTGCCTTAATGTAGATCTTTTTCATTCAACATCTACTTTTTTAGCTTTGGAAACTGTTACCTTTTTTAGCTTTGGAAACGGTTACCTTTTTTATCTTTGGAAACTGTTACCTTTTATAGCTTTGGAAACTTATCTTTTTTATCTTTGGAAACTGTTACCTTTTTTATCTTTGGAAACTGTTACCTTTTTTATCTTTGGAAACTGTTACCTTTTTTTAGCTTTGGAAACTGTTACCTTTTTTTAGCGTTAGAAACTGTTACCTTTTTTATCTTTGGAAACTGTTACCTTTTTTTAGCTTTGGAAACTGTTACCTTTTTTTAGCTTTGGAAACGGTTACCTTTTTTAGCTTTGGAAACGGTTACCTTTTTTAGCTTTGGAAACGGTTACCTTTTTTTAGCTTTGGAAACTGTTTTCCAAAGTGTTGCCTTTTTTAGCTTAGCTTTTTTTCATGTTTGGATTTTAGTTAATCGTCCATACGTACTTTTTCTTACGTTCAGACTGCACTCTAAATGTTTCTTTTGAATACCCCCCCTCCCCCTCATATTCCCCCCTTCCTTAGTAGCCTAATATATGCCTTCATCAACAACCAAAGACACAGTAAATCCTTTTCCATGAGTTAACATTCTCCTTCTTTACTGCCCAGCACAAACAGGCATTCAAAGACCATTCAGAGACATTGGGTTACATCCCAAATGGCACCCTATTCCGTATATAGTGCACTACTTTTGTCTTGAGGCATATGGGCCCTGGTTAAAAGTAGTGCACTATATAGGGAATAAGGTGCCATTTGTTGTGAAGCCTTAGATGCAGTTGAGTTCAGTGCCAGGAACTCAATCTCACCACGTTCTTCCCTGCAGCCTTTCCCTCAGCTGTGCTCATGCATTAAGAGCATATTTTCAGTAGACACGATAAGCATCACGTTGAGTTCACCAGTTCAGCCCAGGGCTGAGTCCCAAATGGCCCCCTATTCCTGAAACAGTGGATTACCTTTGAGAAGGGCCCATAGCGAAGAGGCGGGTGCCATTTGGAAGCCTCTTAATGCTCTTCAAGCTGAAATTACATTACAGTTCCCTGAACGGGAACATTCAGTTCACTGTCCAAGCTTGTCTTTTTCTGGACCCTTCTCTTCAAGTAATTCTGTTTGACAAGTGCTGAAGAGCTTTATGAATACATTGGGGTATCTTTTAAAAACAAGTCGTGTTGTACCAACAGTCTCCATGGGCAACATGGACACTGAACAACACTGGTATTATCTATCTGCCCAGATCAATGTGTGTGTGTGTGTGTGTGTGTGTGTGTGTGTGTGTGTGTGTGTGTGTGTGTGTGTGTGTGTGTGTGTGTGTGTGTGTGTGAACTTCTAGCTCCTCTTCTCCGGGTGTCACCTCCTTCTCATCTCTAATTGGAGGATATCCTGGGTGAGGGAGATCATTGATGTCTTGTGTGATGTTCTGTTGTTTGTCTTTGTGCCTCCTCTCACCCCCCTGCCCCAGTGCACTTTGACCCCTTGGTGACTACTTCTTAGGCATTTGGCCTTTCCCTCCCACCAGGCAGTGCAGCAGCATATTGACCCACCCACTTCCCCCAGGTTGTGGAGTTTTCAGCCCCAGAGCAGAGTGCTGGGCCTGGGGAGCAAGTCAGCCACAGTTCCTGGTGTCTGGTTTATTACAATCTGAAGGTCATGACCGGAGCCAAGTCCGCAGCAGCACAAATATTTTTACTGCTTTTCCTATAGACAGTGGCTTAATGTGGCATGAAAATATGTGTAGTGCAGGGTAAACAACTTTGCTATAATGGTAAAACCCAGATATTTGTTTTAGTCTGAACGCAGTGAGAATTAAGTGAACATCCTTTCTATGGCCGATAAGGTATACTCCATGGACAAAGAAAGGATATTAAAGGAGCGTCTTCGTTATAATCCATGACTTCTGCTTCTCTGAATACGAGATATGAGATACTCAAGGTGCAGTGAGTGAGCAGTGTATTTCATGCATAACATAAACTATACGGCTACTGAGTCCATATCTGCATCCCAAATGGCACCCTATTTCCTAGTTAGTGCACTACTTTTGACTAGAGCCCTATGTGTATAGGGAATAGGGTGAAGTTTGGGACACATGCCAATGCAGCTGAATAATAGCCTTGTAATGGTTAATTAGCTGGAAGGGAATGGCCTATATGTTTATATATGAGACATTGTGTTTCCTAAGGCAACATGTGATGCCTCTGTGTATTTCTGGGGAATGTTCAGATGTCTTTATTCAGGGCCCAGTGTGCATGGGTAACGTAATGTAACGTAATGTAATGTAATCGCTCACCATTATGGTTTGTTTCCTGAAACTGCGTGTAGGCCTATATCCCTGGGTAATGGATGGGTTTGTGTGTGTGTGTGTGTGTGTGTGTGTGTGTGTGTCACTGAGTGTGCCTATGTGATTAGCGGTGGTTAAATGACAATGTTTGATCAATGATGTCATGCGCTGTCCTTGGCTCGTTTGCTTTTGCTCATCACTGCTAACGCCGAAATATCTGGGTAACAAAAATGGATATAATGATGAAATGTGACTTATTATCTTCAAGCTACATCAGTTAGGGGAAGCTAAATGCAAAATATGACAAGTCATTTGTCAACCGCCGCACATTAACATATTGCCTACAGTAGCACTGTAGGAATCTAAATAAAACAAGCCGGCTGGGAACTGGTTCCATTTCTCTTTAAATCATGAAATCAAAATAACTATTTGTGGAAGCTTTGTAGCGAATAGCTATCCATCTATAGGTCGACCTTGATTTTTCAACAGTCTTGTACTACCGGCAGTGTTAACACTGTTGGTGATATTACTCTGAAATGACTAATGACATGGTGTCAGTGCACACACACATACACACACACACACACACACACACACACACACACACAGACACAGACACACAGACACAGACCTAGGCGTCGGTGATCTGGTAACACATGTTGTTGTCTGATTGAAAGATTCCCACTCCGTCACACAGCTCATCAAGCCAGGTCCCAGCCCATGTGTCTTTGTGAATGTGTGATGATTGGTTGAGTGAATGTATTATGGGTTGAGAAGATGCTGACCGCTACAACAATAGCAGTGTATCGATATTAATGATAATGTAAGAGCATAATCAATGTTTCCTTTTCATATTGAGCTGGATCCCAGGTGTGGATGGAGGGAGAGTGGTGTGTGGGGTCCAGACATATTGCCCTCTATCTCTGAAGTAATGCGTGTTCTTCCTGTTGGGGATTTCAACATGATGAGTGTAACGGATGTGAAATGGCTAGCTAGTTAGCGGGTGCGCGCTAGTAGCATTTCAATCAGTTACGTCACTTGCTCTGAGACATTAAGTAGGGTTGCCCCTTGCTCTGCAAGGGCCGCGGCCTTTGTGGAGTGATGGGTAACGATGCTTCGTGGGCAACCGTTGTTGATGTGTGCAGAGGGTCCCTGGTTCGCGCCCGTGTCGGGGCGAGGGGACGACGTAAAGTTATCTGTTACATGAACAACAGTTTCCTTCCTGATGGTGATTTCAACATGATGAACAACAGTTTCCTTCCTTTAGATGGGGATTTCAACATGATGAACAACAGTTCCCTTCCTGATTGGGATTTCAACATGATGAACAACAGTTCCCTTCCTGATTGGGATTTCAACATGATGAACAACAGTTTCCTTCCTTTAGATGGGGATTTCAACATGATGAACAACAGTTCCCTTCCTGATTGGGATTTCAACATGATAAACAACAGTTTCCTTCCTTTAGATGGTGATTTCAACATGATGAACAACAGTTCCCTTCCTGATTGGGATTTCAACATGATAAACAACAGTTTCCTTCCTTTAGATGGGGATTTCAACATGATGAACAACAGTTCCCTTCCTGATTGGGATTTCAACATGATGAACAACAGTTCCCTTCCTGATTGGGATTTCAACATGATAAACAACAGTTTCCTTCCTTTAGATGGGGATTTCAACATGATGAACAACAGTTCCCTTCCTGATTGGGATTTCAACATGATAAACAACAGTTCCCTTCCTGATTGGGATTTCAACATGATGAACAACAGTTCCCTTCCTGATTGGGATTTCAACATGATAAACAACAGTTTCCTTCCTTTAGATGGTGATTTCAACATGATGAACAACAGTTCCCTTCCTGATTGGGATTTCAACATGATAAACAACAGTTTCCTTCCTTTAGATGGTGATTTCAACATGATGAACAACAGTTCCTTTCCTGATTGGGATTTCAACATGATGAACAACAGTTTCCTTCTTTTAGATGGTTATTTGTATCATGTATCATGGCGCCGGAGAAGATGGCTGACATGTACATGTTCCTAACCAACTGTGTTTTTTTGGGGGGGGTTTTGCAACTTATTTTTTTACTTATTCTGTACATAATGTTGCTGCTACCGTCTCTTATGACAGAAAATAAGAACAGCGATTACTCACCACGAACTGGCAGAATATTTTTTTTCCTTTAACGAGTCCGATGTGAAGGACATACTGCTTTCCCGGGAACAGGAGAGAAAGAGGACGGAGGTTGGACTGCCTTCCGAGAATTTGTAGGCGATCGAATAAACTCCCACTTCCGTTCTACTAGCTAACATGCAATCATTGGAAAATAAAATAGATGACCTACGAGGAAGATTAAACATTAAAAACTGTAATATCTTAACGACGACATTATCAACATACAGCTGGCTGGTTATACGCTGTACCGGCAGGATAGAACAGCGGCGTCTGGTAAGGCAAGGGGTGGCGGACTATATTTGTAAACAACAGCTAGTGCATGATATCTAAGGAAGCCTCTAGGTTTTGCTTGCCTGAGGTAGAGTATCTCATGATAAGCTGTAGACCACACTATCTACCTAGTGAGTTTTCATCTGTATTTTTCGTACCTGTCAACATACCACCACAGACCGATGCTGGCACTAAGACCGCACGCAATGAACTGTATTCCGCCATAAGCAAACAGGAAAACGCACATCCAGAGGCGGCGCTTCTAGTGGCCGGGGACTTTAATACAGGGAAACTTAAATCCGTTTTTACCAAATTTCTATCAGCATGTTAAATGTGCAACCAGATGGGAAAAAACTCTAGACGACCTTTACTCTAGACAAAAAGACAAAAGCTCTCCCTCGCCCTCCATTTGGCAAATCTGACCATATCCTCCTGATTCCTACTTACAAGCAAAAATTAAAGCAGGAAGCACCAGTGACTCTGAATAAAAAAGTAGTCAGATGAAGCAAATGGTAAGCTACAGGACTGTTTTGCTAGCACAGACTGGAATATGTTCCGGGATTTTTCCGATGGCATTGAGGAGTACACCACATCAGTCATTGGCTTCATCAATATGTTCATCGATGACGTCATCCCCACAGTGACCGTGCGTACATACTAGAGGTCGACCGATTAATCGGCATGGCCAATTAATTAGGGCCGATTTCAAGTTTTCATAACAATCGGTAATCGGCATTTTTGGATGCCGGTTATGACCGATTACTTTGCATTCCACGAGGAAACTGCGTGGCATGCTTGACCACCTGTTACGCGAGTGCAGCAAGGAGCCAAGGTAAGTTGCTAGCTAGCATTAAACTTATCTTGTAAAAAACAATCAATCTTCACATAATCACTAGTTAACTACACATAGTTGATGATATTACTAGGTTAACTAGCTTGTCCTGCGTTGCATATAATCAATGCGGTGCCTGTTGATTTATCATCGACTCTCAGCCTAGTTCGCCAAACGGGTGATGATTTAAAAAAAAGCACAATCGTTGCACGAATGTACCTAACCATAAACATCTTTTGCCTTTCTTAAAATCAATACACAGAAATATATTTTTTTAAACCTGCATATTTAGTTAAAAGAAATTCATGTTAACAGGCAATATTAACTAGGGAAATTGTGTCACTTCTCTTGCGTTCATTGCACGCAGAGTCAGGGAATATGCAACAATTTTGGCTGCCTGGCTCGTTTCGAACTAATTTGGCAGAATTTTACATAATTATGACATAACTGTGGAAGGACCACCAGAGGGCAGGCTGGGCTCACGGATAGTAGCCCAACAAGGCATGGGAGACAAGGTAACCAGAGGCAATCAAGCACAGTTGACGGTACTAATGAGATATTCTCCTTCCCCTATAAGAGAGAGTATGGAACCAGCAGAGAGGAGGAAAATACTATCTCTGGAAGATGGCCACCGAGACAGAGGAGCTATCCATGAAGAACCACTAAGACGGTGACAATCCCGTGACTTTTGTTGTAGTTTAAAGATGATCGTATTGTGTTCCTGTTTGATCTGGAGAAGAAGATGTATGTTTTTTCCTTGGGAGATTTTCATTGAAGTGTTTGTGGTGACCAAATGCCCTCAATAGAGAACTGTGTTCAATCAAGAAAACCTACTCCTGACTCATTTGTTCCACCTTTACGCTTTAGAGTGACGCCCAATTACTTGGTCCGCTCACATTGGTGGAGAATGTGGGCATTAGGTGGACGAGTGACACAAGGATAAGTGAGTAAATCCAGTTCGAGTTGAAGGACAAGATGTGGTAGCCATTCTCGACTCGGGAAGTATGGTTACGTTAGTTGAGGAGCGGGTGGTGACCTCCGCAACACTGTTACCAGACAAAGTAGCCGTATCCTGTATCCATGGAGACACCCACTATTACCCCACTGTGAATCTGCCTATTCTCACTCCAAAAGGAAGGTGTACAGTCAGGGCAGGGAAAGTGCCCCAGCTGAAGGTGCCGTTATTGATCGGGAGAGACTGTCCCCTATATAAGGAGCTTCGGCAGATGACGTTAAGCATGGGAAGAAGGGGAACAGGAAAGAAGAGAAAATCCATGCCCGAGGTAGTAGTCCTACAAGGAGACGTAGCCGCGTCCTCGTCCTCTGCAGCAGAGGAAGAAATAGCGACCCAACGTTTACGACATATATTCCAGGAAACCACCGATGAAGACACCTGCGAAGGGTTATACACAACGCAGGAAGGAAGGAGCAACCAGGCGCTAAGGGATATATTTGAAGCTCCATCCGAGGAGGGAACCTGGAAGGGATTCTCCTCGGTCACCCCTGATGGGGATGGGGAATAAACTCCACACGTCTACCGAGGTCGACGTGCCCCAGGAATTAAAGGGACAGTTCGGCACCTCGCAGCATAGAGACCCAGACCTAAGGGAGGTCATGAGGAAGGTGAAGGTGATCGACGGGAGGAACGTCAACGGATCAGGTGAGCCCCCTCTTCCTTACTATGCAATCAGGCAGGGCTATGGACCTCGTAGGACACCTCCCAAAATCCGCCAGAAGACACGAGTACATCCTAGTGGTCATAGATTACGCTACCAAGTTTCCGGAGGCCATACCCCTGCGTAACATGTCGTCAAAGGGAATTGCCAAGGAATTATTCATCATGTTCTCTCGGGTGGGCCTCCCCAAGATGATCTTAACCGATCAGGGAACCCCGTTCATGTCCCGGTTAATGAAGGACTTGTGTCGGTTATATCAGGTTCAACAGATACGTACAAGCATATTCCACCCTCAAACAGACGGGTTGTGTGAACGCTTGAACAAAACGATTAAAAGCATGTTGAGAAGAGTGGTGTCCCGAGACGGGAAAAACTGGGACATGCTTCTCCCACACTTAATGTTTGCCCTGCGAGAAGTACCCCAAGCATCCACTGGATTCTCTCCGTTTGAATTGCTCTATGGCAGACTGTCGAGGGATGTCGAGGGATCCTCGACTTAGCCAAGGAGACCTGGGAGAACCAACCATGCCCCTTTCGATCCACAATAGAACATATTACCCTGATGAGAGACCGCCTGTCAGCAGTGTGGCCCATAGTCAAGGAGCATATGGAGAAGACACAAAGGACCCAAGGCCGGGCCTATGATAAGTCCACGACCCCCCGTGAGTTCACCGTGGGAGAGAAAGTGATGGTGCTCGTGCCCATGGCCGAACTTTGCTTGCTGGCACAGTGGAGGGGGCCCTACGAGGTAATGAAAAGGGTCTCACCGGTCAATTACCTCATCAATCAACCTGACACAGGGAAGAAGGTCCAACTCTATCACATAAACCTGTTGAAGACGTACCATGAAAGAGAAAAGGAGGTGGCTTTGATGGCCTTGGAGGGCAAAGGAAAAGAGGAGGCTCTACCACAGGTGCGCCGTGGCCAAACTCTCCTGCTGGAGCAGTCAAGACAGCTAGACAAGCTAATTATGAACTTCGGTTGAATATTCTCTCCATTCCCAGGACAAACAGATGTCCTGTTCCACCATATCCACACTGAACCCGGCAAGAAGGTGCATATCCACCCTTACAGGATTCCTGAGGTTCGCCGAGTCATCGCTAAGAACGAGGTAAGGGAGATGTTGAGGATGGGTGTGATCGAGCCATCAACGAGTGAGTGGTCCAGTCCCATAGTCCTGGTCCCCAAATCCGATGGTAGTATGAGACTCTGCAACGACTTTAGGGGCGTGAATGCCATCTCTACATTCGATGCGTATCCCATGCCCCGCGTGGATGAACTCTTGGAGCGCTTAGGAAAGGCCAAGTTCATCATCACCCTGGATTTGACGAAAGGATATTGGCAAGTGCCGGTGGCTCCGGAGGATTGCCCAAAGACTGCCTTCGCCACACCAGAGGGGCTTTTCCAGTATGTGAGGATGCCCTTCGGACTGCAAGGTGTGGCTGCAACTTTCCAACGCCTCATGGATGCCATTCTACAGCCCCATCAAGAGTATGCAGCAGCGTACATAGACGATGTGGTCATCCACAGTGAGGATTGGGATAGTCACCTCCTGCGATTACGGGCGGTGCTCGTGAGTTTGGAAGCCACAGGGCCAATCCAAATAAATGCTGCCTGGGCCTGTCCGAAGCGGAATACCTGGGGAACACCGTGGGGAATGGGAAAATACGCCCACAGGCAGAGAAGACCAGGGAAATTCGGGACTGGCCTCGACCCCGGACCAAGCGGAACGTTCGGGCCTTCTTAGGGATAACGGGATATTATCGCCGATTTATCCCGGGATATGCAACCATTGCCAACCCCCTCACAAACCCCATCAAGAAAACTTGCCAAACCAGGTAGAGTGGAAAGACGAGACGGAAGAGGCCTTTCAATTGCTAAAAGATGGCCTGTGTTTTGATCCCGTCCTACAGGCTCCGGACTTCTCACAAGAGTTCATTGTGCAGGTCGACGCCTCGGATACGGGGCTCGGGGCCGTACTAGCTCAGGGTAAAGGCGAAGCAGAGAAGCCGATTCTCTTCATAAGTAGGAAGCTCAGCGATCGGGAACAGAGATATGCTACCGTAGAGAAAGAGGCCTTAACCATTAAGTGGGCCCTCGATTATCTCCGGTACTACCTACTGGGTCGGAGGTTTGCATTAGTTACTGACCATGCGCCCCTCACGTGGATGGCTGGTAAGAGAAACAATAACAACAGAATAGCCAGATGGTTTTTGTCTTTACAACCGTTCTCTTTCCATGTCATCCAGATCCGGATCGAGGAACGGGAATGCAGACGCGCTGTCCCGACGCGACCAAGACGGTGCGTCTGGCGCCCGACCCTCTGGTTCGGTCCTGAGGGGGAAGGTATGTGGAAGGACCACCAGAGGGCAGGCTGGGCTCACGGATAGTAGCCCAACAAGGCATGGGAGACAAGGTAACCAGAGGCAATCAAGCACAGTTGACGGTACTAATGAGATATTCTCCTTCCCCTATAAGAGCGAGTATGGAACCAGCAGAGAGGAGGAAAATACTATCTCTGGAAGATGGCCACCGAGACAGAGGAGCTATCCATGAAGAACCACTAAGACGATGACAATCCCGTGACTTTTGTTGTAGTTTAAAGATAATCGTATGGTGTTCCTGTTTGATCTGGAGAAGAAGATGTATGTTTTTTCCTTGGGAGATTTTCATTGATTATGTTGGAGTGTTTGTGGTGACCAAATGCCCTCAAGAGAGAACTGTGTTCAATCAAGAAAACCTACTCCTGACTCGTTTTTTCCACCTTTCCGCTTTAGAGTGACGCCCAATTACTTGGTCCGCTCACATAACATTGAAGGTTGTGCAATGTAACAGCAATATTTAGACTTAGGGTTGCCACCCGTTTGATAAAATACGGAACCGTTCCGTATTTTATGAAAGAATAAACGTTTTGTATTCGAAATGATAGTTTCCGGATTTGACCATATTAATGACCAAAGGCTCGTATTTCTGTGTTTATTATATTATAATTAAGTCTATGATTTGATATTTGATTGAGCAGTCTTACTTAGCGGTGGTAGGCAGCATCAGGCTCGTAAGCATTCATTCAAACTTTACTGCATTTGCTAGCAGCTCTTAGTAATGCTTGAAGCACAGCGCTGTTTATGACTTCAAGCCTATCAACGCCTGAGATTAGGCTGGCAATACTAAAGTACCTATTAGAACATCCAATAGTCAAAGGCAATGAAATACAAATGGTATAGAGAGAAATAGTCAACGTGTCATAATTTCTATAATAACTCCAACCTAATATTTATTTACTGGGAATATTGAAGAACTGGGAATATTGCACCACCAGCTTTCATATGTTCTGAGCAAGGAACTTTAAACTTTAGCTTTTTTACATGGCACATATTGCACTTTTACTTTCTTCTCCAACACTGTGTTTTTGCATTATCTAAACCAAATTGAGCAGGTTTCATTATTTATTTGAGACTAAATGGATTTTATTTATGTATTATATTCAGTTAAAATAGGTGTTCATTGTTCATTCAGTATTGTTGTAATTGTCATTATTTCAAATATATATATCGTCCGATTAATCGGTATCGGCTTTTTTTTGGTCCTCCAATAATCGGTATCGTATCGGCGTTGAAAAATCATAATCGGTCGACCTCTAGTACATACCCCAACCAGAAGCCATGGATTACAGGCAACATCCGCACTGAGCTAAGGACTAGAGCTGCCGCTTTCAAGGAGCGGGACACTAACGCTATGCCCTCTGGCGAACCATCAAACAGGCAAAGCGTCAATATAGGACGAAGATCGAATCGTACTACACTCGCTCTGATGCTCGTCGGATGAGGCAGGGCTTGCAAACCATTACAGACTACAAAGGGAAGCACAACCGAGAGCTGCCCAGTGACACGAGCCTACCAGACGAGCTAAACTACTTCTATGCTCACTTCGAGGCAAATAACACTGAAACATGTATGAGAACACCAGCTGTTCCGGACGACTGTGTGATCACGCTCTCTGCAGCCGATGTGAGTAAAACCTTTAAACAGGTCAACATTCACAAGGCTGCAGGGCCAGATGGATTACCAGGATGTGTTTTCTGAGCATGCGCTGAACAACTGGCAAGTGTCTTCACTGACATTTTCAACCTCGCCCTGTCCGAGTCTGTGTGGCCAACATGTTTTAAGCAGACCACCATAGTCCCTGTGCCCAAGAACACTAAGCTAACGTGCCTAAATGACTACCGACCCACAGCAATCACATTTGTAGACATGAAGTGCTTTGAAAGGCTAGTCATGGCTCACAACACCATTATCCCAGAAACTCTAGACCCACTCCAATTTGCATACCGCCCTAACAGATCCACAGATGATGCAATCTCTATTGAACTCCACACTGCCCTTTCCCACCTGGACAAAAGGAACACCTATGTGAGAATGCTATTCATTGACTACAGCTCAGCGTTCAACACCATAGTGCCCTCAAGCTCATCAATAAGCTAAGGACCCTGGGACTAAACATCTCCCTCTACAACTGGATCCTGGACTTCCTGACGTACCTCCCCCAGGTGGTGAGGGTAGGTAGCAACACTTCCGCCACGCTGATCCTCAACACAGGGGCCCCTGAGGGGTGTGTGCTCAGTCCCCTCCTGTACTCCCTGTTCATTCATGACTGCATGACCAGGCACGACTCCAACACCATCAGAGATTGAAAAGATTTCAACATGACATTTCCTTCCCCTTTCAACTGTGATTTCAACATGATGAACAACTTGCAATTAAGCATGGCTTGATGATCCAGTGATGAATGTGTCCTGCGGTCGCTGTGAATGAGTCGGGACTGGGACTGGCTGGGACTGAGATTAGCTGGGGCTGGGACTATCTGGGACTGAGACTGTCTGAGACCGGCTGAGACTGAGACTGGGACTGGGACCACCCTTTAACATGCTCTCATCATGGCCACCACACACACACACACACACACACACACACACACACACACACACACACATACACATACACATACACATACACGTGCATGCAGGCAGGCACACACACATACACAGACAGACACACAGACACAGCCAGACAGACACAGACAGACAGACAGACAGACAGACAGACAGACAGACAGACAGACAGACAGACAGACAGACAGACAGGTACACACACATTCTCTCTCTCTCTCCGTTACAGGGAAGATGGAGAGGACCATTTGCGATTCAGAAACCTTTTTGACAGCACACTCTTTAATCAGGTGCCTTACTTCCTTTGTGGAGTTCTGTCACACACACACACACATGTCAGTTAAGAAGTAGAGGGAGGTCTGTGAAATACTCAGTGTTGGTGTCTTGCTTTGTGTTATATCACCCTGCTGCTTTTTCATTTGATGTTGTGGGAGGCTTTTAATTTTTCTGGAGGGACAGAACTAAGTAAATTGTTCCCTGTTTGAGAGAGAAGGCCCTGGGTTAAAAGGAAGGGGAGGGTGGTGTTGGAGTGTGCTGTAGTAGAGACTGGCGTCTTGTCTATTGCCTGTTAATCTACACACTTTTCTTTTAATGAGAAATAACTGTTGTGTTATTGATTTAATTCGATTGATCAGCTGAACAGAGAATGCAGTATATGTAGTCAACTAGTTTTACAATGATCGTCAACTAAATTGTGTCTGCATCCAGCAGTCTGTCTCAGGCCGGTCACCTTAGCAGATTACAGCAGGTTATGTTGACTCGTCGGCTGTGGCAGGTTGATGGTTGGCCATATAAAGTATAGTATCTCTCTAAAAAGGTATTAATT